>NW_015373942.1:0-144803 GCF_001272555.1 Dufourea novaeangliae | reverse complement strand
CTTTCCCCATAACCGTTCCACCACACGGTGTTTAGTTGGCACAATGGGGGATCTGAATGGCACACGCTACCTCCGAAAATCATACATAACATTACCGCAACCGTGTTTCGGACGGTGCGCGCCTGGAGAAGGCCGTGGTTGCAGTCGAGCTCTCTGAACAGTATAATTAACCTGGTAAACTCATTTACGAATTCAGCGAATTACTGGCCCCGAAGTGGTTGTGAATTAATGTATTAGACGGGGGGGGGGGTGAAATACAGATATTCCAAGTTTCATTTACCGATATGATAAGGGTGGGGAGACACGTTTACTCCTCTAATTTTGGGGTCGAAGTCGTGACAGGATTCGGTCAGAAATTGTTATATCTTTCTAACACGTAAACGTACCCGGCACTTTGGAAACGGGGGATATTGCACGTCCTGGTCGATGCGCGATGGCAAACGATATCGGAAAGCCATGAAGGGAACGTACGAAGTTTCCATCATTAGGCCGTACAGCATGTGCGCGATACGGTCGCAATTAAACCGCTATAGGGTAAGGGGTCAGGTTTAACGTAACGTGGCGGCGGCGTCGTCACGTAGTCGGGCGTCCTTAGAGCGACGACATACCATGCCCGTAATATAGCATACCGTGGCATAATGCCGCATAATAAACCCCGGGGATAGACGGCGGGGGCGTTCTACGGTTCTGGCCCCTGGAGTACGCACGCCGATATACGTATATATACCGTTATCGGCTTCCTGGCTATAGCTAGACCGTGGCCGGAGCGTAGCGCGCCGCCCCGCCCGGTATATACCCGTATTCTATCCGTTAAGCTGTACACGCTTTCCTCGCGCCCGCGCAACCCCTCATTATCTCAACACAATGAATGCTCCCGGCCGTCCGGTATTGGCATTCGCGTGAATTCCAATAGAATTTAATTGGAGAAGATTGAGCGCGGCTGTGGTATACGTGCACCAGCTGCACGCACGCCCACGGCCGTATGCGAAAAAACAGGCTGCGGAATGGTCCAATTGCTAGTCAGATCGGAACACTCGCGGCAGTTATCGTCACGGTTCTCCATTATTCTACTTTTTTGTGTCAAGATTTCGCGGTTACTGTGGCGCTTTTATTGGGGTGGGTTATATAGTTTTGGGTGGGTACTGGATCATCGACGAGGGAAATTAAGGGTTTGATCGAGCTTTTGGACACCTTTTATCTCGATCGTGATAGGATTCGTAATATAGATTATGGGTACTGGGTAAGAACTGATCTTACTGGAAATTAGAGGATTAACTGGATAGAAAATATTATGGTGTTATGTGGAGGGTTAATGAAATTTTAGGTACTTGAATGATGGGATCACAGACGCTCAACTAATATTTCAACCGTTGTTATAATATTATATAATTCGGAGTATTGCTTCTGCTTTTAGGAAATTTACTGAGACATCGGGTCAGGTGTTTGCCCTTTTATATTAGGGAAGTTGGTGGAAAAAAATGTAGTTTTGGGCTTGAGTCATAGTGTAGAAGATCCAGCGTCATTTCAGATAATAACTTGTTCAATGATAGTGTTTGAAATTAACAGCGAAGAGAAAGTCTTATTTAAGAAATCTTCAAATTGAGAATCTCTTGGACTATTAGATTCTCGCTACTTCGATATTTTGCCTCTATCTACAGCTACCGCAGGTGATCTTGTGTTATTAACTTACAAAGTAAGCAGTATCTGTGAACTGTCTTCATCCCTTTCAGCAGTGATCATCTTCAATGTAAATTAATTTCAGTACCAATATAAGAATCGCAGTTGTCGGTAGAATGGTCAACTTGAACTTCCGTCCACTATATCCGTACGAGTATCAACTCACAATCGCAGATGATAGTCCAATAGTTTTCACCAAACGTATGACAGCGGACGACAGTTCGCAAGAAGCGAAAATGCAGTTCAAACTGTGCACATTGTCTTCTTTCCATCGTACCTCCAGGGAATACAACGTTTACGGGGACAATACCGGTTTTCTCGCCGGAGTATGACTATTGTGTCACGGTGGGGTCCTTAATGGTTCGTGTTTCTTCCAGACCGCGGACGTTTCACGCGTGAAGTGCAACGTAACTGGCTCTCTGCGAGCATCGACGAGCATTCTGAAACGTTTTAGACGTTTCGACAGACGCCTGTATCTTTTTTTTCACCAGGCTTCATTCTCCGTACAAGAACCCAATGTAATTGTTGGTAGAACGGGTGACAGCGTCCTGGGGGGGGGGGGGACATTTTCCGGATAAATACGGACAACTACACGGAAACGGTGTTTACAAGTTCATCTGTCGCCGAAAAGTTCGGCCGTGTTGCCTCGCGCATTTGTTCACGGTAATCGAATCACGCCGCAGCCGTATTACCAGCGAGACGGTGTGATGTTTTTGAAAACGTGTCTGAAACAACAAACGCCTAGATGCAAGGTTCGTCGTGGCGCTCATTTGCAATTGAAATGAACGGGTAAACGGATCCACTGCGTCGTATCCTTTTCGACACTACCATTGGGACGAAATAATGTGAAATGGATCGACCTCCGTTTGGCTCGCCTTTCGTCGATAGAATCATCCCCTGGTGGCGATCGAGTCGAATTTTTCGAAAGTGAACCGGTTATTTACATGCCGGACGGATTACGGGCACCGTTTTCACATTAATTGCAACGCAGGCCACCGGTCACAATCAGTTTCGCGAATTTAATTTGTTTTCAATTTGCTCGCCGTCGGACACACGGCAAATAAAGGCACGGGACGGGGGTACGGCAACATGTGCTGCCCGGTCTCGCATTTAATTCGAGGAAAAGTAGAACGGATGCGTGTAATCGCTCGCGTCGCATCGCTCCGGGTCGGAGAGTGTTCATCCCCCGGCAAATGTATATCGGGGCACGGTTTTGGCCGCGCGTTCGTTCGGATCGATATATCGGAACGGATATAACGCGGCCCCCATAATTCACCACCCCTCTCCGGTTATAACGTAATCCTTTAATTCATGCCGATATAAATTAGAATAAGCTCCACGGCCTGTCGCGAGCGAATCCCCGCGTTTTCTGGGAATTTTACCAAACAGTATAGAACAACGCACCTTCTCGATATTCCATAGTGCCTCGAGAATTATGATCGGTGGCTTCTCAGGATACACCGGGTCGCTAGGTACATTGAATCGAATGAAAGATACGCTCACGGTGAATACATATAGATATTTCGTTCGCCCTCTCGGGGGGAAAAGTACGATATAACGTGTAATAAATTCATCGTCGGTAGACAGTGACAAGAGCCACACGATGTTTCCAAGCGTCGGAGGGAGTGGGTTGAACCGAATCGCGCGAACTTCCCGCGCCGTCTAGCAGAAGCGAGATTAATCTGGGTAAAATGTAACGCGGTTATTGATCTGAGCGACCTGGCGGGCATTTATCATCGGACGTCGTCGCGAAAGGCGATTACGAGATCACAAAGAGGATGAGACTCTTCTTCGCGCGCGTAAATCGCCCTCGTAAATAACTTTTCGGCCTTTTAAGTGGATTTTCGTTTTGCCTCGCGAACCTTTCACCCCCACCCCCTCCCCTCCCTCGTGCTCGACACTTTCTATCGTGTACGTAAGCAAAACGTTTGCGTCTCTAAGATCATCGTTCCGAGATGCGACGTGATGGATCTTCGTTTGCAGAATGATTCTGAATAGTCGATTCACAAATCTTGTCTGTCTTTACAAGGACCCAACTTCAGGTCGACGAATTTAGTAAAATTTTGATGACATGTAGCAGGCTTCTAACTCTTTACAAATCGTGTACCATATAGGGACGACCTGAATTTGGTGCCCTCTGCTTGCTAGTATCGAAAGTTATTCTAAGCAGCGGTTGTTTCCATAAATATTACGATCTTTAGTCATTCATACTTATTTTGTATCTATAGTTAATGGACAACATATAGTGAATTCGCAAGAATTTTTTTCAATGTTTCTAGAAGCGTTTTGTACATCTCGGGACAATCTCATTCGTCGAAATTAGTAATAGGAACATCTTGTATCTTACTCAGAGTCGTAGGAGTCGTTTCAAGTAAAATTTGTCCCAGTTTAGTTCTATCAGGAAACTGCTTAGATTTCCTGTCAATCCTCAGCGGACTAATTTCACGTGTTCGCCAGATCTTGTCCACCAAATACGGAAACCACTAAGCACATTGGCACCGCACCGTCTCGCGAAGTTTTATCGTAATTACAAATTTCGAAATCGGCAGAGATATCGCGGCCGGTTTCATTTTGTTCTCGACGGGTACGCCCCTCGGAATCGTTTACCAAGTGTAGGATAATAAATTTCTCTCGTCGTAAAATCCTGCAACCGAGAGCATTTTTCGAAATCTGATTTATCGTGTACGTGAATACCTAACAAAAAGAGGCGGTAAATAACTCATTTCGTTTTTGACGTTTCATTCTTTTACAGGCGCGTGAGAGAGAGAGAGAGAGAGAGAGCGAGAGACAGTGCAAATGCGCGGACTCGAGCGCACGCGCTCGCAGACCTTTCATGCAATATTCAAACGCGGCGTCGAAACACGATTTATCTTCTCCGGCCGACAAACAACGGAAAACAATTTTCTCCGATGGTACGTAAGATGTTAGAGAAAGGGAGAGAAAGAGAGAACGACTCGACGTGACTACGCTCGGCCGGTTATCGATTTAAACGTTTTACTACCTTCATAATCCGTCGCGGTTCTACGGAGACGGCAGTGGGTACCTAAAAGCGGATGATCCTTCTCGCGTGCATAAACCGCCTTAATGCACCTGCCGTGAGAGTGCATCATCGTTCGCTACCCCTGCCCCCGCCTTCACCGCCTGCAAATGACACGCCGTCCATTCATTTCTCTTTTATCTCTGTTTCGTCCATTGTGCCGGGGCGTAACAAAAGCCTCGTAATGATTTAATAGAAAGGAGCCCACGCGTCTTTTGCGAGAGAAACTCTTTTTCATGCCGCGATGGGGCGCACCCCGAAGCATACTTCGCGGGTTGGATCTAACCAATCTTTCGATGCGTTACATTATTACTCGTTCCCATTCTATGTAATGGTTCGATCCAGAAGAGAGAAAACAGGTAGTGAACGGTATGAATGGTGGTGCGTGAAATTTTAACGAACGGTTTTCTACATGGCTCGAATGACCGTTTCTGTTTGTGATTATTATCCGCTGATACTAATCCATATGTCCATGTATGGAAGTTGGAAAAGCGGGAAAAGGCACGGTTCCCTTTTGACACACGATACCCTTTGATATCGAGGGTTTCGTTTGGTGTCCGATTGCGTAATCGGGATGATAGAAATATTCGGGTAGAACGAAAATTACCTTCCCATTAGTGAATTTGTTATTTATAGCGATAAGAAAAATGCTTGAGCAATAGGATATTCCAAGGTTTCTGTGTGTGAGAATTGTATAAGTATTGGGTTATAGAGGAGGTAACTATTGAATGTATTCGCAGGTACGCATTAATCTTAGTTTAATTTAGATTAAGCCACTCACTCTTTGCGCAATGCGATCGTTATAATATCAGACTCGATTCATTATCTTCGAAACATAGAAACCCAGGAAATTAATAATCTAACATTCATCGCGTCGATTTTCACAGCGTTTTAATGAACCATCTGATGATAATGTCTTTGACTCAGTCAGGGTAATTTTGTCCCAAGTCAGAAAGTGATCATTCTCAATTTTACAGCTCTACTAATTGTTAGATTGAGTTGATTTTTACATGAAAAGATACCTCACGTAAAATTACCCGTAAAAGTGCTGTAAACACGAAAATGATCATTTACTGACTTTCGAACAAAATTACCCCAACTTACTGTCGTTATACACCCTCTATTTGCCCAATACATTCATCCCATAACAGGTTCGATGAATTATCCCCGAAACACAGAACCCCACGATATTCATAATGAAAATTCATCGCCTCTATTTTCACGGCGTTTTAATAAATCATCTAAATTGATTATTGGACATAACTTCCCCGCCCGGAACATGCTGCTACGGTTTCAATGAAACCAGCATTTGAGTCGGGTTAAAAGACCTCATACCTCTTCGTGTACATAAACCGCCTTAATGCACCCTCGGTAGCAGGCCATTACACCACGCACCCCCTGCCGCCTGCCCCGACCACCCTCTCGTCTTCCCGGTGACTTGCGCCGCGGTCGTTCACACATTCATAGCGTGCTCGCGCGAGCGGGTGCGCACACACATGGCCGACCGGCCATTGATACGAGCGAACGTACACTGGCGCGAGCTATACTCTCTCTCCACTTTTCCTCTCTCTCTCTCTCTCTCTGCATCCCCATTCAGCTTCCATCCCCCTTTAACGCATATTTACGCTGTATCGACCGGCTAGTGGGCGAAATTTACACTACCAGTAGCGATACATTATTTCCGCGAACATTAGCGCACCGACGTTATTGCATTCCCGGCTGTCCGCCGGGGATTGCACGCGACTTCCGCGACAATGGATCTCCTCGAGTTCCTCGGCGAGGCACCACCCGGTTCGAAAAAGAAAAAAGGAATACGCCTCGATCACTGGGACCATTAGAACTGGCCTCGACGGCCTCTTCTCCTGTGAACATGTCCAGGGAATTCGCTTGTCAATTGCACTGGCAGTAACAGGCATTAACCACTCTTCAGAAATTGTATTTTTACAGTTCTCGATTGTAGAGCTATGTCCGCTTTATTCCGCGACTGAAATTCTACGAAGAATTCCGCGAAGAAGCTCGTTTCTGGTTGGGAACGATTTAGTATTGAGTGTAAGTACTGTAAAGTATACCTTTGTTTTGGAATTTGATAGGTTCATTACTGAAGCATTAGAATAGAATATTCTGCCTTTTAACCGTCGTGCACTGTTCGCGTCAGTTTCACTGAAACTTCGATTTTTAATTATATTCTTTGTCAGAGAAACTTGGCAATTATTTCGGTACCAGTGGTTTACATGTACAGTGGGTGATCAACTTATTAGAGCCACAGCATGAAAAATATTTTTTTTGTATTTGGGTAGAAATCAAATCATAATGTCAAAATTTGTGTACTGGATAATGTTTAATTAACAATTGTTCACTAAAAGTATTATAGAAAATATTGTTAAAATCGTAAAGTCGTCAATTTATGCACGTGGCTCTAATAATTTGATCAATCAGTGTATAACGATTAAGCGACATGTAAGTAATTATATTTTCTTAATTCGACTTTAGCACAGACACCAAGTTTACTTCAAGGAATAGTAATTTAAGAATCTATTGAACGGTGCACGAGGGTTAAATAACATCGATTTTTTGTACTAGAGACGGTTCGAGGCACTTTACAGTTATCGCTAATTTATACGCAGGGTGTTTCGTAACGAAACTGACAAACTCCTTTAGCATATTTAGCAGTTCACTTTGAGTTAGGAAATTCATACGTAGTAATGGGTTCATCTTAGTTCGTTAAAGTTTAAACATTATATTGTTAAAGTTTAAATATTTTTATTGTTACTGCTACTCATCTATTATTTAGTCAAATTTCCAGCCCTACCAGCGAGAGTTATTCATGGCAGAATGTTATAAGTAAGTGAATATTAGTACGATCAAATAATTTACGAATTATGCACTTGGAGTCTGCGCTTGGACCAACAATGTTCCAATTTTATAGACTAACATTTTAAAAAACCATCTTAAAAAACTTCCATTCGAATTCGCGTCTGATCAATCGTTCGGAAACGCGACACACGACGAAAAAGTACTTTTGAATGAACTAAAAATTTCAGTATTACCAACGTCATCAATATTTCATCGCGGGAACGTTCCAAACGACCCACGTACATTATCTCGCATAAATATTAGTACACCTGGTCTGAACAAACACAATAGGATGTTTCATAAAAATGGTATCTTGTACATTACATTCGTTACGTTATAGTAGAATAAACGTTGTTCATCGAGCTTTAATATTCCCCAAATAATATTTATTTCAGACTTTCAGCAATTTATGTCTGCATATTCGACAAATGTCCAAATACTTATGAGCAGATGCAGAACACATCGATATATTTCATCTCTGTCGATACAATTTTACCTCTCACACTTTCCCCGCAAAACGACGTCGCCTTTTTTTCTTTCCCCTCTTGTTTCTTGTCACTTTCACCGCGAATTCAACGCCAGATTGCGCCGCAGCGTACCTGCGCTTTTCGGGCACCAAGTGGTCCATTCTCATGCACATATTCGCCGGCATGCATGTCCCGCAGCGCGACCACTTACAGCCATCGAATAATCCCGGGCCGTTTGAAAAATTTAGTCTTCGTCTGTGGCGAGGCTCGAGTCGACTAAACCGGCAAAGCTTTTGTCTGCTTCCATTATTTCTTCCTAAAGCATACCTACTTCAACAGTGTGGGAGGTGGCGACAACGAAATTCTCGACGCGAACACCGTAACAATCCGTTTCAGCCGACGAGCATCTTCGAAAATTCTCCCTGGCTCGGACCATTTTCGCTCATCAGCCGTGGACGTTCTCGAACAGAGTCACTACATACACACAAACCTTTGCTTTCTCTACCAGTTACAGGGAACTTCATTTCCGGACCCAGTCTTTCGAACTATAAACGCTACGTCTGCTTCCCGTACCTTTATGATTTCCTTTATCGCGTAACACGAAGAATTTCATCGTGCAGAACTGTACAGTCTTCGAGCGCGATTTGCTCGAGAAAAGTTAATATCAGCGATTGCAAGCTTGAATCCACCATACCTGATCCCCCCCTGGTCTTAAGTTAATTGCTCTCCCGTTGCGAAATTCCGTGCACGATGCTCCACGCGCAGCGAAACTAGGTCCATTTGTACGCGACCGTTTCCCCGCGCGCGCCAAATTTGGAACGCTAAGTTTTCGTGTTAGGAGGACATACCTACATAGTGTAAAAAAAGGTCGGGACCAAACCTATACTACGTCGTGTTAATGGGACCAAGTGGATAAAAAAAAGTTTGTATAAACTCATGTCTGAAAATGCTTTATTGAAAAGTTTTAAGCGTTCAAAGATTACGGATGGGTTCATGAAAATATGATAGAAACAGAAAACCAGATTTCGGAGTGTATTGAACATCCGTTTACTACTATTTTTAGTACAATAGGAATATTTGATAGAGTTCGATAAGCAATAGTTCGACCAATGGAAACTCACATTCTTGCACAAGGAGGAAATTTCGTTTATAACTTTCCAAAAATTATTTCCTTGCATAAGTTTATATGAACTTTCTTGGCCCACTCGATCTCATTAGTATGTATGTAGTATAAGTTTGGTCCCCACCTTTTTGGACATTCTATGTATCTCACGCACGCCAGTTTTCCGTTGTTAATCATTCACGGACTATAAATCGGCGCGCATCGTATAACAATCGAATTTTTTTCGGCGGATTATAATCAAGGGAGGATGTGCTGCTGCGATGGGATTCCAAGTTTCGCTTGGGAAGTTACAGCGGTTGAACCGGCGATAAATATTTTCCGACGAGCTCTCCGAGCCTGGCTTAATATTCCTTCGGTTCCCTTATTACGCCCGGGACATTGTTACCGCGGCGCAGTTACTTCCGGAAGTTGAGCGATGAATTAAGTGGACGGATACTTGCTTTCGCGTTACCGTCGTCGACTGCTCCAACCCCCGCAAACCGGGGACGGAAATACGGTTTTGCCGAGCGGGACGATCGAATTCACGAGTTCGAGGTTCTTCCTTGACGGAAACGCTCCGATGGAGTTTTCCTCGAAGAATTTCGTGCGTGCTTGCCTCTACGGGCCCCTTCAGTTTCTTTATCAACTTTTCGTTTTTATTTCTGTTCTTGGAGCTCGCTGCTACCGCTCAAAGAAAGGACCCAACCTCTTCTGATCTGTTTCGAGAGTGTACAGGGTGCTTCCGAAAAGTGTTACTTTCATTTACCTATGTAACTTTTGTACGAAATGGAACTATTAACACTAGAACTACCAAATAAGTCAAAACGATTTATCAGTACACTCTTATAACGATGATTAAAGTGTTATAACTAGGCTGCGGATTTTTATGCAAAATGACACTTTCTAAAGTAATTTATAAAGATAGGAGCAAATAGAGGAATTTATTTTGCCTCTTCAGTATTTTATCGGATTAAGAATAAAATAGAAAACTCGTTGCGTTTAACGAAAGTTTTGTCTTTTATTATATTTTATAGAGCTCTAGAGGCTATAATTGCATAAAATTCGCAGTCTAGTTATAAGAATACATTTTCTCAGATCCTTTATTACGATATGAAAGTGAAGGAATTAGGTAATTTATAAATTTGTAAATTTTCAAAAGTTTGTCATGTTTGTCGACGAATCGAAACAGATATGCGTTTATTGTCGGTGGTCCTAGTGTTAAAGCAATACGTCATTTTAACAAGTGCTGTTAATATTCACATTAGACTGTTCGTATTCACATTCCAGTTATTATTCCAATCTTGTATTAAAATACCCACGGTAAGATCAGGAAAATCCGGTACCTCTTCCACGAAACATTTTCACGTTTAAACTTTTCAACCGCGACGAAAATCAGTTCCTCCCTGAGCTTCCTCGCAGCCGCGCGGGCACGCCCGAACATTCGACGAAATTCTACACTCCTCTGAAGCTTCTACATAAACTAGAAATCGTTCCACGAGAAGAGTGAAAATATTCGTGAGTCCCATGTTTTCGAAAAATTTAAACTCCACGCGTCAAAGTAGAACGTCGAATTTACGGTAGGTACGTACAGACAGGCGGGGGGAGGGGCGTGGAACCGATAAAAAAAACCCAGCAATGCCTCCGATACAACGCGGCCGCGCAATTTTCACGAAATTTCCCAGCGTTCCCTTTTCTCTATCGAGTTCGCCCCGTTTATATTTTCGCTCGGCGGCCTGTGGCCTGACTGCTGCGAAGAAATCCCCGAGGGTGCAGTGACGTTTCCGTATTTTCAGGATGGCCTGACAACGGGGCGATAAAGTGAAACGGTGCGGATTCTTCGTGAACGGCCGAGTCAGTCCCCCACGGTTACTGCCGCCCGCCATTCGGCCAGTGATCTTGCCCGCTGTAAAAATATATTTATCTTCCCCGCCGTAAACTAGAAATTTCGCCGCGCAAATATACCACGTATATACACGCGCGATCGTCTTTTCCCCGTTGTACCCTTAAACCAACGGACGCGTGCGTTCCTGATGTAAAAACGAAACCGCGTGCTACAGGAAGGTTCGCATAAAGTGATCGTAGCTTATTACGTGGAGATAACCGATTCGCGTGAAAAATGTTCGATCGAAACGAACATCGTTCTATGTATAGTGTAAAGGATTGATAGAGCAAACTTCAAATTTATGGTTGGGAGACGGTTGTTTGCGGCTTCAGGTTACTTCAGAGAAGAGGCTGGAATCGTGTCATGAACAACCAAGGGACTTTACTGGTTAAGCCGTGACATTTAGCAGATTCGGCAATTGATCTGGGAAATTCTGGCAACGTTAGGCTCAATGCAGAACACTGTGTTGTATTACTTCGAAGGAAGGCGCAATCGAGGTGGGATGGAAGGGAGAATGGGTCAGTGTTTCAACATATACAGGGTGAATTTTTCCATGCTAGAGGCGAAAGGCAAGCCGCCCGTTTTGTCGTTAAATAGTCGCTAGCTACACCTACGGAGCAGTATTAGTCTTGAAAGAACCTTGGCGTGCCCTAATAAGGATTGTTTCCTAGCTGGGCTTATGTTAATCTTAGGAAGAACTTTGTGATTGAGAATAAAGCTTCATTGTATGCAATCAACTTGCAATTCTCTTCTTTTATAGTTTCATTCTATGTAAACGTTGCGGTTTTGTTTGAAATGTATAGTTCACAAAAAAGACATATTTCCTGAATATGCAGAGACAGAAATGTACTTACAACCTCAAATAACAAATACTGATGGAAAACAATGTTTTTTGTGGTTGCGGCGTTGGTTATGTCAATCTTTGTCGGAATTGACTAAAAATCTACTGTGTATTTTCATCGGAGTCGATAGTTCATGCCTGTTTTAATAAACCATTGCGTACAGTTAAATAAAGCCGTCTCAGGATTTATTGTGGAAATACAAATCAAAGCAATACAGAGTTAGAAGATCTGATTCAAATGGAAGTGAAATGATACACAGAAGAATAATTCAGAAGTGAAATGGTCCAATGCAGTTACCATAAGTTTAAGACTCGAATTAAGTCAGGTCATGATTAAAGGACTCAAACTGAACTTATTTCGGACCAAAACATTAACATTTTACAGGTGTTAGGTTGGACCCATTCGAATCTTTAGTCCTAGGTTTGTCCGACTCCAATCTGTCGACCATATACGAGTCTAATATAAGTCTCTTGCCCCTGGTTAGGCATCGTTGAGTCTCTCATGCATCCCTTTCCGTTGATTCTGGGTTATTCTAGTATAAACATATCGATTCCCATTTAATTAACCTAAAGTACGGTAACCGCTCAGTTATTACTAGACCGGAAATTCACATTAAATAAACGATCAGGAAGATAGGTTACATTATATCAAACTGTACCTTTCAAACTATAAACTTAATACTCCTGTTCGTGAAGACTTTCACGTTCGTTATCGAAATATTATAAACTTAACTAACTACAACTATTACTAACTACGGCTACTGTAATTAATTGAAAGGGAACAAGTTGCGACGCTTCTCACGAACAACCAACGCCTTCTGTATCACGTCCACACAAACGCTCGCGTTACGTACGTGCGGGGACCAGAGCCCGGCGAGCAGAACCGAACAGGAGGAAGTGCTCGCTGAGTCGATTCACGTTCCGCAAACGAGCCTTCACGCGCGTCGTCGTCGTCGCCATCGCCGCGTTCCAATATCTAAGTCATAATTCTAATGAAATTCCTCGGCGCGTCGCGGTCTCCGAATTTCAATCCGCGATAAATAACGGGTCAGCCAGACGCCGTCGTGGAAAATACCAACGCTGCCGGTACACGGCCGTTCTGCTGCCGATATATTATTTTGTTCGGTCGGGAAACGCGGTCAAACCGGCGAACTCGCTGGTACGCGGAGAAACGCGAGGAGACGAGAGGAGGTAGGAAAAAAAGCGAGTTCGTAGAAATAGAAATAACGCGGAAGTATGCCGGGCGGAATGAAAATTCCCCGGCAGATAATGGGAATTTTTTTACGACCAAGAATTCCCATGTCTTCGTGCGACGAATCGTATATCCCGGATAAACTTTATCTCTTAAGTTCGTCGGGTCTATTTTGACCCGTATCTAGCAACTGTTTTATATTGCAATTCAGGTATATTATTCGAGAGAGATAAAATATGACAATACATAAAATGTTAGCTATACAGCCGAATAATATGTATGTAAATAAGGCGGAGCACCACGTGATCCTCTATGTAGAAATAAGAAAAAATATAGATAAAACTTTGTTATTTTCGGCTTAGTTTTCGAGAACAGCGAGTTTGAATATTTGCTGGATACGCGTGCAATTGAATAGAACTTGGCTAGCGGGTCTGGTCATTGCATTCCGTTTCTACTTAGTACCATGACTAATAGTCTAATACATGGTTTCACATGAATTGAAAAAATGCTTTGATCGGATCCAATGATTTTTCTGTTTTAGTCTGAACCCAATAAGATACTTAAAAGGAAAAATAAATTTCTACATTTGTTTCTGTCTTTATAAATTACTTTAGAAAATGTTATTTTGCATACAAATCCGCAGTCTACTTATGACATAATCTGATATTCTAGCTTGGTGTAACCTGCAGACTATTCCTCTTGCTTTTCGAGGAAATCACTCTTAATTAGCAAATATTGACTTAAAATTAAACCAAGTGTAACCACCACCATTACCTATTTAGCACAAAAACGTATTACGATTACAACATTCCAAAGTGGTTATCGGGCGACAGTAATTTATTTATCAATCGTACGGGAGCGACGTTCATTCGGCGGTGATCTGGGACCCCGACTTGTTACGCGATTCATTTCACGGATACGACGCCGGTATGTACGAGAAACGTAATTACGAACGGTGTATTTGATATGGGTGCGAGAGCATTTTCTACGGCGGCTTTCACGTTAATTAATATCAGTTCGTTTCGCGGACACCGTCACAGGATTTATAGTTCGTCGAGGGGGGGGGGGGGGGGGGCTGCAGAAATTTTCCTGACACGTTGGACACGTAACACGGAATTCAAGGACCTTAATGCATTGGTAGCGACGCATTATTTCGGCAGATACGAGCGTTGAAATGCGGTTCCAGCAGGTGGTCCACGAAACTTTGCATTACGTTCCACGAGTGTGCGGGTCATGCTACTGGATTTTCTCATAGTCAAGACAAACGCGTTGTAATTTCAAGGACACTCGACTCCAGAGTTCCGCGGTCGTTATTTTTCCGCTGTTGATAATTGAACACAGGCCATTACGTCGCGACTATGATTACTAAAGGCCCGTCTACACGTTCAAATTATTTGCGCAAACTTACTTGTGCATTACACGTTCAGTCTACCTTGCACAGTTATTTTATATACATATAAAGAATAATCTAGAATTACAATTTGTTATTACAAATTAAATAATAAAAGTCATGGGAATTATTTGCCAAGAACGTTAGCTTCCATTTAGATGTACGATTTGCTTGTGCAAACGTGAGTGCACAAGTGTGTTTGCGCAAATTATTTGAACATGTAAGTTACCGTTTAGAGGCAACGATTTGCTTGTACAAACATGAAGCATAAGTATGTTTGCGTAAATTATTTGAACGTGGAAACGGGCCATTACGAAATCGCGCATGGAGGAATGGGCATTATTGCTTGCCATTTTTCTTATTCGTTAGGGAATTTCGACTGGTTATCTGCGTTATCTAGTTGTTGGGATTAAAGTGATTTTGGTATTACGAGGAAACGAATTATATATTAACGAGGAAACGAATAATCTTTTTCATGTAAGTATATATACAGTGAATCATCTTTATTTTATCTCTTAGCACACCAACGAATTTTCGCATACCAATATTAATATTATATAATGATTTATGGTCACTGAACTTACCAGAATACTATCTTAATTATGTCGCGAGTGCAATGCACTGGTAGCTAAGGCAAAGGTGCCGGAGAACATATTTCAGGACGGCCGCAATTAATTCAGCTCGATGAGGTCGAATGGGCAAAAGCGAAGAAACCCGACGACAGGATACTCGTAAGTTTCCGCGGGAGCAAGAACCGTGGAAAAGTAAAGTATCGTCGCTCCGTTGTACCCGTTGGGTAAGGTGATGGAATGGCTGGTTGGGGAAAAAAGTGTCGGGTGTGAGAGCGAGACGCGGATGAATGGACGTTAGAAGAGGACTGGCGGAGAAGCTCAGCAAATAAGGAGTATGGGGCAGGGCGGCTGGGACGAGTTGCGAGGCAGAAGAATGCTCTTGACGTTGACAACGATGGAATGAAACTGTCGCCGGCGAACACCATGGTCTCCGTGTTGCTTTTTTTTTGTCGTTTACACTCGTTGCTTGCTTCTTTTTTTTAGGAAGCCGGCCGTATTAATTTCGTGCCCGCGGCGAAATGGACGCAGCCGTGGAACTTTTCAAACTTCGGGTCGTATCGTCACGTCAACGCAAACCCCTAGAGCAAACCCAGAAACGCATTATTCAATGGTATTTCCACGTAATCGTGACGTTAAGGGGGATATCTACCTTGTGGGGCAGTAAAGTAGATGATTTTCTGCGAACTTTTGGCACGAAAACTGTTCGAGGTTAATGTCTGTGGGCCGTGAATGAATGTGGCTATCTATTGTAGTAGATTTATTAAGAAGAATAAAAAGATTACTAAAATTGCAGCCTTCTGAAGAAAATGAACCGAATTTCGCCCAAAAATCAGGAAAGTTTAAATAAATAAAAATCGGTAATAGATACGACAATAAATCTACTACAATCTCGTTTCCTTTTGCATTTCAAATAATTCTTGGGGTACACTTTGTCAATGCCAGTATTTCTTCAACGGACCCAGTCATCACTTTGTATCAACAAAATGTTTTTTTTTGGCGTCACAAAAATTCAGAGTAATAGTTAAAGATAATACAAAAATAACCTGATAACCTTCGAATTAATTTGTCGAACAGTTTTTTGTGCAAAAAATTTGCAAACATCTACTTTACGTGAAAGCGATTTTTCCAAATTCAAACATCTGACGAAGTCACAGCTGTGGATACGGGGACAATCGTGTGATTGTGCTGAAAAATTGTATAAATTGTAACAACTGTAATTACAACAGAGGAAGCGTACGATGGATGCAAAGCAACATCAGATTCTATAATGGTCGTTTCCGAATCTCTTGTTACAACGAACGAAGCATGCCTAAAAGGGCAGTCCAACCGGTTAAAGGTAACACGTGGGTAAATAATATTTTCCGTTGATACGCTTATTACACGCGAACGTCCTCGTACAGTACTTAGATTCTCGTTAGAGGGATGATATATTAACTCCGGTTATGAGGCTCTTTTGTTCACCCCGGTTATGAATTCTGTATAAACAGGCGGAGGGTGCGGGGGTTAGCTCGAGAGATATGTGCTCGCGTAGAGGTGGGTGCCGGTCGCAGCCCCTACTCGTGTGTCGCCGCTTGAACTTTGAATGCGGGGCGCGAGTACATTAAATTACAGTTCATGCTCCATGAAAACGCGGTCGTATCTCTTATTCGTCCGAGCGTTTCCCCAATTACGGAATCCCCATTCGCGATCGTCGTCGAAAACCAATCCTGGAGGGGGCCACTTTAATCCACCGCGCACCGATAACGAGAGACCTGCGTCTCTGTTCGGATGATAACAAGGGGTACCTCCAATGGATTACCGAAAATTTCGCAACGTTCGATAAATCGATTGCACTTAAGGAGAGAGAGACAGAGGGATCCATGACTGCGCTCGATGGCCGCCGATTAGGAGGTAGGAAGACAGTCGTAAAGTCCAGGCTTGGTGGAATTACTTATTTTAATAAAGACTCGCTAAATTGCAAAGCACTTTGCTAAAACGATTACTGTGCTCGGGAAATTGCTTTTAGCGCCACAATTACGTTCGTGCGTCGCCTTGGCCGGTGCGAACCATGAAGCAAAAGGTGGGGAAGAGAGGGGGGGGGGTGGAGGTGGGGCGCCAACTACCGTACGCTCAACTGTTGCGAAGATCCTCTCAACGGCTTCTTTTCTGTTTCACGCGCGAGCCGCTCACGCCGCTGGCCTTTTCACGTCGATATCACGTTTTATTCCCGACACTTCGCGTGCGCGTGGATTCTTGTTTTCACGGTGTTATAGAGATTTCCCTACCCACCGCCGACGAGCCAGGTACGTGCTCCACATTCGCGAGAGGGCAGCGCCTCGTACGGTCCGTTAAAGGTCCCGGGGCAGCTAAACGAGAAAAATACAGAGACCCATCATGGTTTTCCCAGCGATCTCGCGGCCCCGTCTGCTATCCCTTCACCCCTTTGTTCCGCGAAGTAGTCCGGGGATACGCGGCCGCGCGTGGGGTGAACAAAAAAAGAATACCTCTCGTATTTAACTCCCGTCGAGAAAAAAGGATTTCGAAGCATCGAATCCGATTACCCGTTCCATACCGACCCCTCCTCCCGATTTGAACTGGGTCAGCTGTGCTACCACTGACGTCACGACATTCCTGATACAGGAAATCCACCGTTACCAGGCGGTATGTACCTTCGTGCCACGGTCGTTCACGATCCTTATCGTTCTAGCTGGTCTCCATTTTCCATAACTGGCCTGCCACGTTTCACAATCAACGGCTGACTACGTCGCCAAGGGGAAATGGTGTGTCCATCTGGTTCGTAAACTTAATCGCGGAGGCGACAGAATTGCCTCCCTTCCCTCCCCAATCCCTGGTTCCGTTTCATCGGCGCAGGAGACGAAGGTAATTTCACCACCGCCGCGGGAACAATGTTACTCTGGTACTTCTCTTTCTACCCTCCGTCGAGTTCGATCCGGCCGATAAATGTACCCGTTGGATGACCCAATCTTCTGGACCTGGACCGAGAGACACCTTCCATCTCCGGGCGGCGCTCGACGATCGCGTAAAAAAGTTCTTTAATCTGTCGACGATCCGAGGAAATGTTTCCCACCCCTTTCTCCCTCACACCGTGATATCGGGTCGTGACACCGTCGTCTTTCACGGATTGGATACACGGAGATTTTAAAGGGGGTTGGAACTGGGCCATCGTGGTTCCTAGGGATCGTGCAAAATTTCGCAGTAAAATTCCACGATGTTTCGTCGGCATCGTAACCACGGGCGCGGCTGATACAAAACGGGAGGCGTATCTAAACAGCTTCTCGCTGAATAAACAACCGTCCCGACTGGCGGCGTGGCGCACGCTTTTATCGCGCTCCGCTGGGTATCTCGTTTTTAATCGTTGGATCAGAAGATTCTTTCTTTTGCCGAGTTGATGTAAAAAACGAAATTCAAATAGCGAGATACGGCGATGCTCGAATCGAGCGCGCACGGTGGCTCATTACAGAATAATGTTTTTCACTGGATAATTGGGGAGTTTTTGTTTCAGCCTCAATGGGTAGTCTTAATTAAGCGTATCAACTGTACTGTATGTGTATTTCTATATTACAATTACTGTTATAAATTAATGTTTGCAATTAGAAGAAAGACTGTATTTTACAATTTTTTTTATATATCAGGAACACATCAAATTCGCAGTATAATTTATAACAAATTTACAAGAATAAACCTTGATTGCACTGCTCTCTACGTATAATATACAAAATCTACAAATACGTTTGTCTCGTATTGTAGATTTCTGAGGCAGCTTAATAACCCGAGATTGTACAGCAACAATTTATTATCGGTAAAATCAAATCTTCCAAATTTCCTCAAGTTCTCTAACAAACACTACATTTTCGAGACCTACAATCAGAATTGTAAAATATCGTCCACGTTTTCCCTGGTCTGTTCCCGTTTCCAAAAGGGAGAACGAGCAGGAAAAGAGGGAAAACAGATGAATTCGGGCTCAGGGTTGCATATGACGTTCGAATGTTGGTGAGGCGGCTAGACGGTCGGTTGGAGCGGAGGGTGGAGGGGGTTGCCTTCTGCCGGGGCGGGATGAGCGAGTGTAAGACTAGAATGAGGGGCAAACGTGACGGCGGGGCCGTGAAGCGAATCAAACGATTTTACGCTCCAAATTCCAGCTCTTTGAATCAACCAGCGCGGAGAGAAGACTGTAAGAAATGGCAAAAAGTACAGTTATTTCGTTTCTCGCTGAAGTACCTGTATTCATATTGGGACGATTGTCCCGTGTCCCCCTTGTAGAATTCTAGACGAATGGGTCGCCGACACGAGAATCGAGGATGCGTATTTTTCACGCTGTTCTTTCGGAAACGGTTGGACCCTGTGGCAGGAAATAATAAATGTCTTGTGTATTTGATACAATTTGTTTAGTAACTAAGTACATTTGAGCACTCGGAATTATTGGAACAGAAGAATTACTACAATTCGGTAACAGATTAGTGACGCGATGAGCTTGTTAAGAAATAATAAGAAATTATTGGTAATAGTATTTTCTGTAACCACACGATACCAAAAAGAATGTGACAAAAAACGGTAACAACAGATCAAGCCTATATTCACTTAATGAGGATTAACGTCTAACATCAGTTTCACTTTGAACCACGACAAAGTATTGTATAAATCTTTGGTCACGTTGTGTTAATCATCAAGTTGTGTGGTCGTTCCATCGGTTAACATAACATCGAGTATATTTTGCTTTTGCGGAACGGGGCAGTTCCTCCATTAATGTGAAAATTGTATTTGCAATAGTAAAATACAGTGAGGTAAACACAGCTGTGCACCATGGCGTTCTCTCGGCGTAGTTTAATGGTGCCGGCGGCAAGTTACTCTGTGTCTCTTTACATCTCGGTAATTAGTAAATATGTTGTGTGTTTACCGTGTACAGATTATATAAACTAGGGGACATTTGTGCGCCTGCACTCGGTGTCCCGACAGTTCGTGACGATAAACGTTTTTTGTTCGTGGTATCGTACGATTCATTGATTTATCAGAACATAATTTCATATTTATTTCAGTCGAACGTTCTTTCGATTATACAGAAAGTAAAGAGATACAGAAATGAAAACGTTACCACGGTTATATTCTTAATCAGTATTATAACAATTATTTCGAACGTAAACCGCAGCGAGATGTATCGACAAGGCGAGTCAACATTCCGTTGCCAAACTGTGCATCATACGATAGAGTATCGCTGGTTTGCATTTAATTAGCTACGACAAACAAAGCGAATTGCCTGCATTTCATTTCCGCGATGTTCTGCTGCGTGGACCAATGTTGACTCGACGTTTTCTGCTACTTTCCTACGTTTTTTTCGTTGGATAATCCTGTACCAAGAAACACCGATTAAAAGCATCATGATTTTATTTTAATACGTGACACGTACAGGGGTCGTTAACCGTGTCGTTTTCTTCGACGAGAGAGACGAACCGAAGCATATCGTGAATCGTCGTTGTCACCAACTCGCGCGCGTATACTCGTGTGTCCGTTCAGTTGACGAGCCGCTGGAAAATCGGCGTGAGAAGAAAAAAAAAACTGTTCAATATTCCATGGCGGAGGTGAAGCAAAGGAAGCGACGGAGTGTGTGCGATGAACGGCTAAACCGGTAAATAGAATACAACGCTTCGAATCGTATCTATATTCTCTTTGCGGGAACATCGATTCCTTTTGACACGACTCCGAACGAAATGTATCCTTCGCCGCTTTGAAACGGCGGCTCTCGAGTTCGATCAAAGTGTTCTCGGTATATCGATCGAATATTTGCAAAACGAGGAGAATACAGGCGGCCGAATTTAATCCATTCTATCGCTACCTACCTGTGCACCGTCGATCTTTGCAATTCTGTATCTACTCGCAGACCTCTCTATAAACACTCTTACGCCTTATCAGAAACGAGACCAGATGTTTCGTGTGAATATAAGCATTCGATGAAAGTGTTCCCCGTATGTAGATTAGGACTTTGTTCAACTGGCTTAATCGGGGGACACACAACTTTGATAAATTGAGGCCTACCGGATAATCAAGATTTGGGGAGACATTACTGAAAACGTATTTTATATACAAAATAAGCTCTTTATATTACAGAATCTGTATTTCTTTTTACAATACAATCATAGCCAGATGTATCTACTTAGGTTCCTTTTATTTTTTTAATGTTACACCTGTAAACGCTTTGTCACGAACTAACGAAACATGGATTTTGTGGAAACAAAACAGATTTGTAATAGACGATCATTCGTTATTAGTGAATACATGACCTCGAATAACCGAAACCCCCGATGCGATCCGGTGAATCGAGGTTCTACTGTATATCGACCGAATATTCGTAAAACAAGAAAAATACAGGCATTCATATCTAATCCATTCTATTGTTACGGAGCCTCTGCATCATCGATCTTTGCAATCCATCCATGAGACCTTTCTACAAACATTAAACGCCTGGTAAGAAACACATCCAGACGTTTCGCGTCAATATGATCGTTCCAGAAGCCCAAGAGAAAGAAACTGTCGGTGGAATAAAACAAACGTATCGGCGAGTGTATAGAGGAAACGATCCACTGGCATGTATATACGCACCGCGTGTTTTATGATTATGTACGGTCGCGTGACGTGCACCGTCTGGGAGGACTTTCATTGAGCGGACAAACCCCTAGGCACGGATTCGAGAGGGGAAAAAAAAATTGTCGATACGAAGTAGGGGTTTGGGCTTGAAGCGGTGGGGAATAGGGGGTGGACGTGGGATGGGTGAGTGTAGAGTGGGCAGCCTGCCAGAAAGGACGGGGCGAAAGGTGGGATGAGGTCCGATCGTGGGCATGCAATGAAACAGAGAGAGAGAGAGAGCGAGAGAGGGATAGCGAGACGGGGTGGTAAAGCTGCGAAGGTAGTTCGACCAGGGAGAGAGAGAGTGAGAGAAACTGAAGCTCGCGGGGGTACGGGAGGGTTTGAACAGAGAGGAAGAGGCTGGCTAAAGTTGGCTGGGATACGCGGATAGCGGATTGGGATGGATGGGTTGATTGATTGGGCACGCTTGTATTGTTTCAGGAGGAAGCTGAATCGACGTAACGGTCTACGGCAGGATGGCCAGTTGGCCGTTGAGACTCGTATTCCTGTCCAGCGCCCTCATCCTTGTCCGCGGTAAGTAAGAACACAAATCGGGCCCAGTCGGCCCTGTCCTGCTTGCCATGAAAATCATTCCCTCCTCCCGGCATGTTGTTCTCGGTCGGCCATTTCGTCGACCGGGGCAATACCGTCCGGAGGGATGCGCCTGTTTCCGCGTTCGGGGAGGGTGGAAGTGCGTTTAAGCCGAGTAAATATTTGGCGTCGGTGAACGCGAAGCGAGAAAATGAGGCAGCTTCGCGTCTGCTCGGTATAGAAAGTATTTTTATTTTACATTATTTATTTTTTTTTCCGTTTCTTTTCTTTTGTTGGTAATACAGCGACTTCCTTTTTGGGAGGAACTATATCCTTTGGATCTCGGAGAGTAAACTGGGTTTTTTGTGAACCCGTACGACAGAATGTAATATTAAGAGGATTTTCATTGGTGCAAGTCCGAAAACACATCGGCGAATCCGTTGCAAAAGTATGCGAGCTATAAATAGAATTTTTAATATCGCGCGGTTACTCGGCGCATCGACTTCCAAGCACGTCGGTTCACAGCCAAGCTGCCCGTCTTCAGCATTGTTCTCGATAGTTCTTTTTCCTCGGAGAGCCTGGAGCTCTCTGTTCCGCGGTCGAAGTGTCCGGTGATTGATTTTCCGTCAGTCCGCGATTCGCTCGCCATTGCTCACCCGCGTGACGAAAGTACCGCTGGTATCCAGTATAAATTATGGGACGCCGCTCTCATTTATTCCGCAATCTATTATCTCCCGTGCTTCTCGCGTAATTTGAAAGGTTATTCATGGGTAACTTGCGTGGGGGATGAAAGTATTGGATACCTATGTCCCCTATAAACTTCGACCGTCAATAACTTCGTTCCTCTTCGAATTACAAATTGACCAGCTTACTGGCCGATTTAATTGCATTTGGAATCGTTCGACATTAATTGAATGTCCGTTAAAGTGAAGTTCCCAGGGTGTTTCTAAATCGTTTCATCGAGCCCTGAGGGACACATTTAACAGATCCACGTTTGTATAACATTGTTCGTCGGACATGAACGAGTAGATTACGGTAACGAGGCTCGACAAACAGTCCTGGAAAATTTCTCTTTAATAACGTCCAAATACTTAACGGCCATCGGCGTTATATGCAGAGTCCGGTCGAATAATATGTAAAAGCTAGCACTATGTGATTCCTTATGGAAAAATAAGAAAAAATATAGAATTAAAGTTCGTCATTCTCAGCTTAGTTTTCGAGAAAATCGAATGCAAGTACTAATCTGAAACGCGTGTATTCGTCTTGGTAGTAAGTGGAAACGGAATTCGATGATCAGATGCACTGGCCAACAAAGAATGATCGAAAAGTGATACACGCCGATTTTTTTGTAATTTTGCTGAATTGTTTATTGACCCCTTGCAGGTCCTATTCAATTGCACGCATATCCAGCAGATATTCAAATTCGATTTTCTTGAAAACTAAACCGAGAATGACAAAATTTTGTTCTATATTCTTTTTTTCTTATATTTTCAAAAGGAATTACGTGGTGCCCGCTTTTCTTTTACATATTATTTCCCTCGAACCCGTAGATTCGTATATAAAGTTCACGCCGATTCCGTTTAAACTCGATCGTTTCGAGGTCGAGCGAAAACTTTTGTGCTCGAATTCTCCGAAGTAATTTCGTTTCGCGGTGACCGAGCCGCCGGTGATGCCTTTGCCATCGGTTGGAAGCGAACCCGGCTTTATTTATTGCGCCCCTATAAACGTCCCCGAGGGGTATTAAATCGCCGATAAATTCAGGGTATATCGTTCGATGACAATTCGAACTCCGTCGGCAAAAACACGCGATACTTGTTGCCTTGGTACCTTCAGCTCTCTTTCCGTTATTCCATTGTCTCGGCCTGGGTTTCGTAACAATCGTCCCCGTAAGAAACATTAAACCAACGCCCACGGTCTCTACCTTCTAATTAAATATCGTACTTCGCCGACCCGGAATGATGTAAACTTTCGCGTCCAAGTTTATGACCCTCGAGGAACTTTCCTGATATTCAATATCATCGTGCTCGTAGAAACTTTTTAATCGTCGGTACTGAAATATTCTCCCCATCCCCTCATGGTTTTTCTCGGTATCCACGGTGTCACGTGTACATTCCACCTTTTCCGTTGTATTCCCGTCGATCGAGGCAGTCAACAGGGGTATACGATCTCCGCAGGAATCCTCTCTCGAATCCTCTCGAATCGGCTCGGGAGCATCGAATTCGTGTTATCTGAGCTGCGATGTCTGTCTTTCAACGACTCTCCTCCGACAACTTTTTCGTCTTTTTCCACCCTGCTTGCTTCCAGAGGGGAGGGGAAGAACGTGGGACACCGGCACACGGACGGGACAAGCTACAAAGTCTAAAAGAGTACGACGAAGAGACTAGTCGTGGCTGGCAGTTTGCGGGCGTGAGCCGTCACGGGGGTGGAAATAGTGGAGAAAGACCGTGGAGTGATTTGGAATAGAGTCGCGGATTGGGGCCAGGGGGTTAGGGGGTGGTGGTGACGACGGGACGAAAGCGCGACGGAGCGTGAAAGGAGAGAGGGGTTGGAAAAAAAGGAGAAGAAAGAGGAGAGTTAGGCGGATGGGTGGGGCGGGGTAAGACGGTGGTGTTAGTAGCGGCGATGGTGGCTTAAACGAGGTAGGAGGGAACGGGTGCTTTCTTAAAGATGTGAGTCGGGGGCGCACTTGTTGCGCGGGAAAGGAGTATGGGCGATGCCAAGGAAGGAAGGAAGGAACAGGCGTGTGCAAGCTTCGTGGCCGGAGGTGGGGGACAAGGGGGTGGGGTGGGGTATTCGCCGAGTCGGTCGGAGGGACCGAAGAAAAACGACCAAAGGGGGGTGAAGAAGGAGATTTGACGGCGACGAGAGTTGCCGGGCTGGTGGTAAGGTGAGGAAAAGATACGGAGTGCTGGAGGGGGATGGAGGTACGACTTGGGAATCGAATTGATTCTCTTTTACGGGCTCGCGTTACTTTTCTTCACCGTCTTGCCGTCATTGCCTCTTGACCGGGGGCCTTTTGCTGGTCTCCTCTTCCAACACCTTACCGTCCTCCCCCACCCCCATTCCTCTTCCGTGTTATTTATTTATCAACTCTCGCACGTAGCTTTCCTCATCCTCGCGTAAAGGACCCCACGATGCTCTTTTTCCATTGAACCTCCTACTTTCCCTCTTCCTCGGCATTTCTTTTCTCTATACCCCCCTCCCAGCTTCTGCTCCTTCTGAACGTCGATCCCTCTTCTGTACCAGTTTCCTCGTCCGTTTCTTTTTCTCATCGTTCGACTGTGAAAGGCGGTTCTTTCACATCGACGCGAGGAATCGGCACTCGCCAATTGCGCCCCGAGGACGGAGTAGAAGACTTATTGGGATTCCTTGCGGACAACGGTCCTCTAAGGCGTCCCCGTTCGATCCTCTAACGAACAGTCCTGACGATCCATTCATTATCTTGAATATCGTATATCGAACGAGATAACGAAAAAAAAGGGAGTTTCATAACTAATGTTCTTTTTTTGTGATATGTAACTATATGTTCGACTGGATCGAAGAAAGGGCATGGAGGTATTAAAAGAACGCACGTGACGCAACAGGGCTTTAATCCAGAATGGTTTTGATCCTCTCTGGAAATTTTTGAGGAAAGAGAAATGGCGCACTTACGTTTATTAGTCGAGCGATACAGAGACAAGAGGAAGCAGCAAGCTTTTCCACCACCGCGTGGGCGGCGGTCCATTGAACCTTCTGGCTTGAGAGAATTCACCATGTTACTTATTTATCAGCGTCCACACGTACGCGATGCGCAGCAGCCACTTCCCTGTAAAGAACCACGCGACCATCAGCCCCTGGGAAAAAGGCACTTTCCACGCGAGCAGATAGAATCACCGGGGCCCGGATTGGATTGGAGTCTCGACGAAAAACTTATTGGGATTCCTTGCGAATATAACGGGGTTCCCGGGTCTGCTTTCACCTGCGACCTATCCACGCGAATTGATCGATATCGCGTCGGACCGACGTGATATTAACCGGAGAATTGAAGTTACGCATGTAATTTCGCGCAACCCCGACGAAGTTCCCTTTTAATCGGAAAGATTAAACGCTGAAGAACGAGATTTTGCTTTAAGTGTGTCGATCTATCAAGGAGTAAAGAATGTTCAGCAGCCACGTCGAGATTAACTGAAGTGTCCAGGGGTGTAGGGATGAGGGACCAGTTTTTGCATATTATGATATTTGAACATATATGGATGTATTTTTCTATTATTATTAATATTATTATTATTGGTGTAAATGGGCATTGCCCTTTGGCTCAATAGTTTACAATTTTGTATGAGGTAAGCGAATACTTCGTGTAGTGACAGTAATGATTCGGTGCTGAAGATACTAGACTCATATTTTTTCCCTTATCTCTTCAATTACGATCATCAAAATCGTGCCTGTTCATCGTTTTAACAATCTAGTGCACTTGTTGGGTCCGTGGGACCCACGAGGATACTGTTTTTTCGTTTGAGTACTCTTCACTTGTACACTGGACGGTTAACGATGCATTCTATTGTGATTGTCGGAAAATCGTACTGTTTTTATGGGAAGACTTACAATCAATATTTTTCAATTTATATCATATTTCTGTTACCTATTTTTTTTTTACAATTTCTTTTCATTTTTTAAATTAATTTGATTGCACCGGTTATACAGCTTCGAGTGTATTTGCGAAAAAAAACTCTTCAACCTACTTCTAGATTGATTTTGTTTCCGAAGTTTTTTTCTGGATACGGAATATTTTTGTGATCCAATGAAATAATCATCTGATGGAACAAAGTTTAATCAGTCGGGTGGGAGATATTAAATTTTCCAGTCGAAATATTGTATTTCTCTACAAGTTTGTTAGAACGTAACGAAAATGGACCTTACACTTGTTTATAAGTAACACCTCAGAAATTTTTCTACGTTGGGAGACAGTCGCCAACTGCGCAAGTTATGTTGCCCTGAAAAATTTTATCGTCGAATCTGATATTGACGCTTCCGAGGAAACATACGCCTGGTCATTGGTCACAACAGAGAGAGAGAGAGAGAGAGAGAGAGAGAGAGCCTTTGGTTCGTTCAACGCTCGTCGAATCCGTCTCCCCCGTAAGTGTTTCCATCTTTTATCGACGTCCACATCGGCCAGCCTCGCCTTCGATTCGATTCCGTTTGACGAATAGCCGTGTCCCCGGCAATACCCACCGATTTCCCTTTCCCCTGTAAATTAGGATAATGCGAGCTTGCGCACAACCTGGTGTACCCGCGGCGAGAAATTTGCTCCGGTGACACTTTATTGATTTCAAGATTATCGTGTTCCCGGCGGTGTGGCGCGAGAGACATCGGTCTGAAACGCGCTCTCCGACCGGACGGTGAACGGCGAACCAAGATATTGTACCCGGTGAGCTCGTAATTGGGACTCCGCTAGGTATCCTCCCTACCCGCACCAACCCCTCTGGCCCTCTGGCCGTCGCGCGATTTCGTCGATCTGTCCAATCGAGGCGACCCTCGATGCTGGAAACTCTCCAACATCATTTAGAATGTCTACATTCGGCTGCGCGGGGGATTCGATTGGATCGGTTTTTCCGGAAATTTAACTGAGCGTATGATTCCGGGCACTTCCGGGGAGGGTTGGAGGATTTTATTCCTACTGTCGTCGTCCGGGTATCCGTCGATGACCGGAAGCCGATCGCGCGCAGTCCCGACGGAGGCGGCGTCCTATTGTAATCGGGTAGCTTCGTAAAAATAAAACGCAATTTCTCGCGGAACGATCCGCCGAGACACGACGAGACAGAGTGCATCGTTGTCCTGCGAATTTCCGCCAATGTATACGCCCGGTTCGAAAAGTATTCCCGTTACGCATTTACCCCGTGAACGAGCTCGTAAGTTCGCCCGCGAATTTATCGAACGGTTAATTGAAATGAAGCGGGTAATCCGCTTTCTCCGAACGAGGATCCTTTTTGTCTCTTTTTTTATTCTCTCTCTCTTCCTCTTTTGCGACGATCGGAAAAGAATCCTCCTTTATCGGGGAGGAGCGAGCCTTCGACTGATAGGAAACTTTCATAAAAGAATTCAAATTAGTCGATCCTCGGAATTTAACTATCCTATTCGAGGTTCTCTGATGAAATTTTCGTCCGTGGGAGTATTGAACTCGCTCCCTTTACCTAACTCCCCACCACCCCCTCCCTGTGGCTCATCCTGGGGTCAATGTGTGCCTTATTTTTACACTATCGATTTCCTTCGCTTCTTTGACGCTGGATCCTGCATTATTCAACGGGGCTTCCGGTTCGCGTTATTCCCGCCACTCTTCGTACATAGAACATCACAGATTCTCGTTAATCCTGTGCTCTTCCGTTCCCACCCTTTCTTTTGTATTTGACGCACGTTGATTCCGTCATACGATTGTGCGACGGTAATTATTTCATCGGGCTCTACAACGTCTCGGAAATCTTTTTCCCGCCGGTAATCCGGTCTATCGGGTCGAAAGAGGATTTTGTTGGCTGCCCTTTTCAGGAAGCGGTTATAAGGGGGTGGGTGGGGTTGGGGGTGGATGGGGGATCAGTGCAGCGCCGTGAACTACGTATAATGCGTACATCGTCTACATGAATTATGCCGAGCCCTGGAGAGGCTGGATTATATACCACTGTACTCGTGGTTGTTGAATACTACCCAGCCAGTAGCAACGATTTTAATTAACCACGTGACACGACGACCGTATTGACCGTCCATTTCCCCAACGATCGAACGAAACAACGGGGGGCACTCGATTAATGCTCCTTCATACGGGAAAAGTAAAAAAATCCCCGTGGTTTTGGAGTTCGTGCCGCTGGTCGCCTTCGATCGTGATCGTGCAACGTTCGCAACAAAATAAATACCTATTCGTGAAAGCTTCGAAATTGTTGTTGATGGACAACAAGCGGGAGGAGAAAAGGTGGAAAGCAAGGTACGAAACGTTATGGAACGGGTCGACGTATACAGTGGATACTGTTTGCGTTGCTGCAGTAGCATACTAGGCACTGTTTTGATCAGTCACCGTTTTTGATGGTTCAGAAACAGAGAATATTCCGTGGCCACTGGTTGTTGAAACTGACGTGACGATGTTTTTGTGCGTGGAAATGTCAGAGGAAAAGTCTTTTTTTCGATTCGAAATGGAGGATACTGTTCTGGTTGTCTTTCGTCGGAAGAAACTCTGTATTTTGTTGATGATACTTTGTTAGACAAACGAACGGAATGTTCCATGATATATCGCTGCGGTAATGTAGCATCAGGAGAGTTAGTTCAGAAAGTACACGGCACTGTATGCGATTTCTGTTTTGAACAGCTACTTCTACTTTAACCGTGATACATATTCCTACTGTCCTTTTCACGTTTACTCGTAGCGGGCGTTGTTCTGTGTGTCTGTAAATCTGTATGGTATTATGAATCCGATATGCGTACATCGTAAAAGATCGACAGAGAATTAATATTGATATCCGCGAAGTAGGAGATGATCAGAACGCAGAAATAAAAGTGGCCATTCGATACAGAGAACTCGTAGAATACTTGACGTTTAATCCACACGAACGTACTTTTATCACGGTATTTTGCGTGTGAAGTAGTTTCAAAATTTAATCTCATTACATAATACACGAACGTACTTTTATCACGGTATTTTGCGTGTGAAGTAGTTTCAAAATTTAATCTCATTACTCAAAACTAAATATTGAATACCAAAAAATACGCTGTATTACATATTCGCACATCTAATACCCAGAACAATAAAAACCGCTCAAATTCAACAGTTACTTTACACAGCATTTACCTACTAACGCTCCGCGTCATCCGGTCGTCTCATAAAGCCCTGTATCAACAATCGTCTCGAATGTCTAATTACCGACCCGGCTAAAGTAAACAGCGAAATCAAGGTTTCAGCGAGCGAGAAAAGTGGAGAAGCTTTTTCCTACCGGAATCATTCGCGAGGGAAACATGTCGCCGAGATAGGGGGGGAGTTGGGAAAGCTTTCCTCGTAGATTCGAGCCGCGACAAGCTACATTTGCACAGAACGTCTCGAATACACACCCTCCCCCTTGGGTCGTTCTCTTTCGCGTAAAGTGTTAAATAAACAAATTTAAGCGCGGCTGTGTCCAACGAGCAGCGGCCAGGGGTACGGAGGATGGTCGAAAGAAACGAGGGGAGCGTGCCAGTATCAACACCAAGGCGAAAGTTGTCGTCTCTGTCGCGCGGAGTCGGCGCAGATAGCGCCCACGATCTTTGCGTTCAAGTATCGCAGACATTTAACGAAAGGCGCGCTCGGTGAAAGAGGCGGCGGCGGCGATAAACGGGCGTCGTTTCACGCGAGCCGAGGCGAGGCGCCGGCTGCCTGGGACTGCTAACGAAAAGAGTGCGTATAACGGCAGTCTCGATTGCGCAGCCCTTTTCTCGCGTATACATTTTCTCTCCTCTCTCGCGCGCCCGAAACCCTCACCTCCCACCCCATTCCCCCCGATCTCACTCTCGCCGTCAATTGACAAAGGCTGGCAAGTTCGCGCGGAACGCTGAAAGGGATTCGTGATATTCTCATTTATTTTAATTCCCCCCTCCGGGCGGCGTTCAAAGGATTCAACGAACGGCCACCGTTTTCCACGGTATCGAGAAATTTGTCATTTATTCGCGTGCTATGCGCGTGTGTCAGATTCACGCAGGCGAGTTGTATACTGGAGCTGGCTCTCTTCGATAAACGGCTTTGGTAAAGGAATTAAATAAAATTGTTATTGACCCTTTTGCTACGGTAGTGTCGGCCAAGTTGCAATTACGCGGTATGGTAATGTAGGCTGGCAGGAATCACGAGACGCTTTAAAGTTACTTCGCTTTCTTACATCGCAGCAATGAGAATGTCACTTTTCATACAGATAAACAAAATATTAAGTTGACCAAAATGTTGTCTCGTATTTTTGCGCCGGATGATGCTTTTCTACTTGAAAAATAATTTGAAAATATGAAACAAAAGTTTGTTAAAACTGGCTTCCTTTTTGAAGTAATTGAGTTTGAATTTTAACGAAGTATGTATACCTGCATCGAGGCAGTTGAAGGTGAACGCGAGGATCAGGATGCGAGGGGAATATGTATTTGTTGTTTGACATTGTCGCAAACACATTTCAATGATAAGACGACATCTGGATTCGGCTCAATATGGAATTACTTTTCATTGGTCAAGATTTGAACCAATAGGACACGTATTCCTTTCATTGTCTTGACGGTCTCTGTAGAGGTCGGAAGGAATACGAGTAGTAGTGGTTGAAACCTTGAACTGTGACAAGGTGTTTCCGTATCGGACTTCAGTGCCCAACATTGGACTTCAGTGCCTGAAATTGCAGTTCAGTGTCTAAAGTGGAATTCAGTGGACCAAGATTCAAACTCAGTTACCTCGAAAAGTGAATTACCGAACCAATTTTATTCTTCCTTTCTGACACATTTTTCACCTTGAATCGCCACCTTTCCGCTTTTACCACCGGTTAAAGGACATATCTGGAACATTGAATGTTTTAAAGCAGATAGAAAAGTGAACAGTAAAAGTTTTTTATTCGAAAAGAACTGTTCGTATTTTAAAGGGTTGGATCGATGAATTATACGTTTCCGGTTATCAAAAAATTAGACTTACTATGTAAATTATCTCCACTCGAGTTCGCGTGCTGGATTTTTCGCATACTCGAATACCACTCAAGCTTGAAAATTACCTGAACACTTCAACTCTCGAACTTCCGAACTTCTCGTTCCCTACTACACAATCAAAATTTTCAACTACCATCGAACTCGACTACATAAGCCTTATAAAACATCCAAACTATATAACATCGCACTGCAAACATACCTTAACAAACACGCTAATTACCATGCACATTCAACGAAACGAACCTGCATCTCTCACTTTACGTAATCAAACGAAGTCATCGTACTATTCACTATTCCTATTCATCACTTCCTGGATATCTTCTTACGCAACCATGTATGATTTCTTCCAGCGAGACCTTGCGACCGAATGCAATCATCTCGAACCTTTCGATTCTTACTAACTCAATAATCTGAGCGCGTCGCGTCGTTAACTTCAAATGGAAACGATCGATTCCCGCAATTACAGCGAAAACATGTACCAAACCTTATGTGGAAAGCTCGCGTAACGCGAAACTTGTTACAAAATTCCTTTATTTTCTTCGTCCACCGTAATTCGCGACATTAACACCGGGGTAAAAAAAAACAAAACATGGCAATCCACGGAAAAGAAACGACGACATCCTGGCGGAGAGTTTTTTTTTCAAATCCCTTACCATTTAAACCGAGTCGCAGAGGGTTGGCTCGATAGGGTGTCGAGCGGTAGGAAGGAAAGAGGGGGTGCGTGCAGGCAGTTGTTTATAAATTTCTTTTCTGGTCGCGATCGCGCGGTTACCCAACCTTCCCCTCTGCTAGTATTATTCTCTCACAAGGGGGAACCGCGCTACCTTTGGCACGGGACACGGATTTCGTGGCGCGTATTTCCATAAATGCCCCGCTTGTATTTGTAACCGCGCCGCGGTGGAACCGGACGCGAACAAAACGCGTTAAAACCGACAGGATTTTCGAACGCGTTCCACGAACACCAACGCGTCGAAATTTTCTATTCAAACCGCGCCGTCGCTGTCGGAATCTTCTATAATACGCCCCGGGAACACTCGATCCTCCCCGTGGTTCTGCATTAAAGCAATTAAATTTAAGCGAGTTGCGATTCGAAAATTCTCTCCGACGCGTTTACAACGCTCGGGATTGAGTGCAATTAAAAACGAGCGAATCCGTGGAAATGGAATTGTACTGCTATTGGGCGAGCAAAAATATATTTGTTACGGCATATTATTATTATAGTTAAATTTGAGTGGTACGAATACGACACGCAGTTTGGTTTACATTTGTACGGTATGAAAGACGAGGTGAGCCTCAGACACCACACTAGTACGAATTTACACCAGCGAAACTTTATTTCGTCTGTTCGTTTTGAAATTTATCATTTATTTCTAACAAATTTTCATAGTTAAATTTTAGTTACGGAAATGTTCAGATTTCTGGAAAAAGTACGTTACGTTTTCCTATCTTTCTTTGTTAATAACTTTTTAATAACCAATAATCGGCGGTTTAAACTTTTCGAAGGTTATTCCGAAGAATGACCTTGACAACATATGTCAAGATTAGGGTCATCAGGTGTGGGTGCTTATCAGAAGGGCACCCACGATATTTAATCAAAATTCGTCCTGCTCCAAAATAATCCATCCAGGATCAGACAAAATCTATTCTGTAGGTACGCACATGAATCTCGGCCCAGTTAAATTAACAAAATATTGAAGTTTTCCACGGTATACTCTTTGCTAATTTTAGCGACGCGAGTGACTGGTATTGATCCAGGCCCAATTTCCGCTTCTCCTTTCCGTCGTCGCACGTGCACGTCTTGTAATATCGAAGACAGCCCTGCGATGCTTTCACCCTACAATTTCTCCGCATTCTCCGCGTGGAATTATTGGGAAGGCATTGAAGTATATTGGAGCACAGTGTTAGGTTGTCACGGCGCAACAAAGGCGATTAAATCGCGTGTCACGGTTATGACGTCTAGCACAATAAGCGGAATATTCAATGGGCAATCGAAGGGGCCGGGAGAGTAACCGCGTATTGATAATGCTAATCACGTACTTACATTCGAGCCGTGTTATTAATACGTCGCTGCGACGTTCGCGAAGGGAACACGCGTTGTTCGAAGCAATTTATCGTATCCAATTTCGAGAGTAGGTACCGCGAGCTCTGAATAACAATGCGTATCGAGCCACGCGAGGAAGCGTTTTTAATCAACAACATTCACACGACGCGACTTCAGTAATTTCGCGAAGAAATTATGTTCGCGGTAATATGTACTTGTCCTTTTGATGGAGGGTTCACGATTTGTTCACTCTGTTCTAAGCAAATTGTGTTGCAAGTAGTACCGAGCACAGAGAAAATAAGTATCGATTTATGATACTGAATGATACGAGTGGTGCAATAAGAAGGGGTTAATTTTTCACAAAGAAAGTAAGACGAAAGTCAACAAAATTTTGTCCTATATGTATGATTGTCTCCGAAACATAGTTTCGAAAAGGAAAACGAAACATGTGCTTGCGATTAGTAGAAACGGTATGCAATGGTCAGACATTCTGTCAGGTTTACCGCTTTGATTGCCAGAGTGAAAAAGGCCGTATGTAGCCAGACATACTTTATTTCGTTTTGCAAGAAACAAATCGTCGAAAATATATGCGTTTATTTAATACAGGCTGTTGGTCTTGCTTTAAATTATACTGCGATATTAATTTGGCGGAAAGCTTTTGTAACGGTATTTAAATAATCCAGCCTTTTTATAATTTACGTTGCAGTCAAAATGTTAATGAAACAAAACCCTTTAGCTGCGTTGTATTCAGTAGTACGTGTACCCAACGAATGATAAGCGTTATTTGCCTCGAGAAAAAGCTTTATTTATATAAATTTCATTCTATATTTTCGTATAACCTCATCACGAGTAGTCACTATCTTATTAGTTCCACCTCAAGTAACAAATTATACTATGCACAAATTCATTTGCTTTTACTATTCACTTGATAATCATATCTGTCACTTAAAGTTAACTAAGAAAAAGTGCAATTTCGTTTATTCTAGTCTTCGAATTTGCCTGTATACAGTCGTCTAGTATCTCGTCAAGATTCTCCAATTACGTTCAACGTCCGACCCGACATCTTTCGAGCGAATTAAATATTTTTCCTCGGGACCGTTTCAATTACCGCGGTAGCGACGAACAAGTCACGGGAAAATATAGTTTAGCGAATTTACACCCGTAGCCGGTTCTAACGATGTTTCCGCGGGGTTTCGTCCAGTCTCGGCGGACTTCGTTAATAAACGCAGCACGAGCAGTCACTCGACGGTTTATTCACGCGGTACCAAGCAACTATTTCGTTTTCCTCGGGCCGCCTGTATACTTTGCAACGAGGGAAAATCATAATGTCCGCGCTGAATACACCGCTGTAAATTGACGGAACGAGCAATTACGGGACTGGCTGCTCCGTAAATGGACATCGCGCGAAACACGTTAGTTTGCGCGCGTACATTTAATGCACGCGTGGATACGCATACCGGCGCCGTGCCCGGCGTTTCGCTGATGTTTACAAGGCGGAACCGTAAACTTTGGAATCGGACCTTTGGATGTGTCTACTCTCCTCCATTCGTATGAATTAGACCGGACGAAATTAAATTATACGAAAGGAAGACTATCTTCAAGCGGTGGACACATTTATTACCTAACGCACGGAATGGTGAAATGTTCTCGAAATTTGAAGTACCCAAACGCCGTCAATTGGCATTAGGAAATTGCTGGAAGTCTGAAGTAAATATTGTTTAGGGGATATTAAAGCTCGGTGCACAGCGTTTATATATTTTTTACTATAATGTAATAAATGTAGCTTAAAATCTTATTATTACGAAACATCACATTTTCCTCATACAGAACATATGTTCTAATACTTACGAGCGGTAGTCTGTATCTAAACCGTTATACAACCCCGCTCTATCGTCGGCGGTATCTCCGAGCCTTCTCGAATCTTATATTTCAGCGACACCATATAAATCAAATTTAATTCTGAAATTTACGTTAGTTTCCGTTCCACTTTCCGTCATATTCCGATACTTCCTAACGGGAGATCGCGAATTAATTCCTTCCTAGGGGAAATTCAGATATTTATAATATCGATGTTTCCGCCTGTGTCGAGACCGCGAGAGGGGAATTAAAATAAAAACCGAATTACAGAGCGGAAATCGGGCCCACCCCCTTCCCTAGAACGAACGTTCGAGCCTCCGAGGTCTCCGACCCATTGTGCTTTCGACTTTTGACACGTTCTCCGCGTACACGCGACTGAACTCGATGGTCTCTCCCTCTCTCCCTCCCTTTCGGTGTGTTCGTCGTTGGTTTCCGTGCTTGTTAACTAGTTAAAGCCATTGTGTTCGTACGACGGAGCGAACCGGCAGGCCAGCTGACTGAGGCTGGCTCTGTTTTGCTCTGCCTGCCTGCTTGCCTGCTGGCGCCCCAGAGATGTATCTGGAGATGTCTGGAGACGCGAACGACGTCGGGTCGTCGACGTCGTTCCAGGCGCGCACACACAGAAAGCTCCGCGGATGAGATGAAACGCGTTGGAAACAAGGGCGGGGGGGAGGCCTCCTCTGAGGGTGGAAAAAGGGAAAAGTGATTAGGTTGGGAACCGTCAACCTTCTCCCGGCGCCCGAGCATTTCTGGTACACCCACCCCGCCCTCCCTCCCCCATTTCCCCCAGCCATGAGCTCCGAGTCGATAATTAACAAGCCGGGCCAGTCGAGTCACTTAGGCATGCTGTGTCGTAGTCGTCTCTTCCTCGTTCTCGTCGTCGTCCTTGTTGTCGTCAACTCGTCCTCCTCGTCCTCGTCGCGGCCGTAATTTCTGCCCTCTTCTCGCAGTCGCGGTTGCTCCGCTTGCTTGTTTTTTTTTTTTTTTTTTTTTGTTCAGTGTTTTCTCGTTTCTCTCGATTTCTCTGCTCGTCTTTCTCTGTTTACCCCACCCGAACGTCGATGGCCAACACTGCGAACAGCGGGTTAATTGTTAACGAGAAAAGTTTGCATTTTCGAGTGCAAACCCCTGCAATTCTCGTGCTCTTTGCCCTTCGCCAACCCCCACTCGTCCTTCCTCTATGTGTATCCCGGTAACGAATTCAGCGAATCGCGTGGATCGTTGCCTCGATCCTTCTCCGCTGCCCCCCCCTTCCCCCCTTCAGACCCCTGTTCCACCGACTGTCTCCCGTGGAGCGGTTTTCTCATTGTCCGCGGTGAATGCGTCCCGTTTCAACATTTTCCCGCGCACGATCTCTCTGTTACCAACGCCGTTGGTCGACTAAAGCGAACGAAACGCACGGTCATCGTACCTCCCAACACCCCCCTCATCGACTCACCCACCCCGCAACCCTTTTCGCCCGGGTAGCATCGTTTCAGTGTTGTTTTGAAATTGGTACTAATTGGGGTACCGTTTCAGCTTCTCACTACGCGGCTGTCTGCTCTTGTACCACCTCAATAGATGTAACGCACGAAGTATTTTTTAACGATCATTGAACACTTTTTATATTATGTTCTGATGAACAATTATCATTGACTGTAGTCTCTCTGATCTTGATTTTAGAAATTGAACTCCAATAGCATTCCAATAGAGACACGCTGTCTGAATAGCTGTTGCCGTCAGACAGAAAATCAGTAAACAATATTATTGTTATACAAATAACAATATTCGATGAGCTAATAAATGATCCACTGCTTCTTTTTAATAAACTGGTAGTACAGTTTAAATTTACGTCTTTCTACCCTGTTCTTCTTTTAAAATACCGGCGAATAGGGGGGAGGGTGAGGGCATATATCATTGTAACAGCATAGGGTTCTAACTTCTTTCAAATTAATTGTAAGTATTGAATTTGACGAAATATAGGGTGTCTTGCTTTGTTAATGAGATATTAACGAAAAACTCCGACGAAATTTTTAAATTGTCCATCTGACCAATTAAAAATGTCTTACTTGGAAGCACTAAATCGGAACATGAGCAAGCTCCAGTACATTAGTAGAGCATCGCAAGATACATACCGGTATCAGTGTGTCGTTCGACCCCCTGATGAAGCTACCTGTAATGTTTGCGAAACATAAGGAAAATAATTCCACAAGGACATAGCTCACCGTCAGCCTCAACGGTAATAACTGTAACACCTCGAATCTCTGATGACTATTAAAACTCTCCTTTATAATCCCGAATCCCTGTGAATCTCATTACAAAACATGCACCGAATTAATCACCTCGATTTCACTAACCAGCGTGTTCCAACATTTCATATCCAAGGACAATACAAAGGAATAAGCAGATTCCCGGTATAATTTATTGGTGCTGTAGGAGCGGGCTAGGTATGGCCGTGTACCACGACCGTAAAAAGGTGTCACTTTTGATGCCGAGGTAGTACTGCGTGTTGCCCCCATGTATTTCCTTTTTTTGGGGGGTTGGGGGGGGGCAAGCCCAGGGGCAAACGGCTCTGGGATTTTTCGTTTACACCAGCGCGGCCGTATCTGTTGTGCGGAACCGCGCGCAGCCGAGTTCTTTGAACCCACCACGCTGGGTTCTCCCTGAACGGCGTGCGCTTTTCTCTTTCCTGTTTCGGCTCTCGCTCGTGGAAAAACCGTTGCACGCGGTCGTTTCGAGGAGGCGGGAATGCTCGACGAATTCGGGTAGTGTGCGAGCAACAGCAGTAGCAGGGAAACGTCGAAGTCGTTGCCGGTTGAAAAGCATCGTCTCCCATCCGGTAACGAGAGTATCGAGAGGGACGGAGATGATCCATCCTTCTTCCGGGGAGGGACCAACCTGCAACCGGAACTCGCGTGACGACGATCGCCTCGTCTCGGTACTCGTTAACGAACACTTGATGTGAGAGAAAGAGAGAGAGAGAGAGAGAGAGAGTTAGTGAGAGAGTGAAAGAGAGGAGGCACTAGCGCGCACTTACCACACACACACACACACATTGGAGGAATTTTTCCTCTCTCCTTTTCGCCGTCCTTTCGATTTGCCCCGCTTTCCCCCGTTCACCATGGCACGAAACGCCAGTTTTCCCTGGGTAAAAAATTAATTTACGCCGCATGTCGCCGCGACTAGGAGGCCGAGACCGCGGTGAAAAGCTTTGGCTGAGCCTGTACAAGGAAGAGGAGCGGTTGACGCGGAGAGGCGGGAAGGGCGACAGAGAGAAGCGGAACCGGTAGGTGGAAGGAGGAGAGAGACAGGCGGCCGAGGCAGAACCCTAGGGTGCGTCAAGAGTATAAGTGCACCAGAGGGGGTGACTACTACCATCATCCCCCTTCTAGTACCGAGGGAGGGTTGAGTTTCCTATGGTTTAATTGGGCGCGAAATCATTTCCGATGCAATGCGCGCGGATGCAGCCGCGACGACGAGTAATCACCGTAAAAGCTCGACTTCTCTCTCTGTCTTCCCACGTACCCTGTCCTTCTATCGTGTGATTTCTCTCTTTCTCACTCTTACCTTCGCGCGTACCTCGCCCCTCCCGCCCTTAGGCCAGGCGTCCATTCTTTCTTCCTTCATTTCGTCTGCATCTATCATCCACCCGCGTCCGTATCGTTTCTCAGAGCACAAAAGAAACCGCGATCGATACGCCAACTGTCACACAGAAAGAGATTTGTGCATGCGTTCCCCGACTATCTTATTTGCCGTATGGTGGCATGTTGATGAAGTCAACTGATGCGATATCGTGACATCGTAAAACCAGGAAGTTGTAAAGAAAGCCGGTAGCCGAAACTATAATTTGTGACTACTTTCATCAAATTTTTGTCGAACAATATTTTTCTATTTATTTAATTATTAAATCTGGCCCCATACTTTTGGCCTGTAGTGTATATTTTTAGTGTAACTTTAGCCCCATTGGATAACGTCTGAACACTCAGTCTCGAGGAGCCTTCGAACACTCATCGATGATTTGCTGTATACCGTTCGTTGATCGAAGGCGTCACCTCTCTCGCGTGTGTACATGACGAGAAGTTTCGCGAGAGCGTGCGTTCTCGCCACAAAAAAAAAGGACCGCAGTGTTTGTTCGATTCGTCGATGACCAAATGGGATCACAGTATAATCAGCATGAGCCAGAGATTCTGTCGTTCGTTTCAGCGACGCCCACAGTGTCCTACGTGCATCGCTGTTTGCGCGTCTACGAGGCAATTTCCATCGATCGACCGAACTTCGACGCGTTAATGTTTGAGCAGGTTGATTAAAAATAACACGCACGAGCATATCGGGAGAGGATGTTAACTTCATTGCATCGATCCTGACCCCGAAACCACCCCGATTCGGACTCTCCGCCGTTCGGTCATAACATATGGCATCCCGATAGCTTGATCTTCGACCGCAGCTTATTCCGCTGTGAAATAACGCGAGGGGCGGTTTACGATCGTTCGATTATTTAAATTGTAGCTCGCAATGTACGCGCCCCAGAGAAACGTCGTATCTCTAGTGGTGTACGATCGATGCGGTACCTGGCATCGAATGTGCATTGTTTTAAAATTCGTATATCGATGCACGAGCTCGGCTAGTGCGGTGCGCGCGATTTAATCGAGCTGCTCTTCCGTATTATTATTATTGCCGTCATTTAATTCTGGTGCGTAAATAATAACGGGAGCTGTGTTGCGATATTAATTTCGCCCTGTGCCAGGCGCCCGTTGACTTTGCACAGATTCTCCCGTCGCCGCCGCCGCCACGGCCTGTTAGCCGCAGAACGGAAATGCGCAAATTGCGCGCCATCATCGCCGCCGTTGGATTTCCGATATTCGGTAATTTCCGTGCGGCCGCCGCCACGCCAATGGTAGACGCTATTAACGGTGCGGACGCAAGCGTGTACTCGATTTACAATTAATTACGTCGAATGTAAGCGGCTTTCGTGCCCGACGATTCTTCTGAATGGAAAAACACGATCCTCGGAGGCACGGGGCATTTGATCGTCGGGACTAATTGTTAGGTGTATCGTTATGGTTTTGCTTCTGAAAGGCGGGGTTTTCAATTTCGGATCATCGATTCTAACCTTTTGACTCATAAGATTGCACTAGCGCAACAATCATTTTAATAGCGAGTCCAACTTCGTCGCCGGTTAATCTGTAACATTTGTCAGGAAGGATGCGAAGTAGATCTTAACGTTTCCACTTGAGAAATTCCAGTATTCACTCAAAAAGGAATAAAAAAAAATAAGAAAAAATAGTTTGGTTTAATATCGATGTTTTTGACTTTAATAATTTTGAGAAAACGATTTAATAGTCTGGGCGTTGAAGAGTTAAGGAAACTTTTAGGAAATGTAGTAGGTTTCCACTTATTAATAAATCACCCTTCATATGGGGGTAAATACTCGAAAGTTTTTGAGTTATTCGCTTCTGGAGTTTTTCACGTGACTTACATAAATACAAGTTATGGTGTGCGAAATATTCGTTGGTGTTGTAACGCCGGGACGACGTCCGGTTTCCAGTAGAAACTTTCTACCGTGACCGCCAGAATTCAAATACGTCCAAAATGTCCAAAAGTCTTTGGGAGGGTAGGATAATTTGTACCGAAGTCACGCGGAAACTTCAGAAGCATACATATAACTCAGAAACTTTCGAGTATCTGCCCCTATATGGAAGTGATTTATAAGGAGGTAGAAGCATGTACATGTCCTAAAACTTTCATTAAAATTGACGATCGGGGGATGAGGGTTGGTCTGATCCCCTTGTGAGATATTACGTACGCGTAGTAGGGGAATGAGGCTATTAAGAATGACTATGCTGTGATCTCGAACTCGGAATAAAAGTATTTATCTACAGATGTCATGTGTTCTCCAGTTTAAATATTAGTGAAACATTTTCATTATATAAAGAGTACGAAAATAAGGCAGTTTAACAGAAATTTTAAGGAAAGTAAGCTTGGATACATGCCACGATGTAAATGGCACGGTAAAATGGAAGTTCTATTGTATTATTAACCTAACTTCTGTTTTATTTGTGTTTAGTTCATTGGCGGTTTGTAGATGTACAATATCTACTTAGACTTGTTATACTCAATTTTCTATGTATTAAAGACTAACTTCCTATCTCATTTCTTTGTAAGCTTGGAAATGAATTTGGAGTCAAGTTTGGTATTTTTTCATTCTTTTCAAGTCATTTTACTTACATGAATCCAAAACACATAAAAATTGAAAAGAATTATAGAAAGAAAGTTGTTTATATCGGTTTTCAGAGTTGCTTATGACCGACATTGACGCCATTTCTCTGGCCGATACTGATTTTTCCGACCGAATGATACTTATTTCAATTCTTTGGATGTCGAGTATTATAATTTCCAAGTACTGTTTTTTTCAAAAATTATTTAGTTCAAACCAATTTCCTCTTCCATTTTGCACTTAATATCCGAATAGTTGACGATCTGTGCTCAAAGTGTATTCGTCCATTAACCATCTAATCGCCTCAGTATCGATCTTCCGGGTAAAAAAACATGGCAAAATGGTTAGATTACTATGTGGTTAGATTACGTGCCTCGCGACGTCGGTACGAGCCTACGTGAGCTATCATATATTACAACGTTGGCGTTAACCGCTTTGTATTCGGTCGTAAAAGGACTCGCGGGCTTCTATCGCGTCCAATAGTTAAAGTAGAGGGTGTATAACGAGGATGCTTTGCAAGTCGCTCACCCCGTTCCTCATTCTGGGCTTGTCATATCGTTATCACCGGGGCTAAAGTTAAATGGAGGAACGGAAGGTCGTTGACACGGTGCGCGCCACAAAGGCCAGGAAATTGCAAAAATAGCGGTGTCTCTGTTGCCCACTTATTTTAATGTCGTTGTCCCGGCAGCTTGAGACCGTTGTCGCATGAGTTAAACGTATTGGGTTGCCTCGATAACCGGAAGAACGATACGATATCCATATACAGACATGCGTATTACCCCAACGGAATACAACTTTTGCTGGCCTATTGACGCGTCAGTGCTCATGGAATTACATTCTTCGTGATAATTACAAGGTATGATCAAATCGTTTTATTCGAAACCTCCTATATCAATTATTTATTATTAATCTTAACAGTAATTCCATGGGATCACCATAAATGTAATCTGTTTCTGCCCTTATGTAGGTTTGAAATCATTTTTTCCCAGTTTCCGAAAGCAAAATGATAAGCGGATGCCAAAGTCAAATCTAGTTCCTCCTGCGGTTTTTTAATTATTTTCTCTCGCGTGGCAAAATTTCGTTCCCTTAGCACTCGTTTAATGCGAGGGAAGAAGATGAAAAGTAATCCCAAATAAAGCATGCATGCGTGGCTCACATGTGAAACTCATTGGCTCAATTGCTGTTTCGTCTTCACATCGTAACCATAGATACATGTTTTGATCTTAGTTAAGATTAAGTTTAATACGTTTTAATTTTCTTTCCTTGCGTTAAATAGGTGTTAAAAGGACGACGTTTCTTGGAAAAAAAGAAGATTTCAAAGATGTACAAGGGTAGGAAACGATTATTTTAAAGGTGATCCTACGTAACTAGTATCAAGATTAATAATAAATGATTTATACATGGAGTCCTTCAACGTTTTTAAAAAAGTTTGTAAAAAAAGACCAACAGCCTCTATTAACTAAACGCATATATTTCCGATGATTTCTAGCTTACAAAATAAAATAAATGATGTCTAGCTACGTACGGCTTTTTTCACTGCCGCGATCAACGTGTCAAACGGGGCCGTCACAAAGTCACGGTGTTAGCTGAATCTTGAACAACTGACCGCTCAAGAACAGTCTTTCGAATTTAATGAAAGACTAAAATGCCTTAAGGAGCGAATAGCCGACTTAACGGAATGAAACGAATTCCAGACAGACAAGAAGCTTCTGCTCCGTCTTTGATGGTAATAGTTCAAATTTCCAATCATTGCACTTCCACCATCTCATTTCTCTTACTATTACTGTACCTGGTTGCTCCACGCAGTACTTTACGGACGTTGACGTGCCGCCCCTCCCTGTCCAAAACAACACGAACCCAGGAGACTCTCTTATTTCGATTGCGAGCGCGATTACAATTGGTGAAGCACCCCCTTCCAACGGTTTATTTGTCATCGGCGGTCGCGTCGAAACGTCGATGCTTTCAACGGGAATAAAGCGATCGATCGCGGTCGGTTCGTCTATCGTTCGAAGAAAACGAAGCTGCGTCTGGTTAGGCGGCGTGGATTTTGCAAGCGTGGTAGGAAACTTGGCGCAGCTGCTACCGTCTGCGCTCACCTTCTCGCCCGCAATTTATGCTAAGTGAATTAACATTGATCTGGCCGGGAAATATGGGTTCGTTCCGACAGACAGAGGCGCGCTTGCTTGCTTTATCTATCCATCTCTCTCTCTGTACTCTTATCCTTCTGGCTGTGGCAAATTCGAATTTTACGCGCGCGCACACGCTCAGAGAGAGAGAGATAGAAAGAGAGAGATCCCCGTGTTTCCCTATACATCGTGCCAGGAGCGTTTCAGGGCTTTCGTTCAGTCGGTTGAACGCGAACGGAAGCAACCCGTGAAAGGGTGCCGCGTCACACGCTAAGAGACGGCCATGTAATCGGTGTGCCATGTAAAAATCAATTATTCCCGCGATGATACCGGGGGAATCGTTCCGGAATGAAAATTTTCGGCCGGTTCACGTTCGTTTACACGCGAAAGCCGCTATTGTTCTCGCAAAGTAGAACGATATTGATGATGATAATAATATGTCTTCGTTTGTGGTGAGATGGATTGGACGTGGAATGGGCAGAAACAATTTAATATAGTGGACAATAGGTGAATGACATGGTACCTTAACAAATACTATTGAGACAAAGGAAATATATTAATATCGTGAGATGCCAAGGGTTGAGGGTAGCGGGCGGATTTTCGGGGTTCTTGCTGCTATGCAAGCTTCTAACAGAATGGTCGAATGCTACTTTCGGTCGCATTCGTTCCCTTGTTTGGGAGAGTGGCAAACCTATATAAAGGACGAAAGTTGCGAAGTAGACGGAAAATGACGTTCTGTCGTTTAAAAAGATGGAACACTTTTAATTTTGTAATACGACCGAGTCTTTCTATAAAGATTTGAGGGTGCGTTACGAATATACATAAATCAAAATAAATAAAATACATAAATCGAGTGGAAGCGTAAAAGAGTAAATATCACTTTATCTGTGACGGTGGATGATTGACAAAGATATTATCCGTATAAATAACCTCGTGGCAGGTTCGGGCCCGGGACTTCATATTTGCGGTGAAAAATTAAACGCTGCCATGCATTGCGTGAATTTTACGAACCATTTCGATTTCCAACAGAAAATCTACACGCACCGACGAGTAACAAACGGGGGCTAATGCGCAACATCCGGCTGGGGTTTATAGAATTTTTTTTTGCAAACGTTTCTATACATCTCGGCCAATCCGCAGAATTATTGCAAGAGCATTACCGATTGATCACGGGAACCAATTAATCCGCGTGGCCTCGCGTGACCGTTCCGATCCCAGAGAGGCCTCCTTTTGACGGTCGAGCTCACTTTGTACATATCTCCTTTCCGTATCAATTTAACGACACAAAATTGAGCCCCCATACGTTTCAAACTGATCGTTAAAAATTGTCGCTAAACGCGGCCGACTGTACACGGGGTGAAAGGCAGCCGCCCCTATCCCCCCCCCCTTACTCCCACCACACCGATATTTCTCGATAGAATGTATACGTATAACCGCGCGAAAACCAATTAACCTAGATTCGGCCCGACTGCATTTGCGCCTGGTGATTTCCCTAATTATACGCGACAGCTCGCTACGGGTTTTATATTTTATTTCCGCTTAACGTCGCAAACCGTCTCGTTAAGGGTTTCAATATTTTTTACCTTCTATTTTTTTTTCTCTATCTTTCTCTCTCTTGCTGGCGTTTGGGGTTTTTTTTGCTTGGAAAAGCGTAATCGCGTCGCTGCGGCCACACCTTCCCTGTCTAACTTCTTTACCCCCGGCCTTTTTATATTCCGGCAGTTTATTTTTCAAAACACGATCCCACGATGTCAGATCTTACGAAGGAAATGGAACTTGAAAGTGTGGATTTATGCACTTATTGTTTAGTTCCCTAGCTACAACCCTACCACTGGGAGGGTCCCCCGTGGAACCAATCAAGTGCCCAGTAATAGGGATGACGTTCGAACACTCAGTGTCAAATAGCCTTCGAACACTCATCGATGATTTACTGTAGATTCGTCAGTGACTAACTATATAGTGGTAGCGAATGTGTTAAAAATTTAAATGTAACAATTACGTCTCCCCCCAAAAAATATACAAAAATTTTGATTATCAATAGAAGAATAGTCAAGCATTTTGTCAATCCAGGCGTATCACTCTAGTTATTACTCTAACAAATATACGATTATGTTAACGATTACAATAGGGACTTTATTTGAAACACTGTTCCATTCCAGCTGAATTCCAAACATCACACTGTGACACCGTGTCCCAGATTTACAGTGCAATAAAAGTTTGCACCGTGCCTGCCGGCCGGAGGACCGAAAAACGCGCGAGAGCGACTCGATTAATTCGTGTGCGTGCCGGCAACGCACGGACCGTGGAATCCGTTGAAAACGTACGGCTTTAAACGAACATCCCCCCACCACGCGTACAACGTCGTCCAGTTTTTCTCCTTCGAATCAATAACAGATAGAAGCGGCTTTCGCGGAGGTAAAAAGGGATCGGTCCACAAGCGCGCTACTGGCTATACCCTTTTTCCGTCGTGGCCTCTCCACACATTCCCGCGAACCCGGGGCGGGCATACCCATCTGGGCTGGAGATGGCATTTTAAATCGATTGATCGGCAACCGGCTTTTACTCGGCTTCATGCGAAAATAATTGTGCGGCCGAGCTCCATCGTTCACAGCGTATCCCTGGGATCTCGCAACTGCCCGCGGATCCGTTTCGTTTCGAGAATCGGCGGTGGTCCACTGCAAAACAATGAATCCGTCTATTTTCACACGTAGAGCAGGCCCGTTGCTCCCTTTGTGCCGTTTCTTCAAAGCGTTCGATTGTTTTGTAACCGTTATTTACTCGAGAGTTTGATTGCGTTCTCCTTGGATCGAGGTGGAAATTCAGATGCGCACGGGGAAGAAGATTTTATTGTTTATTGTTACGTGTTAGAATATACTTTCTTTAGTATTATAGGGGTATACTAGTGTAGATGCCTGTTTTCAATATGATATTTGCCATAGTTCTCTGGTAGTTTCTTTGCAAAGAAAATCTCAAATGTCACATTGAAAACGGGCATCTACACTAGAATACCGTAAATTATCGATGAGTGTTCGAAGACTCCTCGGCACTGACTCTTCAGACGTCATCCCCACCACTGGAAGGGTCTTACGTGGAACCAGTTTAACGCCCAGTGGTGGGGATAACGTCTGAATGCACAGTACCTCCTTAATGTACCTTCTTATTGTACCTCCTTAAGAGTACGTGCTGTGCCTAGAGAAAGGTGATATTTTATAAGCGTTGCATATCGTGCACCTGTTTTGTTTATCACATGCTAGTATTACTATAGTCTATGGAGCTTTGATAGGGTCTAAATAATTATTCATTTGACACTTTGGTTGCCGGACTTGACCTTAAAATCAGCTGATATTAGGGAAAAACGAACATTCCTTGATGTGCCACGTAATTGTAGAAACCACCTATTTATATTGTAATTTTTTGCATCAACAAAATACTAAAAAATGTGGGGCGACACGTCCACCTGTCAGGAGACAGTGAACGTGTTAATACCGTAATAACTTTGTAATGCTTTTTGCAGTTATATTCGTATTCGATATTCACGAATAGAGGGTATGCGTCGATTTAGAAGTCCGTTGTTTGAAAGTCTCATCACTGTTAATATTACAGAATTTATTACTCTTCAACTAATTAATTATTCCGTAGTGATCACTGGATTACGAATTCCTCTGCGCAATTTCTACAAAAGTTTACATACTAACCCGTTTAATGATATTTAAAGAGCCCAATTGAACCTATAATAACACTTCCGTCTGTTTCAAGTTTCTGTAATTAAACCCATAAAAAAAAACAATATTCGCAAAATATATCCGGCATCTGCCAATAATAAATCCAGCTACGTCATCAGTTACGCAACCAAGTATTCCACCGTGTACCAATTGCGTAACGACTCAGGTACAAATATATATTTTATTCGCAAGAGGGAATCAGTTTCTCGTTCGTACAGTAACGTCATTGCGTCAGCATCACAATTTTCCGTCGTGTATTAAATTCTCGTTTGAAATACTTTCTCTCTCAAAGTTACTCCGTTAGCATCTCTTTTTTTTTATCCCCCGCGAAATTCCCACCCTTTTCGCGGTTAATTCTCTCCCTTGCATCAGCGGCGTCTCTTCGCGTCTCTCTTTCTAGTTGCCCCCATCCCCTGTTTTTAATCGAACCGGGCCGCACCGTATCAGATTCCATCGGAACCGCGGTGAAACAAGTTTCATGAATTTTATTAGCCCTCCCCTGCGTTTGGAACGCGCAATGCGCCGACAGACAGAGAGAAGTGTGTCAGATAGCACCTTGTCAGGCCTACCCCCCTTCCCATCCCCCTGTTCAATCGATAACTCGCTAACACGCCGCGCGAATTTCACACGATTACGAATACGTGCCTGGCCGTGCGCACGAACACGCTCGAAATAAATGTGGCTATTCGCTCTTCGAAGGAATCCGTCCGCCGAACGTCCCGCACAATAGGATTAACTCCGGCGATGCATTAACGACTAACCGTGTTTCGGCGCGGTGAACATTGCAGAAATGGGATTCAGAAGCCAGCCGTTGGAAACGAGGTCCGCAACACGTTTGGACAATCTACCGGCTGGAGGAACGGAAAAATTACGGCACGAGCGTGCCACGTATACATACGTGTGTTTTCAATTTAAACAATTATCAACAACAGACAGAGCTGTCAGCTGCTTTGTCGTGGGAAAATATTGGAGCGCTGGGAAATCATTTGCGATTGTTAATCATTGTTTTAAGTACGAAAAATCACGAGATTCGATTTTTAATTTACCAAACTGGGTTGTTGCTTTAAGTAAACGTGGAAATTAGCTGTTCGGAGATCGTAGACAGCTTGTCCCGCGGTGATGTATTACAAAGTGGAAAAATACGATAAGCGATTTAAGGCCGTTACTCCAGTTTTTGTGTAATTAGACATTTCGTTATAATGTAAAGTGTAACTGTTATAGGTATATTCTTTTTTTCTGGTGTAATCTTTTACTAATAATTAGTAATTAATGTAGGTACATTACGGAGTGGGTAGTATAATGCATAATAATATTGGTCAAGTAAATTAACGACGTGATAGTAATTCGTTTAGAGATATTCATTTGCGAAAGTGATTGTAGCACAGGTGGAAAATTCATATTAGCTGAACATTAATAATGCAAACGCGTTACGATAAAGGTTTACCATCTTTACAACATTGAATCATACAGGTAAAGTCACAATATCAAAAAGTATCAGTTTTCATCTTGTTTTTGGACTCGACTGAGTCCTTCGAACCTACATATGTAGGTCTGTGTCATCCTCTGGGAGTGTCCTGTTAGGATTTTCTGAGAGTCAGCGGTTGGCTGCTTCCTGATGTATCTTTTGCACCCTTCTTAGGTATCTAAGGTAACGTGACCTCTTATCGAAAACGAACTCATAGCGGCTACCTGTTTTTATACTTTCTAGCATTCCTGAGTTGATTGTTATCCGTGATCGAGCACGACCAGCTGAGAATTTAATTTTCTTTCGCGAAAACTACAATAACGGGAGCGACCATTCTCATCGATAAAGGAAGATTACGTAGATACACGAGAATGATTGCGAATAATATTGTTACGGGGCCGATCCGTCGGTGAGTAGGCGGGTCTGTGACCGTTAGGTCAGACGGGGATGAAGAATGGTGAAATGGATGGGAGTGCTGGTGGCAGAAAGTATATGTAAACGAATGAACCTGCTCAGGGAACGGAATGAAGCGTACTCTCGTCGCTCCATTGCAAAGCGATCAAGGCACTTAATTATTAGATGTACGAATGTTAGCGTGTTTGCCTTCGTTCACCACCCCCCGAAAGTGGCTTAGCTGTTAGCCGGGAACAATTTAATTCTCATCACGTAATAGGGAGCCAACGTGACTCTGCATTTTCATGAAACACACGACGTATTTGTGGGGGAGGGGAGTAATGCTCCGCCTCGCTACTCCCTCGCTTGTTTTCCCCCACATTCCCTGATTTTGATTTCGGCTGAAACGCCGAATAAATTATCGGGTTAACGCACGTGTATTCGACCTAGATAACGAATGCTATAGACACGAAACCCGCTCGAATCTGTTATAGTACTCGGTGAGTACGCGGTAAAATGCAATTCGAATGCCGAATACGATTTCTTTGGTACGATTTCGAAAAAATAAATTACTACCCGTGCCGTCTACCATGAAACGCAAATATTTTCCGTATCTCATGCACGTAAGCATTTCGTTTACCGTATTACCTATCCCGAAAGAATGTTGAATCTCGTCGATTACGGGAAATACATGTACCGAGGAAGAGATGGTTCGCCAATTAGAACCGGTCACGGTTGATTCGCGGAGGAAAGGATAATTAGAGGACAGTTCGATCGAACGAGCGACCACGATCACTGGAACTTCCATCGTCTATCAAAGGACAAACCCCGGTGATTACGGTCATTACCGACTGCGCGTGTTCCCTTCCTGCAGGGGAATGACAAAACAAGAACAGAGTTCCCGACGAGGATCATCGTGGTAGGTTTTTGAAAAAAGGTCGATGTTCACCGGGGCTAAAATATCGTCGGGAAAGAGAGAGATCGAGAGAGATAGAGAGAGCGTGCCCCTTTGAAGCTTGATCAACGCGAGATCGCCAATACACGCGCCGATAAGTTGCCTGTGGATGGGTCCCTATGTGTGTTTTAACTTGTCGCACTTAAAAAAAAAAATCCGTAGGACAAGGAGCCCAGCAACTGGGTTGAAATTGACGGGGAGGTGGTGGCGGTGGTCGGGGATCGAACCGAGCGACTACAGTGGGTACGGAGGGGATCGATGATAGGAAAGAAGGGTAGGTTGGTAGAAAAAAGAAGCTGATGGAACGGTAAAGGTGAAAGAGAACGGGACCGGAGAGGGGATAAATGAAGGGGACGCCGAGGGTGGGCAGGGGACAAAGTAGCAGAAATCAAGTGAGTGGGAAAGAGAGAAATATAATTGATAGGGAGCCGACGACCGGGAAAAGTGTACACGTATGCAAATGAATGGGTGGAGTGGGGTGGGCGGAGGAATGCGGTGATGTAGAGATGTGTGCGCGCAGCTGGGACACGAGGGATAGAGAGAGAGAGAGAGGGAGGGCGAGAGGAAACGTGAGTGGAACGGGACAGTATATGGGAGAGAAAGCTAGACAGAGACGGGGATACGTAATGGGTATGCATAGGTGTGAGATGCGACGCAGACCCCGGGGACTGCGTTAATTCCGGGGACCTGATTAATCGGAAACAGGACTATCGTGCAAATAGGCGCGAGATAACCCCGTCGTCCGTTGCCGCCGTCCACCTATCTGCGACCGTGTCCCACCCTGGCTCCATAATGCATCCTGATGGTGGCTTCGATCGACCCCGTTCCTAGATTTAGAGTTAAGTCCATGGGGGTACCATGACCGGGAGCGGCGGCGTCGGATCGCATCGATTTAATTACGATCGATCTGTCAAGCCGATGACGCCGCGCAACCAACACCCGACCCCGATATATCGCGGCTTGCCCTAAATTTCGAAAATGTTCGGTTCACGTGCGGCCGCGATGGCTGGTTGCGTTCTGCTGCGCTGTTACGTTTCGGTTCCGGGTCACTGTCTTGCCAATGAGAGGCTCGCTCGATGGGAACAGGTCATCTAATCCTATCGCGGTGAAAAAGGCCGATGAGCGCATTAAGTGAAAAATATTTTCTTGAAGCTTGTCTGCTGTATACGGGATCTTGAAAAAAATGTGTGTAAGCTTTTTTTTATGCTTATAGTACTCACCGAGTGGAGTGAAAAATGTCTAATTAACATAGGCACTAAATTAATCCTTTCGATGAAAAATAAAGATGTTTATTCTCATATTTGTTAAGGATGTTCGGTATGTATTTCTTTCATTTCGATATAAAATTCACATTTCCGGGTCAGAGATCGATGTGCATTTTCCGATGTTACTTCTGTATCTCGTATTGTCTGTTGTCATATCACCTTGAACTAATGCACTTGTAAACTGAATTCTTTTGATTACATTCGATATGTTGTGAAGTGACTCATTTACGACGCCGAAGATCAAGTTTAATTCGAGGAATAGAAATACAATTTATTGAACAGTACACAAGAGTCAAGTATCTTAATTTACAAGTACAAATAACGACATTATAGTTCTCTAAAATTTCCCAGAAATCCGTATATATCAATGCAAACAACCTACATTTATATATTCTCAGTAATTCACATACAAACTTTTTAAAGAACCCTCAGACACCTCCACTGACCCGAGTCAACGAACCACCTTCTGCGCAATCTCATCATTTCTTGAGATTTTGTCAATTTGCCCGTATATTCGCTGATACCGCGCTAATTTCAACATGGCGTCCAGATTGCATTCCACTTGAACTCTTAAAGATACTCATCTGCCAGCGTGCCATGCAATACCTTTTCGTGTGTAGAAATGGAAGTCTAAAGGAGAGTTCGGAAGACGTTGTCGAACGATACTAGAAGGGTGGTTTAATTTATTCGACGCCGGGAGCTCGTAGTGCAGGCTTGTCAGCATGTAGCTACAGTTGTCTAGGCGCGCGTCGCGGTTTTCGCTGAATTGCGAAAATGTCGGGTCCACGCGGTCCAATTGTGTCGGACCGCTATTGGACGCACAGGTCTCGCGCGATCGATTCCCACGGTGGAGTAGGCGGTGACTTTCTTCCTCGAGGAGTTTTAATTTATTCTTCGAAACCGGTTGCACTTTTTTTTCTTGCGTGCCCTCTCGCGGAACTTGTCCAGCGATGCTCGAACTATCGTGGAACTTCCATAACGACAGACTGGTTCCTCCCTATTTTGTTTCTTTTTTTTTAAATTCCCTAAGAATAAAGTTCAAACCAGCTCGCAAAGAAAAGCCACAGTAAGGTACTATCCGTCGTATCGCGATTTTTCCATCGCGGAGAGGCAGGAACAGGAGCGATATCGCGTGTCCTTGGAGAACATCAGAGCCACGTTCGATTCGTTCCACAAAAGGGGGAAATGCAGCCGGCTATTAAATCGCGAAATAACTTCTCGTACCGTGATATTGAAAGAAAAACCATAGAATGATTTAAAGTGGACGGTCGCGATAGCGAAGTAGGAAGCTGCCTATTCACGATATCATCCTCGATATCCCAATTTGTTCCCCCTGACATTTCATTTGATAAACCCACCCCCGGTTCCTCGATACAAGTCCCGTTGTTAACGCGAAACTAGATATTATACGTACCAGGTGGTTACGGAATAGGCCCAGCAATTAAAAACCTCGGCTGTAATTAATCGGATAAATGTGAATCGTGGATAATTGTACCGAATACTACCGAGAGGAGCGGAGAGAACAGGTTTTGTCTCGGAACTTTTAAATGCGCCCACCGTTAAACGAACCGTGTGCGTGCGACGAATAGAGTTTCGAGTTAAATTGCCATAAATAAACGTCTTGGCTCTCTGGCTACACTCTCGCGGAGCGTTAAGTGACGTAATAGGGCTAGAAGGACGGGGGGAGGAGGAGGAGGAGGAGAAGGGGTTGAAAAAAGCGTAGGCTAGAGGACAACAAAAGAATCGAGCCTATACCGTGGCGGGTCTCCTATGGTACGCCTGCCCCCTTCAATTATATTCGGAGTAATTAACGATGGATAGCGTATAATGAACAATATCCACGGGCCAGACAGTATTTATGGCCAGGACTCGGTGTGATGGAGGAGGGGCGAAGAGGGGCGGGAAGGGGGAGGGGTGAGCACAGTGGTATTTTGTATGCGGGCCATATTTTATCCTACAATTGAAAATAATTTACGATTCACGGTGGGCGACGCAGCTTGTAATTAGAATGCAAAATGAGGCGGAACTGCCCCTCCCCTCTCCTCTCTGAACACATTGCGTATAGCTCTCGCTCTAGCTCGTGTATTCGCGGCTGTGAAATTAGAATGACGCGTTTCCTGAGTGTACTGTGCGCGAATTACGGGAATTCACGCTCCGGGGACGGCGGTTTTTATTAAAATCGGACCTGGGAATTTCGCGCGCGTTAAGCTTCGTACGGAATTTTCGTGTTTTCGCGAACGGCCGCGAACGAGTACGACGCGTCGAACCGCGCCTACTCTTGGGATCTCAGTCTGTTTACACACCGGTCGTGGATTATAAACGGCGGAATGGTTACGCGTGTCCACGCGGCGTGCTTCTTGTGTAGGTGGCTTTTCATTGGGCTGGTTTCGCTTCTTTGTCGGGATAGGGGGAGGGGCAAAGAAAAGAAAAATTCCGTGTCGAGACCGTGTGTTGTTCTTCGTTGTTCCATCGAGTTTTTAGAAGTTTGTCCGTTTCTCCGCGGACTGTATGCTCGATGAGTCCCTGTGTTGCGACCTGACGCAGGTGTGGCGACGGTCGTAACGCTCGTCGCGCCTTGGCCCGTCGACATTGTCACCAAACCGTCATAAACAGGGATTCCTGGACAGCTGCACATTACGTGCAAAATATTCACGGTCCTTAAGACCGTTCCTTATATTTTTGCGCTGACTTCCAAGAATCCAAGAAATAATACATACACCTATTTCTTCCAACGTAAACTACCACCGCTTGAACCACCTTTCTTGTAACGGGTTTCACCCGCTAACCCCCCCACTGATGACCCTCTCGGGCGTGAGGCCCGGTCCCTACCTACACCAACCAAAATTCTGCATTTTCCACCAATCACGAGTCAATCCGTTCCAGCAAGCATCTATACATTCACTCAATCACCAGAACACACTCAACCGTCATCAAGAATACATCGATCAGTCAGACCACAACCAGTACACACATACACACGCTTTTGTTGCTGAAGTATAAGTGTGTTATCAAGTCGTCTTAAATTATTAAAAATTACATAACATCAGCATCTGCTACCACACATCATTTATCTACGAGTTCCTCGATATTAATTTATTACCAGACAGTGGCAAGTGACGAGCTTATCGTAAGTCACCAAACCCTCATCTGCGATTTTTTAATTTTTCGCCGGGGAAGGGAACTATCTCGAGATCCCGTGAACCCCTTTGCCCACACTTTTGTTTCGTCCTCTCCGCTCTGCCCCCCTTGTTCGTTCCGCCATCGTTCCCTTTAATACGTCAAGAGCCGCGTCGTTTCGCCGTCTGCACCTCAGGCGAGACTAGCTTCGCGCGCCTACCCTCCTTCCCCTCACGCCGCGATCGATATTCTATTGTATCGGTGCGTTCGAGTATCCTGAAGAGTTTCACTGCCTCGTAACGACACCGATGGTATTATGCTAATTCAGCGTGTCGCTGGAGTGCGGATGCCGGTGAGTGATAAGCTACGAACACCTGGTCGAGGAGGGAAGAGGACGCCTCGAAGCCTCCGGGGCGCGCATCAGCTTCCCTCTGGCGTGTCAGAGGGGAAACGACATCGGGGTTCACCGCTTCGAAAGAACCTCCTGGCAATCGCGACATTCGTGATTAATTCCCCAGAAAAATAGGACGAGCTCTATACGCGTCGGATACGACCGCCGCTGCGAACCGATGACGCAGGTGTCTGGATAATTCTTTTGTCTCGCCCGGCGATCGATCCGTCCGAATGCCACTGCGTGCATCTGTACTGATTTATACCTGATTTATCGTTACACTCATTCACCTCACTCCCCCTTCTGATGCCGCATGAAGAAATTATTGACTTGCAAGGGGAGAATTACTAGGGGAATGGGCAAACAATGGAATGGCACGAGACGAGGTTAACCTGAACTGAGTTTTTTCTGTGACTTATTAGTTTAACTCGTAATTGAACACGCTGATATAAATCGTACAGTATATGGTAATTTACGTGCTTTTAATTCTTATTATTGGTACTCTTCCTGGTTATTCCATTTGCTCTATTTTTTACTCTGAAATATTTTTCCTTACAGTTCTTTGCAGTTTGTGAGAGTTCTCGCAGTAGATCCCATAGAGTTCATTTCGACGAATCATTTGAAATGGGACCTCCGACACATTTCTAAAGAGTTCCTCGAACAGTTCTAAACAGGTACACACAAAGAGGGTGCCTTTTTCTTCTTCTTCTTCAGAAATCATTCCCCATATAGGGTCAGATACTTGAAAGTTTTTGAGTTCTGCCTGAGTTGCTTTTGAAGTTTCCCGCGGCACTTAAGTGAAAGTTACGTTGATCGATCGTTCGCAGATGTAACGTCGAGGCAACGCTCATGGTTTCTACCGTGACGGCTACAGTTCAAATACGTCCTAAATATGTCCAAAAATCTTTGGATCATATTCGTTACATCTACGAACAATCGGGCAACATGACCTACATTTATATCATCTGAAAAACTTCAATGGCAAATAACTAAACTTTCGAGTGTCTAACCCCATATGAGGGGTGGCTTGTACAGAGAAAGAACTACATGTCCTACATATTTTATTAAAATCGGTGACCCAAAGTTGAAGCCCTGTCCTCTTCAGTTCTCTGATTTTACTTTTTATCGTCACAACTTTTACTAGTTATTCCACTTTCTCTACTCCACGCTCTAAAACGTTTTCCCACATGACTCTGTCAACCACATAGCGTTCATTCCGGACGTATCGTTCAGATATGGGACAGCCAAAGAGTTTCTCGAACAGTTCTAAACAGACCCCCACCCGAAAGATTCAAGAAGTTAGTTCTCCCGGGGCTAAATATTCGAGCAGTTCATTCACGCTGCCTGTCTCATTCAGGTACCAACCATCGTACAAAATAGACGTTGGTCCTATTGGCACACGGAATATTTGCGTCAGATGACACGGAAAAAAGTGCTTAGCAGGATTCGGCAGTCGAGAATCTGTGGAACTGTCGGAGCGATGGGTTAGCAGGACATTAATCGCGGGGATTAACTCCTCTAAGAAGGGGATTAAGAAAGTTACCACCGTCGACGGAGGCTGCCTATCCGCTGCTAAGCAGTTTACGGAGGAGAGACCCCGTGATGTCGTCAAACGTTTTCTTCGCTCGGTGCACGACCGCCGTCTTTTTTTTTTGTTGCTTCTCAAGACGTTCTCTCTCTCTTCTCCTTCCTCTTCACAGTCGGAGAATCGTAAGTAGGGCTCAACCGTATTACCTTCCCCGCGAGCCCATTTCCCGTTCACTGTTTCAATTATCCGGTAGCTCTGCTAATTGCATTTTGCGCTTCATTTTCTGCCCGATGAATCGGCCTTCCTCCTTTTTAACCTCTCTTTTAAGCGGCGCAACGTCTTTCGCCCGATAAAATATCCATCCGGTACGAGGGCGAGTTTATTTCTATGGGCAATAATTACAATTTCTTCAATTCAATGATTCTTTTCGGGCTCTGGTCGTCTTTTCAGAATTTCCCCTTTAAAGTCAACAAAACGGCCGGGAATTTTTCAGAATCTTAAAATTCGTTACCTGACAATTAGCAATCTCTGAGTTTCTACTTTGCTTTCAATGTTCCATTGAATTTAGACTTCCGACACATCGACTGCTGAGCACCGTTCGTACCATTTGCTACAAACTTATTTCTACACGTAGTAATTACAAGTTTGAACGAACGTTTCGAATTTCAGCTGCCTTTTCGGTGTTTCTGTTTAAAAATTAATACAAAATTCTATCGTAGCAGATTTCAGAAACTTGGGATTTCTAATTTGGAGTCAATATTCCATTGAATTTAGATTTCTAACTCATCGATAGCTAAGTACCGTTCGGATCACTTGATACAAGTTTTATACGTTTGATCGGCTGTTTCAGATGCCAGTTTTCTTTCCTTTGAAAATGTAACAAAAATCCTATCGTCGCGAACTCGAGAATTTCGGGATTTCTAATTTCGACTCAGCATTTCACTGAATTTCGATGTCTATTTCCGAGATACAGGAGAAACCTTTCGATCTGTCTGTTGTTACCGCTGATAGCCAAGTGGTGTTCGAGCGTTGCTCGCGTTCCTCTTCACCGCGGCAATTAACAAGTTAACAGCGGCCATTCAATGTCGTTGAAAGATGAAACTTTCCCGGTACCGTGCTCCGAAGGGTTAGACACCCATCGCTTTGCCCGTCGAGGAGCCAGAAGATTGGATTGATTGGCAGATTGATGGGACCGCTCGAAATCGCTGATTGCGCCTGTCGATGCTTGTTGAAAAGAGAGTCGACCCCCTTGAAACGTAAACGCTGAAGAGAACTTTCGAAATACCGGTTGGAAACTCGAAACTCTGTGCACTCGTAGAATTTTCGTTGGTGGAATCGATCGCGAAGTATCTACCGTTGCGATCGTACAAGAATCCGACAGATTGCCGATATAAATTCAAATTGACCAAGAAAATACAAAGAGAAAGCGAAATGGAAATGAATCACTTAATTAGAGAACCGCTTGCTTCACTTCCGAATTGTTCCCATGTCGAACAAAAAGGCAGAACAGACGATAACCGGCGATTTGCAAGGTAGAAGAGGATCTAGCCGAGATAACTGACGATTCCCCAGCCAGGTCGTAAGCAGCTTATGGTAACGATCGGGTCAGTGGACCGGGGTCCCTCGCAGACTCTCGAGGGGCGAGCGTTAAGAAACACGAGCGTTACGATCCATTTACGTTGAAATTTCACGATATTAGGAATCTACGAATCGATTTCACCTGATAATATGAAGACGATGGGTTCGCGGGTAGGTGGCTCTGACGACACGTACGACCACGTACACCCACACACGCGGTTACGAGGGAGGCACAGTGGAAGGCAGAAGGCACGGATCCATGGAATTGTCAGCCATTCCAGACTCCAGGGATTAACTCGCCCAGGAATGCATTCCTCCTTCCTCCCCTCCGCACCTCCCTCCACGCCACCCTTTCTCGATCTTCTGTCTCCTATCCATCTCTCACTCTCTCTTTCTCTCTCTCTGTCTCGCCCTCTTCAGCTTTTCCGTCTTCTACCGGAATTTCACCTCCTTCTCCGACGTCCATCGTGATTTTCTCGCCTCGTCCCACTTCATGACAGGGGACGAAGCACTCGCAGTCATTTTCTCCATTTTGCGATTCGATTTCCGCCGATATTGCTGCCGTCTCGGTAGATTCTTCCATTCGTCCGGATGAAGACGCTGCCGAGGGAAATATATTCATTCGCCACCGACAGAAAGAGACGGCGAGTCGAGTGGGAGCGGGAAAGTATAGGCGAAGGAAGGAGAACGGAATGGGTGAGAGAGGGTCAGACGGAATCGGCGAGAGAAGAAGGGAAATCGAATGGTGGTTAAGCGTGGAGAAAGAGAGGGAGGGGCAGCCGTAAGACTCTCAGCGACGCGGCCAACTAATTTCATCGACGATGCCGTCGATTTCCCTTCGTTCGTACCTTGAAACCGAGTTCTCGACCAACATGCTCCATGGTGTGTGCATAATGCGTCTAACCGTGTACTCGAAGATCAGGCCAGAGCATCGACGCCGTTCAAAGTGAGCCAGTAAGATGCCGACACGGTACATAGTGTCGAGAATTGCCGCCTTTAAAAAGGGAAGACAGTCGAGGGAGAGCGCCCGGAAGTCGTTTTTGGCGAGTCACTTGAATGAAAAATCAGGAGGTGAAGTGTTTCCATGCGCGTGATATTACGTATAGATAATCTCTTTGGTTTATTCATTTTTCCTTTGACGAGGCAGCAGGAAAGAAATAAATTCTGTGGGGGAAAAAGATGCGTAGTGAATGTTTGTAGCAAGCGTAAATTTGAAATGACGATTTAGGCGTGCGTGACGTAACTTTTATCTGGGAATGAAAGAAAATTGTTTGGTGAGGATGGAAGAGAAAGGGATGCATGTGGGTGTGTTTCTGTGTGGAAGGAGGAAATATACGGGAAAAACGTGCGCGAAGTGTCAAAAGGCAGACCGAAAGAGCTTTGACAGCGAACAGAGAGCAGAGTACAACACACTCTTCCAAATTACTCAAACGTTACAGATATATTCAGATTAAGCAATATTCACCACGATCTACATACTCTTCGTACTACGGTCACAAACCAGAAAAAGGGCAAGCTTAATTATTCATCGAGAAAACGCAACCGGAAAACGTTCCACCTCGTCTCAGCCCTAAACGTCACAAGAGGGTCGAGGCGATCGATGATCCGTTAATTTGGGAACGCATCCGGTTCCCGATATCGCCGTGAATTTCCCACGGCGTAACGCGACTCGTCGAGATTGAAACGAAATCTAGCACTTGGAAGTCGATGGCTTCGTCACGGATCGATCCGCCTCACGGCTTTATCTGGCCGTTGCCGATTACACGTACGCGGTCGGGTGACATACGTGCCGGGTACATGTGTGTTGGTGCCTGTTTGCGCGCGCGCACACCTACCTGTGCACGTACACACGTACACGTTGCACGGTACCGTACAATCGCGCGCGTGTACGTATACCGTGCCTTTATGGAGGGACCAATCGGACTGCGCAATGCAGCGAAGTCACGGCGTGATTGGTACGGTATTGTGCGCCATAACCAACGGTGAAATTAACCATGATCCTGATCAAACGATCCTAACGGTTCACGGGGCGCGTGCCGGCAAAATCCGAAACCGGGGGCGGTATCGCGGCGACACTGCATTGCAGCTAACTTCGGGATTCTGCGTACGCGAAATATATTCGTATTTATGTAGGCGCTTATGTCGGATTAGTTGTGCGGAACGGGAAGGATAATCGTGGTACTCTCCACCCTTGCCTTATCGATCCCGATGCGAGCCAGCGTTGTTTAAACCGACTCGAATTAACGAAAGGAACTTTGGCCCCGATCGCGGCGTTAGAACCGGCCAGCCAGCAGACGTCAGTGGCGTCGGGGACCGTGGTTAATTGAATAGTACTACTGTCCTTGCGTTCCGGATCGAATTCGATCGATACCTGTCGTACTTGCCATGATTGGGATTATTGGTGAAACGTGGAGAAAATGTATTGGAATCACGAGTACCTTTACCTTGATGCATGGAAGCTTGTAATTCACATGTAACTTTCATCCAAATACAAGTAGAATAGATTGATAGTGGACGGACAAGTAGAATAAGTTGATATTGGCCAGACAAGGAGAATCGATTGGTAGTGGGCGGGCAAGTAGAATAAGTTGACATTATCCAGACAAGCAGAATGTGTCGACATTGCCCAGACAAATAGAATTTATCAATAGCAACTTGGCAAGTAGAATAGTTCGATATTGATCAGACAAGCATAATAGATCGATACTGACATACCAAGTAGAATGTGTTTAGAACAAGCATACAATTCCGTGGAGAGCGTTGTCAATAGCAATGCAACGGCCACGTTCCTCTACATCGTCTCTCAACTGCCTAGTAAGTATCCACGGAATAATGTTCGAATACGTGAATTCGATTACACGAAAAATGAAATTCAACCATACATCATTTTCCTCCCTTCACTAATCCAAAATTGCTACACCGGAAGTCAGCCCTCGTCAGAGTACCCATGTCAAGAAAATATCCGTTCGACTGGCACATTACGGTTCCACGATTCTCACTGAAACTCGATCCACAGCTTCCGAAATCTGAAGGCAACGGTGCGCGTCTGGCATTCGCCTCGAGCGCGGGCTTAAATTTCATCCAGGGGGTTTGAACGAGGGCTCACTCTAATTAGAGAATTAAACGCGTTCGACGTTCCCGGGTGGCTCCGGCAAGTGCGCGCATCGGGAGTATCTGGTAACCTAACGTACTCCGACTCGATGTACCAAATTCCAGGGTGGTTGGGAGCGGGGGGAGGGGTGGGAATCCCAGAACGATTCGTCTTTCTCGACCGTGTGAATACCGGGTTCCCAGCGATAAGAAAATCGCCGTGATTCTCTTGTAGCCCGCCTAACGCACAGTGCCGGTTAATTCGTCAGTGTGTGACGTACGGTGAATTTCGCCGCGACAAATGATAATACCTACCGTTGCCGGGGATCCGATCCCTCCGCACTATTGCGGCGTAACGGTGCTCTGTAATTAATCAGGAGCGCGAGGTACAACGCAACAGAGCGAGATAGAATATAGGGGCTGGTACCTGGAACGCGTAACAGTCGCGTTGCACCAACGGCGGCAACGTTTACACACGCGATTCGACCTGGCGTGTAACACGCGTGTAGGTGCATAGGTGCGCGTCGAGCCCGCGCGCACGGTTGCCACCGGTCGAACACGACCGGATACGGTGCGCACAGCGGAATGGTGGAAAAGTGAGGGGTGGCAGCGGATGGAGAGAGATGGGGGAGGGTCGAGTGTATAAATGCAGTATAAATGGCGCCGGTGCATAATTGTGGACTGGCACAGGTGTGTATCGTGTTCGGGGCAAGGAGGAAGCGGCCCGCGTAACCGTCGCCCGGCCATATGCGCACGTAATGGAATGCACTAGAGGCTGGATGGTACGCGGGGATTGCCGTTGGAAAGCTTCAAAGGGTTTTTTCTGACGCGATCCGTCGCGCTTCTGGATGTGTTCCGGAGTTTTATTCGATGCAGGAAGTGAATGTCGGTAGCGCAGGAGTTAAGTGATTGATGAACTGTTAATTTAATAGACTCTTTAGCACGGGGGGTATGACGTTTATGTCGGGGAATTTATGGGATAGGTTTAGTTGGAAACTCCAGGAAACTCCATTAGTCGCTACTGTGCTCTTGACGGTCTCTGGTCGGCTAACTTCCTCGCGGATTCTTCCCAATGCGATCGTACGGCGACGTTATACCCGTGTCGCTTGCTCGTGCCGTCGTTTGCCCGAATGTGCTCGTGCACTGCAGACATCATGGCGATGCATAGTTGGTATTTAAACGTTTGTTCGAAATGACTCGCTTTTTATTTTGTCAATTTTATCAAATTTAGTACATCGAAGACAAGTAACGTCAGTGAAACAGTAAATGAGGTCTGTAATGTTTACCGAGAAAGTACTCTATCAGAAGGAACTGGTCGCAAATGTTTCTGCAAAATTGACAGATGGGAATTCTGATCCTCAGGATAAAAAATGTTCATCATTTATTGCTAACACATATGACAGTTTTCGGCCAAATGGAATTATCAAATTGCCGGAAAGATGGCGAAAGATTATAAAACAAACCGTTGCATGTCTTATAGAATACCGAAATAATTGCTTCAAAGTATAGAGTTTACTTATCTACCTAAAAATCGACACCAATTTCCGGACATTCAATTATCAAACTATGCCTCCAATGGATCATATAAATCAGACATCATCTATATCAATCTACGAACGTCCATATCACTTATACAGCGTTTCTCGTACAAATATCAAGCTCCGTCTATCGCCAGAGGCATAAAATTGTATTAATCATACATCAATGATATTTCATCACGGAGAAAGATCATAAATGGACTGCATAATAACACAATGTCCGTGATACGCCAGCATTTTCGACGCTACAAAGTATTTCCTTCCAATTGTCGAAACCTTTACTCGATGATCTTTTCGTGTCGTTCGAAAAATACAGGGAAATATTTCAGGTGACAAAGTCACGCGGGGCACTGGCTATACGGGAGAATGAGCGTGCATTGAGTAACGCAAGCGTTAAACAGCCGCGACGACGAGCGAATACGCGTTCAAAGGCACAGGACACCTGGAACGATAAGAGGAGAGGACCGAAGCGGGCGGCCATGAATGACGTGAATGCATAATTGGTACAGACGTATCGCGCCCGTTAAGCCCCCGTTGATGAATTAACTATATCGTGGCCGTTTGTGAGCGGAACGTACACCGAAGACATAGGATCGCGCGCGGCTGCAGCCCGCGTTCTGTCGCTGAAGGAGGAACAACACAGCGACAGGTCGAAAATGTCACCTTTTTTGTTATATAATTTCAAAGTATGAACCTTTGAGAATATTCTCCTAAAGTATTAAGTAGAAATTCGTGAACATAACAAAGTTATAGCAGCTTTTGTCCCACCATAAACGTCACTTCAGAAAATAATAAAGAAGCTTTAACACTTTGACTGCCACGTCACTCAAATATGGGTGACACGTACATTGCAAAGAGACTGGGTTATTTAAATACCGTTATACAATTTTTGCGTGAAATTAATATCGCAGTATAATTTAAAACAAGAGCAACAGCCTCTGTTAATTAAACGCATACATTTTGAACGATGTATAACTTTAAAAACGAAATAAAGTGTGTCTGGTTATGTAAGGCTTTTTCCACTGTGGCAGTCAACGTGTTAAGGGACTACATATATCTACCAGGAGAAACAGTACGATGGATTTCAAGAATTTTTTTAAAATTTCAAATGTTTTCAAAATATCTCCCGGATAATTCACAGAAAAAACTCGCACTTTTTCCGGGCGTCACTGTGTTGGTCCCGCTGAAGAGTTAGAAGGGTTGCACAATATTTGGAATTTTCCATGACACGGCATAATGCGGGACAAATACGCGCCCTCACGGTAAATAGTTGCGTTGTTTCGTGGAAACTGGGCGCATGGGTGAGTATCATTGCGGCGAGGACGTTGTCGGCTTGTAATTGTCTCTGCGAACGTAGTTATCCGGTGGTTACGTAACACCGGAAGCAACTGATACGAAAGCATCGAGGCGGCCGGCTGTTACGCAATTATCGGGCGATCGTGGAAAAACTATGAGACTTGAACAAAACCATGGAGAGGCTTCGGAAATTTCGATAAAAAAAAGAACTGTTAATGGTTTTTGTCGAACACTGCTATCGTTTTCTCGCGCGAGAGAAATTAATTTACAGTCCGTGAGCAAGGCAACAGCAGAGAAGTTTTGAATCCCGAATTTCGACGTGATTAATTAGCCCGCGTTAAATCGTGTTTCGGAGGTACATACCGCTGTTACGCGCGATCTTACACGCGCCATCGTGAATTTTCCACTGGCCGATGTTGTAGACCGTTATTGTGGAACGTTTCGATTGTCGAATGCTTACGGACGTACAGAAAGCCTTTGTGCTACCGTTACAGAGCCCTTTGCGAACTGTTCGGCACTCGTGCAAGCATTTTGCGAACAAAGTTCGGCATTGATCCAGTTTCGAATTTCAGTCATATCGGTGTCGTTTTGATCGTGTTCAGTGTAAAATTATCAGTAATATATTTACAGTTATGAAGACATTTTTACTTCGTATGCTGTCATTTTTTAAATGTACAGTTGAAATCTTCTTACTTGAACAGTCAGCATTGTTATAATTTATATTCAGTTGTTGCGATCCAACTCAGATAGCATATCTAATCGACATTAGATCATAATGCATCAATTATCTTTTATCTAGGTTCATGTTATTAATTTACTCTAAAGCAATGGCAAATTATAAGTTAATCGCGAGCTTACAACAACACATTTATTCCTCCGTTATTCTCCCCGCTTAACTGCTACCATCGTTACAGAGTTATCCAGTTTGTCCCGTCTTGGAAAAAAGCTCCAACAAGGAAAAGAAAAAGCTGCTCGTTATTCTTGATAATCCACCTCCATTTACAGTTTATCCTACCTCTACAATTGTGATAGTACAATACTCATTTTCTCCCGTTTAGCTTTTGATAAGTGCAATAATTGAAATAAATATAATAAATATGTTATCCTTAATGTTGTACATGCTGGTCTCCGTAAATTAACAAAACAATTAACACTAAAACTACCAGCGTTGAATGTATTCCAAATTAATTGAATGCATAATACAGTATAATATAAAATGTACAGTAAATAGTCAACCAAAAGCACTATTATAATTTTAGTAATTGTAAAATAAGAACTCTGCAATTCATAATTATGACGGGTTTGGCAGTAGTAGTGTTAAAACAAAATTGCCGTTCTCCATTATGCTTCACGAACAGCTAGTTTCAATTAAATTAATTAAACATTCCTGCCATATAGTACATATTTCCATTTCCTTCAAAACGATGCTCCACACGAATAAATATTCATTCCCGATCCACCTGTTCTCAAAGAATCATCAACTGTTATACCGTGCTCGTACAAAGCGATGGAACCTCGAGGAACGTGTCTCTCATGCGTATCAGTCGCGTCGTATATCGTGGCATCGATGTATTCGCTTGTTTCCCGTTTCCGCGATCACATGAACCTTCCTCAGTCGACCGAACCCCTACATTTTCCCTCGTCGCGCATTAACGCGTATGTACAGAGAGAGTCAAAAGTGAGTATACAGTTTGAAAGTATGGGATTTATTCAGATTTATTTCTCTGAATTTAGTAACTAACATTTCGCATAGATGCTCTTTTACATTGACATCAGACGACTGTGGAGGAGGACATAAATGATTGAAAGTGTTTTCCAGCAAATAATTTTTAACCAGCTTTAATATATATTTTAGGTCACAATCTCACTCAAATGCATTTGCACCTGAATTTGATTTTAAAATATTTAAATATCCAAATTTGTCCATAGTACTATACATGAAAACCAACTGTGCTACAATCGAGCAATGTTTTTTTTTTTCACAAGCGATGTTTACAAAATTGTGTGGTTATATCTTCGAATTTCTTTTTCTCGAATTTTTTGGTTGCTCATTCATCCCGAAAATGTTCAGAAAATCATACGAAACTGCATTATTCTAGTGATCTTACACCAGTAAGATGTTACAGAAGTATTATACGAACCTCATGTTTGTAAGGTGTATACTTAGTTTTGACTCTGACTGTATATACACACACACAGTAAAGAAATTAAAACCACGCTGACGAGGACAGAGAACTCTAATCTCTCGCAAGCGTCCACGTAAAAGAGGCGAAAATCACGACGCAAGTGTACACGGGTTTGATTTATTTGTGGCCCAGTTTTTTTCCCACGCGTTGCAATTATCCCGGAGTTTACGGAGGAGGGTATAATGTTCAATTTGCGTTTTGCACAGTGAACCGCCTACGACCCTTAATAGAGAATTTATTCGAACTTGACGCCGAGTTTTTCCTCTAACCGCGTGTAACACGTGTAAACGATGGACACGAGCGCCCTCGAGGGTGCATCGTTCGCGCTCAAATCGAGCCAGTTTCACCCGAAATATTGTATAAGGGGACTTGAAGTGACGAATGCAAATATAGGCGAGATACGGTGACCGTGTTATAGAACATGGTGGTACCCCGTTGAAACAGAAAAATAAGCAGCGTTAAATAACCGGTACAAATTTCGCGGCAGCGCGTTTTATAATGAAACTAGGATACAAACGATCCCGATAAATTCTGGTATATGTAAATTCTCAATGTTCCAGAAACACACGGAATGATAAAAGAAGCATCGCGCGTGATTGTTTTCGGTTTCGTTAAACCGAGTCACTCGAAATAATTGCAAAAACGAACTGAAACGGTTTTTAATTTTCCACAATTTTTGTACGGAGATCTTTCTCAGGTATACCTATTCCATTGTTTTTTTTCTATAATCCCGCAGTCGGTTTTTGTTACCAGGGAATTCAAAACCGGATGCATTTTTATTCATTGTTTGATCGGTGTTTGGGAATTTCACGGGGAACGAGTAGACTGAACGGGTGAAACAAAAAATGTATTATATATTTTTCAGCTCGAAACCAGGACATGAGAACGACGGATTTCCGTCCGAACTGAATCCCCTCATATCTCGGGGATGTATTAATTATGAAAACGGAGCAAAACCAAGAATACCGTTGTGCGAGACGGGTGGTATAAACACACCACGTGTTCATTATTTATTGTTAATTGGTGGACCGGTAATGCATAGTTTCAAGGGGATGTAAAATTCATCGGGAATGTTCCGTATACACACGCCCAGGCGGCATACGGATTCAAGTGTTGAGTAACCAACGGTATTGATTGGCTTGCAAACGTATGCAGATAGTCTCTAAACACTTCATAGGGACAATCATAGGGATTTCCGTAAGGTTCTACATTTAAACGGTGATCAGAACAGTGTTCTTCGGGGGTAATCTCTGGTTAGATATTTTAAAAAATTCAGCATCAAATTAACTTTTTAGAGGCGGCCAATGCAACAGGAAGTCTACTATATGGACCTGGAATAGATGACTGTCAAAGTTAAAAAAAAATTGTTTCACACGTAAATTTATTTTGAATCTTTAAACGCGCTTTTTTCGAAACAAAATTTTCAAACTCGGTGACCAGGATTAATAAAAAATCGCGTTGAACGGATTCGTAACAAATTTTAAGGGCTCATTTCATGTGTAAAAATCTAGCCTTTAATCGAAGGATTTTATTTTTAAATGTTTAGTTTTTATTTTACAGTCGAAAAATGAGCATTTTTTTAAAATGAAAATCGGTTACTTAATTTTAAGCGGCCATTTTGTCTGAAATGATTTTTTCCTAAAATACTTCGATTAGGGATTGGATAAATTAATATACCAACTAAATTTCGATGTTAGATGATCCAATTCTGGACAGGAGTGGTCTTCGCGAATCACCTTTTTAAAAAGGCTCTACGGGAACTCTTACACAATTCTTAAATAAATCAATATTTTTACACGAAAATTTAACAAAACATCCTCTAAATGTGCCTCTATTAAATACAGAAACGTTCGTCAAAATAAAAACACACGCGTTTCCCTGAAAAATTCCCGAAAAATCGCTATTTGTTTACCTCACAACCATAGATGACTCGTTAAATCATTCCACGCGGATAAATGTTACAGGAGAATACTTTGATGAACTGTAGGATGCAAATGAACCGGTGCTTTTAAAGGACCTCATCCTATTGCGCCCAAATGCGTAATCGTAAACCGAGCGTAGAAACAAGGGAATATGGGTCATCGAGTTAAGTACCGTCTCATTCAATCTATTCGCGAACACGACGACGTAGATTTTCCTTGACTCGGCTGCGCCAGTGTTCCTTTGCATCCTTAATAACTGTTTTACGACGAGTTTCACTGGCAGCTGCAGACTGCTTTACGTACACAGTAATTTAATTGTATCTTTTATAGTGGAATGTTTATGGCATTAGGAAACATACAATCTCAGATCCTGTTTCTGATGTATCGTAGTGTATTACGCACATTTTATTCAAGGGATTTTCATTTGGTGCATAATTTGGACATTTGTTATACAGTAAATGCTTCCATATCCGAACACCTGCAACACACACACATACATTATCCGAACCCTTGTCTCCCCATTAGTTCGGATACGAGAGGCTGTACTATATTATCTAAACTTCTGGCTTTACCACCGATATGTACGTACTCACACTCCCTTTCCAGCTCAGAAATCGACTATGAACGTATAATATTTATAACCACGAAAAACACAATTGAATGCTAATGCTCAAGTAAATCGACTTAGTTTACTTTTAATCCTCGGACAATATAAAAGTGACCGAAAGAAAAATCCTCTAAAATACAGTTCAATTCTCTCAACATCTGGCAGCTTCTGCATACGCCATCGCTATGCTCCCAAAAAACAATACCTTTCTCACAGGTATCTGAATCCACCATCGATTCCCAGAGATACACAAACACTGTATCCACGCTCTCTACCACGAGAACTTTCTGCATAAAACCAAACGGGTAACAACGAGATTAGCATTTTTGCCAAGTTTCGGAGACTTCCGACCGCTGTGCGCACCGATACGCGCTGGGACACAGTCTGCGTATATGGGTCGACCGTACGCAGTCACGTATAGAGCGGAATATAGTAGCTAGAGTAGGCGGGTGTAGGGGGTGGACTGTAAACCGGTGGTGACGCAGGTGTATCATGCTCGTAGAACGCAGGAAGCGGCCGAACATAAACGTCTTTCCGGTGCATGCAGGAGTGGTACCACTTGGCTGAATGCAATACATCCACCCTGTCCCCCTCCCCTAGGGTGTGCACTCTTACCGGTCTTCCGGATTCCCGCGTATCGGCATCCAGGTTATCAAACCGGCGTTCATACATAATGGAACCTATTCCTTCCAGCCTGTACCCTTCCCTGTACCTAGGCTCATTTCCCATGCGCATCACCGCCCTCGTTCGTCCCTGGGCTCTGTGTGTTCCCCATCCGATCGCCGAAAAACAAGCTCCCGGAATTCCTGGGGACAAAGCTCTTCCGCGACAGTGCTGGCATCAGCTGCGTCCCGAGATGTGCTCTATCAGATTTTCTCGTTCGAAGGAGCACCGCGAGGGGAAGCATAAAGAGGGAAGGGATGGGTGCTGTGGATGGAGAGACAATGGATATAAAAGAGAAAACGAGGGATAGACACCGGGCGGAAATGATATGAGTAGAGATCGAGGGGGAGGGAGAGCTGGCGGTAAATGTTGCAATCGCAGCGAGCTGCGGCGAGGGGCGATTCGCACGCTATTGAACAGGCCTCGGGTGCACGTACGACGCGAGTTTTACTGCCGGCGGGGAAGATAGTTCGGTTACCATTTATTTGGGTATCGTGTCTGATATCCTTGTTGTTTCGTCATCGATCGGTGATGTTACCTGGACTTGGAAAGTTGTAAGTAAACTGCGGACTTTATACATTTATAGAATATCCGATTGTCTAAAATTCAGTACAGTAAACAGTTTTAGAATGTTTATTTAGATTTTCTTTTTATTTCGAAACTATTCAAACCTTTAACAGGGAAAATATATTTATTTTTGTGTCCACTTTCGAGAGATTCGTCCATAAAATGTTATATTTCCATAAAAATTCGCGTTTTACTTATAAAATATACACTATCGCTTGTACGTATCTTGCCTACCCTCGAAAACGGGTATATTTATTTTCGTTTCAGATTTCGCTTTTGGAATTATGGACATTGATCTTTTAATACAGTAGATACTCGATTAGTGTTTGCAGGCTCCTCGGCACTGAGCATTAAATATTTCATAAATTAATGCCCATATGCGGCTAGAACAAATATCATTGGCTTCAGAATTCCAAATTCCATCACTGTGCTAAACCTCATTACAAAGTCAGCGTTACACTTGAGGACCTCTTCTTGTCAGTGCCGAGGAGCCTTCGAACATTCATCGAGGATTTACTGTATCGTAAGTCTAATTTTGTTGGCAATTTGATTGTGTTCGTTTGAAATTATTCTTCTGACAAATTGGTAGTTTTGGAGAATAAGAATAGAGTATTTTAGTTACTTAGAGTTATGCATTCATAAGTCAAGATAAACAACCAAGACAGCCTCCTATTATGCCGTTCTGCGTGAACGATGAACCTGCTGGCTTTACGTGAAAAATGCAAATGATGTCGCGCCGCCCGTAATAACTGACAAGACGAAGACCGAATATGATCGATTCCCGTGTTATTACTCGTCTAGCAGCGACGCTTCGCAACAAAATGAAAGGTCCCCCGTGTTTGCCGGCGTTATAGATACATATAGAGATGCAGGCGTTTCGCGCATTTCGAGATATAAGCTCTTCGCCGTCGATACTAGGAAAATATCGAAGAACTTTCAAACTAACCGCTGAATCCTTATATCGGGAAGAAAATTCTGGGCTCAGTTGTTTCTTATCTCGGGCTGAACATTACTGTTCGATCTATTTTCCGATGGAATATATACTTCTGATCTGTGTATCTGTTATTTGCCGATAAGTAACGCATAAAGTGACTTTATCTAGAAAAATCAACACCTGGTAATTAATACGCTTCGTGCTTGTCAATTACCACAGAGGTGCCCAACTTCTATTTCATATAAAGTGTGTTCGGCAACTGGTTTCAGAAATTCTACATGTCAAAATGAAACAAAAATCAAAAATGTTGAAGTTGCGTTGGAATCTTTGTTATTGACTTATTAACGATCGGAAATCAAGGTCAGAAAGGCCTGAAACCAGGTACCCTGCGTACAAGCGGTAAGAATAGGGCACGAGGGTCACGGTGAGTATAATGGCTTCGCCTAAAAAAAATACAATCTTACGTCTCAGCCAAACATGTGATATATACATTTTCCTTGGTACAATCCCAACATCCACAGGTCATGCGCGACCGTTAATGACGTTGTCGAGGGACAGGTAGTACAATATCCACTCACTGTTTAGATATTTCAATTACTTTTCGGTCCTCTGCGTGGAATTCGAGTAACGTTTCCTCAGTTCGGTGCTGGTCGTCAACGTGAACAGATCTAGTCGATCCGAAATAACCTTCGAATTTTTCTGTAGTATTAGTTCAATATCTTGCATCGTTTCGTGTGTGTTTTTTTACGAAGTGTCACAAGAAGATACTCCAGGCTCGAGTTTAAATGTTACGCATCACTTTTTTGGCCACGAGGTAAAGGTGTATTCTTAAAAGTTTCCAACCCGAAGTTTTGATTGTTAATAATTTGACAACGAAACTTTCACCACAATTTCGTCATGCTTGATTTTCGTTTTATTTTAACACGCAGAATTATCTCTTAAAAGTTCTGACCCTAGTGACCGAACACACTATATATGTATACCCACATAATACTACAGTATCTGTACAAAACAGACCTATCTTCCTCTGTTAACAGTTTCATCAAATATAAGTATACCCAATATTTGGATATTGAATATTCAGAATATTTGGCTATCAGCCAAATGCAATTACCACCCCATCGTGTGAGCGACAAATGTCAACAGTAGACATAAAACAGGCGTGCCTAAATAATTTGAACAGTTCTTGGAACTAATATGAATTCTACTGTAGTATTAAAAATCCAAAAACCGATATAGGTAGTTCCGAATTTTACAGGTCGTATCATATACTTCTCGAATTATTATTACTCTAGACAATCTTCGGAGAATCCCCGATTCGTATACAAAAGAGAAAACCAAGAGTCTATCAGCGCCATGGAAAGCATATGTCCCTTCAAGGCACACCTTTTTCAGTCGATGGTTATTATATAATGGACACGATCCTTGTTTAAACCTAACACGCTGTATTACATGTTTCAGGACGGGGTGTGGTGCTGGATAGTCAGGGTCCAGTGCTGATCTCGGAGCCACGCTCGGCGGTCGAATTCTCGAACGAGACCGGAACAATGATCCATTGTTCGGCCCAAGGCAGCCCGCCGCCGAGGATTGATTGGCTTATGGGCGACATGTCACCGGTGATCCCCATACCGAACATCCGCGAGACGCTGGTGAATGGTTCGATGTACTTCTTGCCGTTCAGAGCGGAGGGTTACCGGCACGACGTTCACTCGGCCGTCTACAGATGTCAAGCCTCGAACAGTGTTTTCGCGTGGCTGACTAAACCTGTTCGCATGTGTCCGTGTCTCGTCCCTCCGTTGTACAGGATGTCCTAGAAATATGGAATAGAGTAGTGATGTAAATGGAAGAACATTTGTTCGTATAAGGCCCTGTTTTGAAGAAAATTGAATTTAAAAATTGTTTCGTGTAGTCTTAAGGTAGATTGACCCTCGGAAAGACTCTATGATGGACGATGCAGGGCTATATACAGGGTGTTTCAGGAACTTGATACGATATTTTTATAGTCGTTCTCAATTGGAAGAAAAATGTGTAATAATATCGTGTCTCATCTGTTTCTGCTTTCTTCCTTCAAGACCCCTTAAATATTGTAACGTATTGCTGGGTCACCCTATATATTAATTACGTCGCTCATGAAGAAAATAGTACTAATGAGTAACTGTGATTCCGTTGCTGGCAGGAAAGCTGGAAATTTCAATTAGCATTTCAGACGGTGAAGTTTCATTCTGTATTTAAATAGCCATTGTTCTCGAGTTGAGACAGTGAAAACATTGAACTGCAACGTCTGTAGGTAGATAACACTAAGACCTTTCGCACTCCATATTTCTGTTAACTCGTTCAATTCAAACACAAGTACCTTAGTTCTCAATCAATTTTACGATCTCTTCGTTTTTTTTCTTCTTTCGCCAAGTATACTCATGCACTCGTTAATACCACCAGTAGAAACAATAAATGACTAAGACACGCAGCTGCCTGTACTTACATGAAAAAAATCTGATTTCAACAATCGCACCAAAATCTAATATAATTCCTTCAAAATACAGCAGGACTACGATTAACCAGCTTAACCGGGATAAAAGCATTTCGGATAAATCAAGACCTGGGGAGAAATTACTGTAAATATATTGTAGATATATTCCTTTTTACAATATAAGTATAGCCAGACGTATCTGCTTACATATCTTTTATTTTGTACATGTTGCATTTACAAGTGCTTTGCCACGAATTAATGGAAGAGGGATTCTGTAAAAACAAAAAAGGGTCATAAGAGACGCTCCTTCTTTGTTAACCCTCTACAGTCCGAACTCTTTTCGTGACTATACAAAAATTGATCTAACGTGGAACCAACAAATGTCAACCTCTAAATACAAATTAACAATGAATTTACAATTTTCAAAGATTTTACTATTACTCTGATATCTCAAGCTAGCGTTGACAATCGCTACAAAGAATCTTATCGGTTACCAAAGAGAGGTTACAGAACACCCTGTATACATCACATAACGGCAAAAAAATAAATTAGATCGAAAAAATATCGATGTACTTGTACGTAAGTTCAAAGTCACTCGGGGCTACAAAGGGTTAATGAATTACGAGACCCTCGATGAGCCGAGACCCTTTTGACCCTGATTGATCGCAACTACAGATAATCGTGATTCGGTTAATCAAGGTCCTACTGTATTCAAATTCCTCTCCGACATGCGTCATTAAATTTCGAAAGTGAAAAAAAAGCTACTATCCTCGTATCCGGAGAATCGTTGCACCACACCAATCACGATGATTTTACCCAACTGAACGGGGGGCGTATCCCTTGGGAAGCTTACAAAATCGTCGGGACAAAGCATGCTTCCTGGTTACGGACTATAACGTGTTCGTAATGCGACAAAAAATTGTCGGATACCATTCTGCAGGAGGTATCGTTACTCGCAATTATGCCATTGAGGGCGGCGCAGCTGGAGTATACGCTGGGGCTTCTTTCCCGTAGAACGAGCTTCGCCTCTTGCACTTAGCGTACCGGGCGGCATCAGCACACGGATATTTAGCGTCTCGCCGTAAGATGCCCGCTTTACCCGCCACAATCCTCCACTTCTTCCCGCCACGATCCCCCACTTTTTCCAGCCACAATCCCCCACTTTTACCCACCACGATCCCCCACTTTTTCCCGTCACAATCCTCCAATTTTTCCCGTCAAAATCCTCCACTTTTACCCGCCACGATCCCCCTGATTTTCCAGCTGCGATTCCCCTGATTTTCCAACTGCGATTCTCCTGGTTTTTCAGCCTTGTAAAAATCGGACGAGACGCGCCGGGAAAACTGGCATTATCGGTGTGCGACGCAACCACCTCGTTGGGATATCTCTCTCGTCGTGCTCGTAAATGTAATCGGCCGTTCCGCGAAATGATGCTCTAAACCACGGACTCGCCTTTCCGAGAGTGGGGTGGAAACGGCGGAAGAATGATCGCGGCTCAAGAGAGCCCGAGCCAACTACATTTATCGCCACTCCGCTCCGGTACCTCTGCCCGGGCTCCGCAGATGTATGGCCTTAAACTCGCGCTCGCTTATGGCTAACAAGCGGCACTCACTGCCAAGATCAAGATTCGCAGACTCTCGCGCGCTGCCAAGTGCTTTCACCCACATTTTCATACAGCCAACGGTCTGTGGAAGGGCGCGACGTGGATGGGGGAGGGTTGGAGTCAGTAACCACTCCGTCCGCTTCATGTGTTTCTGCTGTTTCGAGCGGGGAAGGGGAGAAAATAATCGTGGCTGTACTCGCATGATTGATCTCTTTGCAACATTTTTTTTATTCTTCTGAGTAAAATGAGTCATGAAAGGAACGTATTTCCAGTCACTCCCTAAAATTCAAATTAATGTAACGCGGGTATTAAAACAGCTACCAAAAACTGAATACCAGAAATGTCAGAATCAATGGATCCGACATTGAAATGCGTGTATACAGTCTCATGGTGCCTAGAATAATGGCAATGACCTAACAACTATCCATATCTCAAAATAAAATTTTCAAGTTATTTATTGAATCCGATACGGGAATGCTTGTATACATTCTCAAGATTCCTAGAATGAAGGCGATGGCTCCATAATCTAATTCTCAAATAAGAATGTTCATATTACTTATTCTCGAAATTAAGCCACACCTTATACACCAGAGATTTCAGGCAATGCCAAAGTGACGATCCACCCTGCGATTCGCATTGCTCGAATCACCGTATTAATTTCATTTCGATCGAAACGGTTATGCAGAACAGCATCCCCAAACAGTTCTTCTCGGTGACCAATCGTGACAAACGACCTCGTGAAATTCTTTGGGTCGTCGAGGCGGTCGGTACAACAATCCTCTCAGACGTCCCGCCAAGAATCACTTATCGCATTTAGCGGCCAGATGAATCAAGGAAATTTCCATCCGAGCTGCAGAAAGAATCGCGGTCTTGGATTACGCGGAGAAGGTGGATTACGCAGCGCGGGGCTTGGAGAACGCGAGAAGGGAGGCCGCTAATTACCGAAAGCACCGTTCCCAGACGGTTTGAAAAGCCACGTTGTTCGCGAACGGAATAACGAGCTTGTAATAGAAAATGTCTAGTATATACAGGATGGGGCAATAACTATGTCCCCTTTGAATATTGCCGTCATTTGTAATAATACGAAAAAATGTTATATACAAAACTTACACGATATAGAAGGGGGCATATTGTGCCACAAACATTTCCTGCGTGGGCGAAGGCATAGAGGAGATTTCAAGGTCACCCCTATTTTTTTTTAATGAAATGCTGTTTTTTTTTATCTCGATGTGATAGCCGGTGTTGAGACGACTTCAGCGAGCTATCATTGAAGGTCATGCAAGGTCAAATGTGGTAGTAAAATAAACTTTCTTTCATTACTGGCGAACGATATGCACACTTTATACGAAGTAGATTGGGGACTTTATTAGAAAATGTACCAGTAAACGTTCGCCAAATAACATTTTTTCATATTATTACAAATAACGGCAATATTTAAAGTGGACATAGTTATTGCCCCACCCTGTATATATGTATATCCCGATAATATTATCGGGGTTGGCGACAGGCGGCGATGTGTTCTTTGGACGAGAGCTTCCTAAGGTCTTTACGCTTCCGTCGATTACAAGCAGCCAGTTTACTACGCTACTCGCTGGCGAATACGTTCTCGGCGACTAAACGTTGTTACAAAGAGAACTTTCCCGGACGTTAAATTAGTTTTGAAAAATCAATGGTTGCAAGTTGCAGGGCGCAATCTCCTAAGAACTGAAACAAGTGTCCCGCGCTTGGAACATTTTATATCGGTCAAAAAAATTGTACCAAAGTTCGTCGTAAACAGCTCTGAAAATGAATATAATTAATTTTTTTTTTCAATTCTTTTGAAGGAATTCTTTTCTTTATCTATATATTGGTAACATACCAAAGAACTCTGAACTTCCATAGTTAGAGATTATCCATAATAAATATTATGATATGTGAAAGTAATTTGTACGAACAAATCGTTGACCCGATAAGGGCCATCCTATGCCATTGTCGGATAATCTGTTGTTCGAGAGTTAAGTTGTCAATGGACGATGATGGTGAGATGAAGTTGTCGACTTTTCCTACTTTACTCGCTACTCGTTGGTGAGTTTACTATCCAACTAGAAAACTTGCCTAGTGAGTTTGCTACGTGTGATATCATGTCGCGAAAAAAGTAGTCGTGTATTGTCTCAAATAAGTCGCGGAAGTTAAATACAAAAATCAATACTGAACAGAATTTTTTTTCCTCTATTAAGAGTTTTAATGTTTTCATAACTGCGAGTGCATAATCATCCGCATCATAATCATATCTGTTCCACTTCATGGAAACCGTGATATAATAACGTTCACTAGCAAAATAGTTTATCGTTCATGTTACATAAAGAGTATTTATTCGAATCGGAGTTACGCAACATCAATGAGTTCACAAGTAAATTGGCTCCGTGTAATCGACGCCTGAATCATCGGGGCGCACGTTTTACGATTATTGATTCACGGATGGGAAATTTGAGGTCGTCATAAAGAACATATTAATTGATAATACCGTGGTCGATAAGAAATTCGTGTCTAGGTGAAAGTCTTGGACGAACGACGGTGATGTTTCTTTTTGTTCGTGAATCGAGCTTTACGATGCAATAAAATGATAAAAGTGAGCAGTCTTTAACGGAGTCTAAAATGTACAATCAAACGTTACGAGATCATAAAAGCGTGTTTAATAATTTTTATCGTGATTCGTGTCCCTATTGTGTGATATTAAACGAAGAATTTTACCCCTTGTCTTTAATATCGAGCCAGACTCATCGAGACGATTATAGACTGGATTTTAACAACAAATCAAAGTGAAATACTACTTTGTTGATCTTGATATTCAACTTTATAGGAAGCGTACAGTTGCAATGAATATAAAACTGATATTGCTTTTAGGAAATTATTAATACTGAAGCAACTTCGGCGAGAGAACTCATTAAAAAAAGATGGTAATCGAAGAGATTAGGCAAAAGATAAATTACCAGTCAAAAGTACGAAACCTGGCTATATAGTAAACCCATTCACGAGTGTGATCCCATATATCGGTTTCGACGAAACGTTCGCTGTAGAATAAGTACCCATATACGTGTCCGATACCAATGTTCGCTATAAAATGTTTATATACCTCAATCTTTCGCTCCAGCGTAAGTCTGATAAAAATTCAAAAACTGTCAGCACGCTAGCAGTATTTGCATAAAACATTGAAGCGATAGTATACAATTAATGTACAGACATCTGCTATTAAACTATACAGCGTCCGTGCGTTGCGAATGTACTTAGGCTTGAAAGGGTTGAGAAGGTAGTAAAACATTATTTTCCAACGTTTCAATAAAACTTCTGGAACCAATCGATACAGCAACAATTTCCATTTCGTCATTGTAATTTCATCGAATCATCGCAGAATGATATTGTCCTCCGTTCGTTGGGTAACAATTGGTCCGATGCTTTCTCCCGGTAGTGTGTATCAGGCTAGATATTGAAGTCACTTTGAAATAGTGACATAAAGAAGGCTATAAAGGTTCCAGTCGTGCAGTTAAGAATGCGTTATGTCACAAGGAGACGTCTTTGAAGCTCTCCACGTTCTTGATCATTCCGCCATCCGCGCGAGCTCGACGTCTTCATTCCTCCCTCGATGATGCAACCGGGCTTCCTTCAACCTTTTTTCCCCCCATCCCCCGACGAACAGCGAAATGTGCCGGGGCACGTTAACGCGGCCTCGTGGTTCTCGCTTTTTCTCAGCGAAGTGATCGTAACTTCCTTTTTCAGTGGTGCGTCAGAAGTACCAGGTCCAGGTGCGAGACCTATACGTCCCGGAAGGAAATACCGGAGTGCTCAGGTGCGAGATACCGACGTTCGTTAAGGAATACGTGGCGGTCACGTCCTGGGTACGGGACTCCACCTTCAACATCTTCCCTACGCCGAAGGGCGGTGAGTGAAATTGCAATAAGTACCGCGCGGCGTTCAATAAGAGCGAAACGTGGAACGTGTCGGGCGTTCTGAGAAGTCGATGATCGATGCGCTTTCAAGTGGAATTTTATATGAGGGGTGGGGGAGCGGGGCAAACGCCAATAACACGCGACAAAAATTGCTCTTTTTAATCCTTGGATTATGAATTGGATAATTGTGTTAATCGACAGTGGCTATCAATTTATGCAAAATTTATGAACATTTATTCAACTGGTTTTAGTTACCTCCGAGTACATAGACGTAAATCTTTGTGTATGATCGTTGATTTATAGTGATGACTAGACTACGGATTTTATGCATTTATAGCCTTATAGGCTCTATAGTATAGTACTTTCGTTAGATGCAACGAGTTTTTTTTTATTATTTCTTTAAACCAATGAGATACTTAAGTTTAAGGGAAGAAGGAAATTCCTACTTTTGTCTTTATGAACAACTTTCTAAAATGTAATTTTGCATCAAAATCCGCAGTGTAGTGTGTGTGAATAACGATCATTAATCTTCATTAAGCATTAAATCTTCTACTTATCCCATAAAGTTCATTAAATTTATTAACAAATACTGATTACATTCGTTCATTCACTTTTCCGTACAAAAATTTGTGGACAGGTATCTCTAACACTTCCTCACTTGTTATCACATTACGAACATATATTGCACCGCCGCAAGAAAAGTGTCACAAGTCGAAAACATGTAATTTTTCAGAACAGCGTAAAGAAACTCATTCATTACGTAGCATTTCATGTATTAATTAAAGTCACACTAGTCCAATCTCGCTCGAAATATTGGACATCAACTTGTGACGTATTTCTAGACGGTGAATCTACGTACTCAAAGACATTTCACGCAATAAAATAACAATTATAAATTTTCGACTCATGACCCATTTCCTCTAAGGATGCGTTCTGTTTATCTACCAGACGACCCTTCTTATTTCCCACACAACCAAGTCCCAACCAGAAACTTCAAACTTGGAACAAGCAATTCCACCGCCGAATTCAATACATGCGGCGTTCACCATCCTTTTTGATTGATAAAAATTCTCTCGTTAGCGTTGTCGAAGCTCTCTTCCGCATCCGGCTTTCGTCGGTCGTATAACATCGATGCCAGCCATCCGGTAATTCCTCTGTTCCTCCCCCTGGGTATCGTCGATGACAACAGCGGTGACTTAACAAGCACAAAACACGTTCAATACACGTCTCGGCCGAAAAAAATGCAATTCCGTAGCGTTCTCTCGTTACGCATTCAAAAACGACTCTTCTCGTATATCATATACCGGTGTCACGTCTCGGTGCACGTGATCGCCAAGTTTTTGACGTTTACGCTATTCCAACCCCCTGGCACCCCAACCTACCGCTCGCTCGAGAGGTTCGTGAAAACGGCGCAACGATAAAAACGTGGAAGCCTGATAAATTGGTGGCACTTTTTTGCCGGTTTTTCCCTCGTTTGTGTACCGTAGACCGATGCGTGTGTTTGCAATGAGTGGACGGATAAGGGGTTAGGGCTAAAAAGCGTGCGCGCTCTCATACATGTGCCCACGTTGATATACGCCAGAGTTCTGGTCAATATCCGAGTTAATTAGAGTCTGAGGGAGCGATTCGAGTATTCTCCCCCCCCCCCCCCCCCCCCCCCGCAAGGTCCCTTGGTATTGCACGCGCGCGCACAAGCGGGACACAAAGAAAAAAAAAAGAGCAAACCTCGACAAGAGTTCCAACGTTAGCGGGAGCTTATGAAAACAGTGGAAATTGTTCGAAAACAACGATTCGAAAGCTCGGGTAGCCATGTGCGTTCTTTCTCATACGCGTCACGATTATTCCGCGCGCTCCATCGAGGCACGCCAGCTGCCACACTGTGTTCGCGTATCCGAAGCGAGAGAAATTGTTTTTTTTTTTTTCGTTTGTTCCCGAGACGCTGTTAAGCGAACGCGAAATCATCACGCGGAAAGTCGGTCGGTTTGCACAGCCACAAACGGACGTTGATTGAATGCGATGCGCGTTAGGTTTTACGAGTTTCATGTCTGTCTCTCTCTCTTGCCAATCCCCGACACCTCCGACCGGACGAGAATTTCAACTCCGTCGCGGCGGTCTTCGCTCGAAACTTTCCTAACTTCTTTCCTTCCGACCCTCCGTAATGGTCGCATTGTGCGACGCGGCCGAACACGTCGACCGGTTTAGGAGGACGGACTTTTCCCTGAAACTTTACGCATTGTTGGGCAGAGGACCTCTCCGTGTTCCGATTGTATTCTACTTTTCTTCGGTGACACGCGTGCACAACGGAAACCAAGCCCCCTCTGTTTGGGCAGTCTTCGCTTTTTCTCTGGTCTCGTCACTGTTTCCATCCCTCTGCACGACGAAGCCTCTTTGAAAAAGTTGATCGGAGGAGCTGCCACTCTGCTTCCCTGCACTTCGTACCCTTTCGAACGGATTATACCGAATAAACGGGAAGTTTCTCGCCTCGACGGACTGATCTGTGCGCGACTAAAACTTTTCCGAGTGATTCGTTTTCCATTCAGACGGGATCCCCGGCAGAGTCTTCCCGGCCACGTTTCCTCTTCAATTGCAAGATTGAATTTTCCTTCGGGAGTTTACTGCACCATGCCACCACGCGCGAACGGTTCGTACCGGATGTTTGATTTAATCACGGGCTTTTTGTCTGCTGGTTTTCAAACTGCGTTCACATTAGGTTTACGGGACGCATCATTTTCACGCATTTCGAATGCTTTCTAATCTTGAAATTTTCTATGTGGTATATGTACGGATACGCGTTAATTTGACGCGATTGTTAAAGTGAGTATTAAATAAAATAAGTTGTTTTTTAAAGAAAATCTACGGTTTCTTTGACCAAGTGTACGTAGAGATAGGTATATAAGAAATGTCCGTAAACCTAGTGTTAATCACGTAGTTTATTATATTCCCTATAGTTTTGGATTTGTGCAAGGGAACGGTAAAATGAACAGGTGCACGGCCACGGGAACAGTAACAGTGAATATACAGGGTATTCCGCTTAAAACGGGTCATCTAAATATCTTCTCTATCATCTGGCACTCACATGACGTGATGTTAATTTACAATTAATCCAAATCTAGTTAAATCTTTTTGTCTCTCCATACAGTCAATGTTTGTGTACCAACGGACTGCGAACGACACCTGTTTGTTTTTCTCCCGTGTTTAGTTTCTCCCTCCGCACCCACAGGTATTTGGTTCGTTAGTTCGCTACTGTCGTTCCATTCTTATTGATTTTGAAGGATGGAATAAAGTGGATCAAATTCTTGGTAGTATGAAGCATATTCCTCTTATTTTATTCATACATTTAGTGCCAAAATGAACATATAAATCAATTTTCCGAATAATAAACTTCAAAGTAATTCTTTGATAAAATCCCATTTGAGATTTGTGAACATACAGTTGCCTTGGAAATTATTAAGCGTACTAATAAATTGTTCTCTGTTCTTGTGAAACTCTGTATTCATTTTGAAATAGTCGAAATACCTATCACATAAGTTAACGCCCAACCGTATTTAATACAATATTTCTCGAAGATGCTGCTAAAATAAATCTACCACACTCTACTGAATTTTCAACAAATGACAAAAGAAATAAAAAAACGTCTCGTCTCGTACCAATAAAATATTCATTATTTTTCCTGAATTTAAACAGTTTAAAGGGAACGTTAACTTCCTTTCCGAGGCGACAGTATAAGAAATGATTAGTAGAAGATTATTATTAATATTCGGAGCCTTACAAAACTCGTTTCTAGAACAATAAATTCATTCATCCATTTTCGCCCAACATAAATTTTAATTAACATCCAGAGCTTGCTGCGTAGATCATAAAACAGAGACGTAACAAAAAGGTGGAATTTCCACGAGAGCATGGCACTCGTTGAAAGCTAGCACCAGGTAATTTGAATCTGTAATGCGGTCGCGTCGAACTCTCGTACAGCTTGTAAATTTACGACCGGGTTAAATCAGATTTGATCCGAATTCTGCGGGTATCGTGCGCGGTGGAGGAGACTTTAATAATTTCTTCGCAATATCGGACCGGCTGGATCGTGATAAGATTGCCAGCCGATAGCTGCCGATGCAACGCGTGCCCGAAAGTTGCTGCGCGAGCTTGTCACTATTTTCATGTCCACGACCGTTTCCTCTCTCCGTTGCATCGATATTCACTGATTTCTAACGCCCGTTCGCGATTCGTCCGGTACTATTGACAATCGGAAAAAAACTGGCCAGCTTTTTTCGTGTTCCGTCGATCACACTTCGAACACGGACGATGATTAATTCAATCGCGGCGATTGAAAATCGATAGACGCGTTGGAAGTGGGAAGGAAATTTTCCCACGAGCTGATTGGGGTTTTCGCTTCTACAAGGAGTTTCATGTCAATATGTCGATTCTTTACAGCTGTCTACGATTACATTGACATACATCGTCTGACAAAAAACGGGAAAGGAATGTTGCCGACAAGATCGTTTTATTTCCAACCTCCAATTCCCATACTGCATCATAATGCATCGTTTTTCAGTACTATTCACAATTGTACCGATATTATCATCCGTCAAAGAAAACACCAAACATTATTCCTTTCCCATGTATCATACCTGTCAATATCTCACAGATACGCTAATTCCTGACACCGTTCGCGATTCTTCAGCGTAATATAAGCAATCAGAGATAAAAAAATCGCTTAACTTTCCCCGTTTTTCGTCGGATCACGCCACGTACACCGCGGAATCATTAATTTAATCGCGAGGATCGGCGTTGGTTGTACGCTCGCTGGGGTGTATCGACGGTTTTCCTCGGATTAAAGTGCACCGTACCAGCCAACCAACGAACCAGATGCAACGGGGGGGATAGGGCTGGCAGTGCAGCTCAAACACAAAGCGTTCGGCCACAATGCAAATTCGCCCCGGGGTGATCATCCCCGCGTGTAGTACCGAAACCCCTGAACTATCTTCTGCTTCGTAGTACCCTGTGCGAACCCTTCCGTCTAACTATGCATTTCCACTGTCGATGTGCTCTCGTTGCATACCACCTTCCCCCGTCTCACTCTATCACTCGTTCCCTCACTCGATCTCGTCCACCTTATCCCCCATTTCCTCTTGCTCTGTCTCTCGTTTCGCCGTTCGAGCGACGCTCAATGGTCCACGCATTCCGAGGGGCTTTATAATTTAACTGGATCCAACGCAAAAACCGGCTACACTGATGTAATTACACACGATATATCGGCCCGATGGCTCCCATCAAAATGGAACGACGAATTAAACCTTTCCTGTTCCGTTACCTTGGATTCTCCTTGTTTCGAGCAACGAACACTCGGATTGTTCGTCCACGCAGCTAATATAGGCGAGTGAATAAAAAGGGAGACGGTGGTTGTTGAAACGCATAACCACGAACGATAGGAAATTTCGTTGGTCGATCGAGATTTCTAGGGTTGTAAATCGAAGGGAAAACAGTTCATGGTGTTCGGTGTTTATACGAGGAATGCAAACCTGGAACGACGGCGGAACGATATCGCCGTGATAACAGCTTCAGGCTGTTTTCATTCACAGCACTCGCGAGTTCTGGGCGAAACTTGCCCGCCTGGGCGAACGCGAAAGTTACCGGCCCGTAGGCTTTTCGTTTGAACGCGGTAACGGACGAACGAATCGAAGCTTGACATCCGTGACGACCGAACACGTGCTGAAGAATCGTTTTATCGTTTTATCGTTCGATATAGAGTATCTCTGACATTGATGATTTGGATGGGCAAAGTACTAGAATAAAATAAAATAATGGATAGTGTTGAAAATGCATATTGATTCGAGTAGATAGTAGATGGACATTACCAAACCCAGACCGAACCCTAATACTACAAATTTATATCATTCTCAGTTTCTTTAACAAAATTTATCTCATTATTTATTCAATTCCATTTGTACAATATATATTGTATCCAATATAAAACCAACACAATATTTTTTTTCATATTACATCCCCTATTTGCTATTTTAAAATCATCCTTTTACAGCGACACCGTGTATCTTAAAGGGTAGACACTCCATTGCGACGAATTGTAACTTCATCGTTACAGTTCTTGGTTCGGATTCGCCACCCCTCCGCGATTCCATTGTACGTATTTCTTTGTTGCGGCTTTTGAGAAGCGGGCAGTGTAAACAGGATGCGACACTTTGCAGCTCGCCCGGCTTAAAACCAAAGTTTTTCCCCTTCGTCGTGGAAACTTTCCTAAAATCGCCGTGGAATAACGCCCGTCCCGGTAGGAAAAAATAAAAGGAAAAGCCGTGAAAAACGAACGCCGCCTAACAGATATCGATTTATCGCTCTTACAAGAATGAAAGAACTTTTTCCAACGGTTTTCAACAACGTTGTTCACCCCTCCGGTATTTCACGATGCTTCTACACGGCGAGTAAGACACCTTCGACAATGTCAAAGATAGCCTGCAGTCGCTTTGAAAGTTCCGACAAACTTTTCACAAATCGACACCGATTAAACGGCTTTTTGTATTTGAAGCCTCGGGATAATTGAAACGGAATGTATCACGTTTTCATACGTTTTAACGAATTTTACAGAACTTTGGAGCGCATTTTGGATTAATTGCTCTCTTACAGGTAATATACAGTAACAGATATCGTACTTACAGATAACCTACTCAAATTAAAAAATTTTACTAAATATACAGAATGTCAAACTGGTGGTATAACCGGGTAGGGAATGATTCTTCGTGAAAAAATAAGTCGAAAATATACAATAAAATTTTTTATTTGAGACTTTGTTTCCAAGAAAAATGACTGAAAATCTACTGGATACGCGTGCAATTGAATAGGTCTTGGGGCAAGCGTGTCTGTCCATTGCGTGCCGTTTCTACTAACTACCATGACGAATACAGGCGTTTCAGAGTAATTTTCGAAATCGATTTCCTCGAAAACAAAGTCTCAAGTGAAAAAATTGTATTTTATATTTTCGACTTATTTTTTCACGTAGAATCATCCCTTACCCGACTGTACCACCAATTAGATGACATTCTATATAATGTTTACAAAACATCAATGTTCCCCATACAGACCCAGTGTTCTAATACTAATAATCGATATTGAGTATATATTTTACAACAACAAAATATTTACGCGAAAAGTATCAATACCGAGTGACCTGTAAGAAGTGGAGTCGATCGGTCTAGCTTTCGGGGGAAGCTCATATCTCTTCGAAGCATCCTCCGAGCGTAGCCGTTCCATTCGGCGGAGCAACGATATAAATCGTTCGATTAACAAAGCCGGTCGTGTTTCCCCATTTTTCCCCAGCGCAACGCGAGCATTCGAAACAATTGCACCCTCGCCTGTTAATCAGAACGACGTGAACGTGATTCCGTTTGAAAACGGCCGGCGGGAATGGAAGCTGTCGCGAGTCGAAAAGGATTTATAACGACGAAAGTTTCGTCGCGATTTAAAACGGTGTCCGTTTTATCGAGATGTGCCTCTTCCCCTGCGCGAGATTCATAACCCCGATAAGCGAATGACAAGACACGGAAGAGGAAAAGGTGTGGAGGGGGGCGTTTCGAAAATCCAACAGCGATTTATCACGTCGCCCTCTGCGGAGGAGCTAGGCCACAGGGGATAGCAAAGGCGAACTTTCCTTAAAACGGAGAACCTGCGTTTGGTACACGACACTCTGGAGAACATTCACTCCCAGGCCAGAATAAATCGAGCACGAAATATATTTCGGTAATAGCCCCGCGGATGCATGAATTATACCCGGCTTTTGGTCTTGTCCCGGGTGTGGTCCCGTGGGTATCAAGGTCCGGCTCCAAGATTCGTATCGGTGTGTTTCGCTTCATCAAACACGCTTTAGCCTCGGGTATTGTTCGTTCGGGGGTTCATAATTGCTTAGTTTTTGTTCACGCGGTGATTACCGAGGCGGAGAACCGATGAACACCGCTATTCTAATTCGATAATAGAACGTTTAATTATAATTCCACGAATGTAAAGTAGAGGGTGTTACCGGAATAACAGTTCTGTGTATGCAATACGCAGCGTGTTAGCAAACTGGTGGCACAATTAGGAAAGAAATGAGTTTATGTGAAATAATGTACAGAAGGTGGAGAAACCAATTTGTTGTATTAAGCATAGTTTGCGAACGCAGAGATGAGGAAAATTTAATCGCGTGCTTTATGTGTGAGCTTGAATAGCATTTGGCTTGTGTGCCTGACCATTACCAGTCACTTCTACTTACTATACATTTTAGTCTTTGAATGTAGAGCAGAGATACGCAAATGCATTATCTAGATGGAGAGTTTCGAATAACGAATAAAATATAAAAAAAAGTAGTTTGCTTTTTTCGATCGATTAAACGTTGAAATTCTAGTGTCTATAATAAAATAATACTTTTCAAACGAGTAGACATTTCGTAAGCAATTGTTTCATTTCATTAAGTGTTTAAAGGTCAGAATGATGCCCTTAGCAACTGCTGCGTTTCATTATAATGTATTGTTGATAACTGCTGCAAAAATTTGCATCCATTATTATTTACGTAACATGTGTTTACGTCACACATTGAGTTTTCATTACTCGAATTATCTATTATCTGAATTATCCAAACTTTGTTTAGTTGAATATAACTCCACAGCAATTTTATTCGCTGCCAGCATATGTATACAGGATGGGGCAATAATTTTGACCATCTGCAATATCTCGGGTATTTTTAAAAATATGAAAGGGCTTTATTTGAAACGGTTGTACGATGTCAAAGGGGTCATAACATGTTGGTGATAATTTTTTTACAGTTTTTTATTAATATCAAATGACTTCGAATTATAGATCATTATATTTGTATAAACATCCGTTATTCTATTGTACTTTGAAAAAAAAAAGTATAGCATAATACTCAAAAGAATAATGTTTACAAGCATTTTTCGGTTACTATTATTGAATGTTATACTATTTGTTTTTTCTTTTAAATATTTTAACATAAATTGACAGCGATGCTTTGTTTCGCGTGTAAATGGATAGACAGAGCTGATTTGATCCGGCCGTCAACACATCAAAATACTGACAGTTTCATAAACCAATGGTTACACGACCGGTATCATGAAATTCTATATGGCAGTCGTTTCAATCGACTGCCCAAGTTTAATTCAAAATGGCAACTCTGCTAACTAGTTAAATTACCGACGTACGTAAAGGCGAATGTAACTGATGTCGGAAAGTCACTCGCACTCACAGGCTCTAGTTTTAGACGACTGAATTCGTGAATTAGACAGTTTGAATTTACGTCGCTATTGGGGCACCAGGAACCACTGCAACTTGCAACAAAATTACCATCGAATATGTAGAACGGGATCACCAATAAAAACATAGAATTATATTGTTACGGCGGTGTACGTGTGATTCGGTTCAACGCGATGTTTGACCGACCAATTAATGTAAAACAATCTGTTCCTCATTTATACCTGTTAACAAGGTATTGTATATGTTATCGGCGAAGTGTACAATCTGACAATGCCGAAATTCATGCCAAACATAAAAAAAACATGTTTTCTTTCTTTTTAATTTTTTATACTTTGCCTCGGCAGTATATTGTTGACTGTGTGACTACAGTGTTATTTGAGATGGTGACGGAGTTGTTTGTTATGCTAACAATATAAAAACTAGGTTTTATGATGCAATTAAATCGAAACCTAATCTTTCTTCTAAAAACAGTGTTTGTTACGACATCAGAAACTGTTAGTAAGGTGAATTATGCCCTGATTAGGTCTAGAATGGAATCTAATACGTTAATAGTTTGCCCGGAACTGTATCGGTTGTTTAGTTCGCGACACGTACCAGCATTTTTTCCGAATTTATCTATATATCTGATCCAACGAATCGAGTGAAAAACTATAAATAAATGGAAATAATTACAATTAAAGTAATAGAGGAACAGAGACAGTTACCAGTCAATACTTGTGCTTAGCACTGCTTTGGCTGCATTCCTTAAAACACGGTACACGCGTGTAAAGTTCGAAACGTGTATTATTTAAATTAAACTTCGTAAATTATCCATGGATCGTGGGTAATACTAAGTTCACCCAAGTAATCCCAGGTCTAGCCTTTAGACTAACTTCGCCTGTAGCATATTCATTGCCCGGACTTCAAACTTACCCGGTAGCACATGCACAAAATATTACATCGTCCATTTCCTTCTATAAATATTATTCGACGTTTCGTATCGCGACACGTCCCGCTAGATAGTTCAACACGAGTCCCAGTCCACGGTTCCCTAATATCGAAACAATACCCGTCGTTCGTCTACACTACTTTCGCCAGGATTAAATGCCCGAGCGGGTAAAAGCGCACCGCCGCGCGTTCGCTCTCGCGTGCCATTGTGCTACTCCGTTTCACGTCCCGGGGCTGGTAAAAAAAAAGGGGGACAAAAACACAAAAAACACTCGCGGCGTCTGTCCCGTGTGTACAGGTGGGTTTCTCCTTTCTAGGAACCCCCATACTCTCAGAATTATTACATCGGCTAAATGGCATTTCAGCTCGTTAATGGGTATTAAAAAATGTTTCCGTTTTGCCCACGGTCATGGAAATTCACTATCTCCATTCATTCGTGTTTTCATTCGGGCAACGCCCGTGGAACCACCGTTAGAGGAACTGGAAACAGCCAGAGATTGAATCCCCGCGAAATCGGTTCCTCTCTCTTTCTGTCTACGGCGTGCGTCCCTTTTTTGGGGGGCAAAGAATGCAGCTCTGAGCCTCGAGTACCAACGGCGCCCATCCGCCTCTATTCTAGCCCAGACCCGCGGCTTGCTCGAGCATATTATTCCGCGTGTACGTGCAAAAATATTCGCCTGGCCGAACGCTGGTTAAACCCTGCGCCATCAGCCAAATAGACGTCTGTCATTTCCCCCTCCATTGCCGAGGAATTTATCCCGGTCTCGTGGCCTGTTTCGCGCCACCGCCGCCGCTGGCCGTTCGACACGGTCCATTACACTTATTAGCGCGAAATTCCGTGCTGATGAAACGAAATTCTCTGGTCGGTCGGTGGAAAGGAGCTCTGTGGGGATTTTGCATGCGAGTTCGGTGCACTCTTTAATATTAACGAGTGTTTCGCCTTTGGTTGCTGAACGGGTTTAGCGCCCGATGTTCAGGAGCCCTGGCAGGAGTGGTGGGAATTTGGGCGGGAAATTTAAATACTGATGCGTTGTATTTTAATGGATTGACGAGGTATTAAATGAACAGGATTCTCCATCTTCTGGGGGTAATTGTACTTAAATTGTGGAACTTTCTAAGTAGGTGAGGTCGTATTTGGCAAATCTGTGGTCTGGATGTTTCTCAGTAGGTTTCCATGTACACTTCTATCTCGGAACTAACATTCTTCAGCATCATCCTACCTGGTGATGAGCCAAAAAATTTCATCGATAGACTTACTCTCCGCCAAAAGTATTTCAGCATTTGGATACAGAGCGTAAAAAAAGTTCCCCAAGAGTTTCGAACAGTTACGGTATTTACGTCCGATACTTTCCATATTCGGTTATCGGGTTTCCACTCATTTGTAGCATGCGGTCGGTCAAATTTCTCCTGCATATATATATAACGTTCGCGCGGAACGGTTGGCGTATGGTCTAGCAAGTGGTCGAATAAATTGTCGGTGGATTTTTTATCGAGCAACTCTACCGTTCGCAGCTTGAAATTTTGCCAGTAGTAGAGCCACGCGATACATCAGCCGCGGTGTCCCCGTATCACTTGCAGGCGAGGCTCGATCGTCTAATGAACAAATTTTATTTCTGTCATCTAGTACTGCTTGTTTATTAATTTACAAAACTAATGTTATAAATGAGAGGTGGGCAAATTCATTATCTGAACAAAGAGTTTTGAATACCGAATAAAAGATGGAAAAAGTGTTTCGCCATTTTTAATCGATTGAGCGTGGAAATTCTATTTCTTTTTATCAGACAAAATTAAATTCATCAGAAAAAATGTATAATGAAGGAAAATATTTGGTTAATTTCAACATAACAAAACAAAGTCGCGGGATATCTCGTCCCTGCCATTGTACGACTAATATTATACCGCGAAATATCTCGTCCATGGTTGCGAATCGGTTAACATGGTCGTCCGTTGAAACGCCATTCGAAAACGTTGTTTAACAGGACGATAAATAGTTGAAGTTTTTCTAACAAGCCATATATACAATCTTCCAGAGACAGAGGTTAGAAGAACACCGTGACGTAGCCCGTATTCTAAAAATTCTTTCGTCGACTCCTGAATATGTTCTCGGTTTGACACTTGGCCGTACCATTGCTGACACTTCATTGTATTCTCCGTGACGTCTGATTATATTTTTCTACCTGGCTGAATCTACTTCTTAGCTAGACTTCGTCTTTCGTGAATATAAGCAAGCTACCCTTTTTCGAGAATTATCTTGGGATTCTTGGGGACGGGCGTGAAGTAAAACGGATATTGTAGGCCATCGTAACGAAAAATCTTTTTCGAATCATCCACCGAGGCAGCGAGATTCCAGCCACCCTCCCTGTTTTATTTTACGACAAAGGGACGGGTCCCGAGAGGGTGCGACAAAATGCAGTAACGTCTCTAAATTGCTCGAATTTTCCGTCGGTTCCCTTGTCTGTCTTATTCAACCATTTTCGTATGCTTTGCGCTCCCTTTCCATACGGAATACATTACCAGTCGTATATTTGGAACTGCATGAAACATTCACGGTTCGCGAAATAAAACCTGGAAGAAGATAAAATAATTTAGTAGCTATGTGTTTTGATTTACCATTTTCTATTAGAATTAGAAACATTGTTCAGAATGAAGTTTGTAATTTTTTTTATTGAGAATCGAAGTCCATACTTAATTATTATGACAAATATTTTTTAATGAGATTTTAAAACTTGATAGACAACATTTATTTAAATATAAAGCAATAAAAGTAGCCTGAAATACACAGGGTCCGGTCGAATAATATGTAAACCGGCCACCATGTGAATAAGAAAAAAATATAGTTTCGAAAAAATCGAATTTGAAAGTTAGTAACAGAATGCATTGACCAGACACGCTAGCAAAGTCCCATTCAATTGCACGCGTATCCAGCAAACATTCAAAGTCGATTTTCTCGAAAACTAATCCAAAAATGACCAGATTTTATTCTGTAATCTTTTTCTTATTTGTTCATCAGGAATCACATGGTGGTCTCTTTTACATATTATTCGACATCATATTTTGTCCATACAAATCAGGTGTCCTAATATTTATAAACAATAGTGTAACGTACGTCCATTCACGTCGGTTGTAGTCATAGTATTTTTCCAGCGACTGGAATTCCAAGCAATTTCCTCGAGAATACTGCAATACAGAGATACAGTGGTCGTAGAGATGCGACATGGCAACGAACGTCGAAATATTGACACTGCTCCAGAAGAGTCAGGTGGCCGTGGAAAAAAACGTGGATCGGTCGGAAAATGCGAGCGGAGGGGCGGGACAACGGGCATGAATACTGTATCAGTGCAAATGCAGTCGTTTATACGTCGAGGTGCGAACACGATGGGGGTTGGGGGGCGGGAGGCAAAAACGTTTTTCGCGCGGAGGCATTTTCCGAGGCGTCACGCGCGACACGAACGCCGCTGTTGGGGAACGCCCGCGGAAGAAGGGAATTTACGTAATATATTTCGCGTCTGGCCGGAGAAAAAAAGCGCGGAAAACTGGGCAACTAAAACCGGCTGCCTTTGTACTGCGTCGCTCCGTCCAACGATTTCGCGTAATTTACATTGGAAGAGGGACCAGGGAGCTACACGGGCCACTTCGTGTCCCTCGAATACCGCGAAAGGACGTACTCTCGTCGAGAATGTTCTCTGACGGTTCCACCCTTCGTTGTCGAGTTCGACGGTTCGTCGGGATTCATTTTATTCGGGTCGTACCGTGACACGGTTTCTTGGAATGGAGGCCTTATTAGCTGGATGTTCCCCTCGTGGGATACTAACAAGAGCCTTAATTGATCTATTAAAGCGTCGACCTGATTCTCCGGGATGCGACGGCGTGCACCGTTTCTTATTTCTAGGTATTGTACATTAAACGTAGGTGTCAGGTGATGTGATTTCTTGGAAAGATTAATGGCATCGGTAAATGATGGAGGAGATGGTCCAAATACACGCCAGGGTCTAAATATGGACTGGATGATAGGATAAGGTCGTGTTAGATGCTTCATCCTAGGGGGAATAGTATGAAACTATGACTCAAGGGAAAAAGAAGATTATTTCAACTCCGTATCATAAAGCAAATGTGTTTTAGACACATTATAGTTACATCTTAAAAATCTTCATTTTCGATTTCATTAATTAATTAATTAACTAAATGTACTGTATCGAGATGTTGGTCAGTGTAATTATTAACATCTCCGAGTATATGAAATATCTACATTTAATATTTCGCACACAGCAATAGAGACCTATCATACAGTGCGAACGTAAAAATCGAAATCGAACGATTCGGCCCTCTTCCCTGTCAGACTGGCGAAGTGCATCGACGAGCTGCGGGACCCAGCCAAGTGCATCGTTAACCGTGAATTTGCCTTTCCATTATCGCGACCGTCGCTTGGGAAAGTCGCGGGAAATGCAACCGGGGGGGATCTCGTTATCTCGAATCGGTGTTCAATTTCCAGGATCAACGGTTTCCTCGGCCGTCGATCAACGGAGCGTGGTCTAAATAGACGTCAATCGACGCTGCCCCACCATCCCACGTACGTACGAATTTTTGCGACCATCGATTCCACCCTCTGACCCAGAATCATTCTCCAGGATTACGTCGATCGTTCCGCGCAGCAGCGGTCATTATCGCGTACCAATTATATAAACAGACGTATTCGAAGGGTATTAAGTTGTCGTAACACAAAAGCATCGCTGAATATATCTATACAAATAAACAAGAATGAACGTTACCATTCACGTATGTATACATTCACGCTCTCGCTGATTATTTTACGTTCGTTAATCCGAAAAGCCCCCGACCTAGTTACACGCCGACGAAATCCATACACACGAAAACTGAATTTAAAACTTATGTACGTTCTCAAAAAAAAAAAGAAGATAAAACAGAAGACAGAAAACCGACTGAAAAATGCCAAATATTAATGAAAGTTAATAAAATGGCAATTAGTTAATAAAATATTTATTGTTCAGTCCCGAATAGCCTTCGAACACTCATCGAAAATTTCCTGTATCTCCCCGAATATTCGCTTTCAAGCATTCCCGCGTCAGAATTTCCGGGACGAAAAGTCAGCAGAAAAGATCTGATACGCGAGTCGAGTTACGGGGATGCGGCGTGAAACCGCATTTCACCGGAGGCGCGAGCGCGGATGGTCGCGTCGCGTTAAGTCGTGCCCGGGGTTACACGATTGACGCTCGCCTGGCTCGCGTGGAATATTTTTTTTACCCGCATCGATCCGCTCACCCGCGCGCCACTGTATGGAATTAACCAGTCGCGCCAGTTTTGCGAGCTTGCGTCCCCGGTGGGATTCGACGTTATTTCGGTCAAGCCCGAACGCGGACCAGGGCAGTTTCGGTGATGGTTCGTCGTCGACGGTCGAATTTTCATTTTACACGTTCCCGTTTAATGGCCGCCGTTGGCCACCATTAACGGTTGGACAGAGAGTAGGGATGCCTAGTTTCCGAATCATTTTTCGCGCCATCCCCCCTCTTATTGTTCGCCGATTTACGACACGCGCAGCGACGCCGCGGACAACAGAGAGGAGTTCCCATTAAAGAAATTTACATATTAATGGAAGCGGCGTCCACGGCTGCGAAACGGGACACGATTGGCTCCGGAGAGTTCCGATGAACAAAAAATCGAGGAACAGAGGGAATATTAGAGGATGGTGTGTAGGGGGATGGGGATGGATGTATGAGTATGGATGGTACACCGGGCATGGCACGATGGAATCAGCGTGTTACGTGTATGCTTTCAGATGATAAATATCGTATGATGCTGAGCGGCGAATTGTTGGTGTTCTCGGTGATACTGGCGGATAAAATGTTTTTTAGAATAATAATAGACATTGGCTTAGTCTACAGTAGCATTCATTTATGTTTGGTATAGAAGGCGTAAAAAAGCAGGACATCTTGAACGTTTGCGTTCGAAAATAATGTTTAAAAGGTAGAGAGTGTTAAGGATCCAAACGGACCCAAGCACCGTTGTGCGAACATTAAAAAGGTCTGCCTTCCGAGGGTTAAACAGTGAACATTCAGGGCTTAGAAACCAGAAATGTTTCGAAGGGTTCTTTAACTAATTTTAAATTAACTGATTTTGAACTAATTTCAACCGATTTTAACCGACTCTAACCAATGTCAAACATCTTTAACTAATTTAAGAGGATAGGGTGTAGGGGGTAGGAAAGGATAGGGATATGGATGGTAAACCTGGCATAGGACGATGGAATCAGCGTGTTACGTTATATGCTTTCAGATGATAAATATCATATGCTGCCGACCGGGGAGCTGCTGGTGTTCTCGGTGACTTCGGCGGACGCCCGTTCCAGTTATCGCTGCCGGACCGTGCACCATGTCACAGGCGACACCGTGGAAAGTTCTTCGTACGCCCGGGTCATGGTGAACGGTAAGTTTCGGGAGGGGGGGGGGTATCAAACACCTGACGGGGTTATTCCCGTGGCTTGCACTCGTCCACACGGCCGCCAGTCGAACTTTCCGCCCGGTTGAATATTTAATGTCTGCAAATGCGCGTCGCCCACAGGACCTTCGCACGGACAAACCCGCCCCTCCCTTCGCGGCAGGAAGTCGAGGTTTTGCTTCGGCTAGATCGTGTGGATCGCGAGATACATAAACGGATTCGCGGTCGGTTTATTGACTTCGGCGGGCTTGAAACTGTTTTATCGTCGAACAAATTCACAATTTACTAAGTACTTTGCGGCTATTCGATGCTATTTATGAGAGTGGTCGGTTTTCGTTGATCTATCGCGACGATGAGATACAGGTATAGGAAATGCATGTGTAATTAGACGGGCATATGTGGTAATCAGTTTCAGCAATTATCGAATTTTGTTCTATAATTTTTTTTCGTATTTTTTCATAAGGAATCACCTTCTACCTGCTTGTACACGTTATTGGCCGGACCCTGTACAATAAGTAGCTACTATACTGTAAGCGTATCCCATAAAAGGGTACATTGTTACAATATATCCGAAACTTGAACTTCAGTATGTACTCTTACATTGACTAAAACTTCTACTGTTTCAAATCTATAGGAACTTCCTAACAGTACACAAGGTTACGCATCTAAACCTTCTCCAACGATCCTCAAGAACTACCGATTTCATCAAAAAGGGATTAAACACGATTCAGTTAGGTATACAACAAACATAATTCCCGAGTTTCAGCATCATCGGTATTCTCGCGAATAATCTTCAACGGCGGGGGGGGTCCCGTGAAAAAAATCGCCGTACGAAGGTAAAATCAACGAGTACCGCCGGGGCTGGAAGCTGCGTCGGCATAACGGCGATTATAGTTGCCGCGTCGCCGCGGCCGGGTGGTACGTGAGCGACCGCTCATTCGGAGCATTTCTCGGGTATATCCCCTGGAACGTTCCGTGCATCTACTTAAACAGGGAGCGTTTATATAACGATCTCACGCATACCTTTTGCATAGTAAATCATAATGCATTGTTGCACGTTCTCCGGCGCGTCGGCGACGGCGGCTAAGCGAGGCGAGGAACGTCGACAGGCCGTTGGGAGTTTGCGAGCGAGCGAGCAAGCGAGCAGGCTTCTTCATGAATAAATCATGAGTGGCCGAAATGCTAATGGTTGAAACGTCCGCGCACTCGCCTGCTCTCCTCCCCCTACCCTGGTTGTGTTTCTGCGTCGGCCAAGTGCTCCGAGTCGTAAACAAAATGTACGGACGTCGTTGAAAATACGAGCTGATTCCGAATGGCACGGTCTGCTTTTACGCGTTGCACACCGTGTATCGTCGTAAATAGGTTATAACCTAATTACGGGTATTGTGGTCGACGGTTCCGGTTGCACCGGCTGTGTATACACGGACACGTTCGTGTCTCTTATCGTTTTCTCGTTGCTTCGTACTTATATTGTCGGGCTTTTTATATTTTTGGCGAAATTCTACGGATTGGCTAACATTTGCGGGGTCTTTTTACGAGGATTTCTTTGCGGAATGGTCTTTGTCACACGGAACCTCGGAAGGTTTGGTCTTCGTGACCGTGTAACTGCTTTTTCGATTCTGGTATTATTATTTTAAATTTATTTTCGGAACAGAAGAATGTTGTTTGTGTCATATGCCCATGAAGTAATAATATTTGTTTTATTTGACAGATTGTTTTTTGGAATAATAGTAAACATCGGCCTAGTTTACAGTGGCTTTCGGTTACGTTTGGGAATATGGCGATTACAATTTTGAAGCGATCATTTAGACAGTAAATAGTCAGGACTTAGAAACCAGAAATTTTTTGAAGACTTGTTTAACTAAACTTAATTTAACTAATTTTTAACTAAATTTTAACCAATTATAACTAATTTCAATTATTAGCGATTAATTTTAACTAATTTTCTGCCATGCAGGACACAGGAGTCCATTCAAGTTGATAAATGCCTAATAGAGTGTAGATGTTTTTTCATAATTTCAGTAACGTAACTATTACAAAGTTATGCAAATTTATGTTCGATAACGTGTAACTATAAACCCCATAACCAGTTTGCTTTTGATCGGCAGCGCACGCGCTTGAAACGTGATCGAAGTCCTTGGCTCGCATAAAGAGGAATGTCTGAGATACGTGATTCCAGGCGAAACGTGTTAATTTCATTTGAATTGGTCCCCAGTGATATATTATCACCGTCGACGAAGTTTCATACTTACTTTTATCCGTAATAGCAAGATTGAATTTGAAGAATCTTCTACACGTCGAAGACACGAGCCAGAAGACTTGCTTTGTCGGGATTCGGTGGACGCGTGATTACCTAAGCGATCGTAATCAACCCCTGTTAACGATCTAGCTGTGAACACGATGGTTCGTCGGCTGCACTTCATCCCTGGAGCGAGAGAGCTGCTGATTCATAAGACATAAAATGGGTCGAATGTGGATGAGCGACTGGAACAATAGATGGCTAATGATGAAAGTGCAAGATGCTCCAGTGGCTGGAACAGAGAAGACACGGAATCGAATGCGGGATGAACATATTGTTCGTTAGTTGCTCGCCGTCTCGAGCGATGAAATCAGGGCCTCAGTTGTTGGAGAGAGTTTCCCAGAAGTAAGAATTTCGGCGAGTTTGGCCTTGCACAATCGCCCGTGGAAAGGCTGAACTGGGACAATAACTTCAGTGTCAACGAATCCGAGGAACTGTCCTCCAAATTCTTAAGTTGAACACCCTTGAACGGTCGGTTAGTATTCGTTGGTGCTCGTTGAATTATATTTGGAAATTTGTGGAAATGAATTATTCCGATTTAATGAATACTCTCGACTTGCGTGTTATCTCTTTTCCGTGTATACTCCGAGTTTACTGATGAAGACGTTTGTTACTTCATATTTACCTCCGATTACGAAGACTATTTCAGAAGAAACAAGGACCATTTCTGATCAGACAGGGCAATGCTACCTAGACATAGTCAGATGATTCTAAGTAGAGAAACCGTGATGTGTAACAATGCAACTAAAATGGAAAGTGTGTTCGGCCAAGTAAGTGAAATAAGACAATATATAGTCAGACAAGTATGACATTCGTGTATAGGTGATCAACAACCGGAATGAAACCAGTGTAATAAACAAATATAATAAACTGAACGAGGAATTCACGAGGAAGCTCTAAAGATCATATTTAATACGTCCACGTCATCCTAGATTGAATTTCACGATAAACTCCAGCCACTTCATCAAAATTACTATACCTTGAACCATATATCTTTCGTGGGCTATATGAGAAAATATTCTCTTTACCCGAGAAGCATGACAGATCACCCTTAGAATCTCGTACATGCTAAAGGTCGCAAGAATCTCAAGAGATAATGCATAAACTCGCTCCGCCATCGAGACGGCCGGAACTTAATCGATTCTGACGAGGGTACAACGTCCTCAAGGAAAACAGTAGTTCCTAAACTTCGGTCCGCGTCTCGTTCCCGCGGGCACCTGTCGGTTTCTATTCTCGTCATACTCGTCGCCATTATCCATCCGAGCGTTTTTTACTTGCCCTTCTCGCCATGTCAGAGTCACAACACCACCCCACCCCGTCCACGGTGCATTTTAGGGAAGCCCTCTGCCTTTTAAGCCGGGTGTCCATTAAAGAGCGCGCGGACGGATGAACTGGAAACCGTTTAAAACTGGAATTCCTTAAGCCAGACACGGTACGTTTCAGCCACGCTCTAATGGACCAGCACCAAACCCCTCCCCCGACGGGACACACCTCCGCGTTTCCCTTCTCGATATCCTTCCAAAGGGCGAGGGGGTGAGTGGGAATTCGAGTCGCCTGGTTGTCGTGAGACCAGGGGAAAAACGTCGCGCAAAGAAACCCGAGAACGCTTTTCGTCCAGGAACTTTTTCGAGAACGAAGTTTAATCCGTGTACACTTCACCCTCCCGTCATCCCTGCGATGTTTAGTGGTTCCCTCTACTGTGTCTACAAACCCTGGGGTCCCGAAACATATTTTTGTCTCGGGACGGTGGAAAATTGGTTTGTCGAGAAATCGGCGAGTATACGCGGTTTTCCGTGGGATCGTGATGGGGGTAGAGTGAGATCGCAGTAAAGGAATAGAGAAGGAAAGTAAGAAGATTGAATGACCTGTCTCGTGAAAGGGTAATATAAGAATCGTCTGTTTGGAACTGCTCTTTTTCCCACGGTTCACATGCAGACAAATTTAGGCATCCTGCCAATTTTCCTTCCTGATCGAATTTGGAAACGGAGTCAGAAAACGCGTACTATTCAAACAGGCTGGTGTGTTCGCCAGCAATTTACGGAGAAGAAACTGATGAATACGGAAGTTTCGTCGATACATCCGGGGAAAGTTTTCATTTGTATCGCGGTTATTCACGCCGATAAGTTTAATTCGATTCGATGAGAAAAGGAGGTTAGGGAGAGGAAAGAAAGTTTCGAGACTCGACGAAAACGTTTTCCTTCCGATGTCCGTGCTCGACTTAACCGAGCGTCGAATTAGTTCGCCGGTCGAATAGTTTCTTGGGAGTTTAGCATCTTCCAGTTTTATTGGCTGGCTCGCGTCGGCGGTTTCTTGCGCGGCGTAGCTCGAAAATGCCTGGCCGCCGCGGGAAGCGTTCTTTGGTGTCTCGGCCGAAGTCCAAAGCGGTAACTCACATCCCCGGTGGTTATCCACCGTGGAGAAAGGACACGCCGAGAAGATCCAACACGCTGCTTTATTTATAGATACGACGAAATTTGTCTCACACACGTCGTGGATGTTAGCGGTGAACTGTTAAAGAACTATACTCGTTCTTTTCTCTGATCAGGTATACAGTGGTGTTCCAGTATCGATGGTACAACCGGGGAGGGGGTGATTCTGCGTGAGAAAATACGTCGAAATTATGCAATAAACTGTTTTCATTTGATGCTTTGTTTTCGAAATAATCGAATTTTAAAATCTGCTGGGTACGCGTGCAATTGAATAGGACTTGGCTAGCGCGTCTGTCCATTGCATTCCGTTTCTACTTAATACCATGACCTATGCACGCGTTTCAGATTAATTTTCAAAGGCGATTTTCTCGAGAACGAAGCATCAAATTAAAAAAAAAATATTCTATATTTTCGATTTATTTTTTCATGTAACATCAGGTACACCCTGTATGTCTGACTAGTCTGACTGTATATTGTCTCATTCCATTTGTATTGTCATACACGGGTATCAATTCAGTTCCAGGGTTGTATATGAAGGTGGTTCTATTTAAAATTAGGTGATCAAGTGCAGATTTCATTGCACTTGTTCGATCAAAAGTGGTTCCTGTTCGACGAGTTTATAAGTTATGTCTTGAGATTCTCGGGATGTTTAGTATGTATAAGATTTTAAGGTGCTCTGTCATACTTCTGTGGGGTAAAGAGAATATTTTCTTACAGAACCCGCAGAAAATTTATGCTTGAGGATACGATAATGTCATGAAGTGGCTGTGCATCGTGAAATTCAATGTAGAATGACGTAAAGTTATCAAACATGATTTTCAGATCTTCCTGGTTAACTTATTGTTCGCTTTATTACACTTGTTTATCACATTGGTCTCGGTCTGTTTGCTGATCACGTATACACATATATTTCTCCCTTGTCTGGCTACATATTGTCTTATTTCACTTATATGTCCAAGTATAGGTATCATTTTAGTTGGATTGTCGTTTATGAAACTTATTCTACTTACAATTAGGTGACCAGGTACAGGTTTTGATGGTATTTGTCTGGTCTATTCAGTTCTGAAATAGTGTTCATAATCTAAGGTGACGATACAGTAATAGAAACTTTCGAGTCGTATGATTTTACTCGGAAAGGATATGTCACGTAGGTCAAAAGTATCCATTACATCAAAGTATTGATTTCCACATATTGCCAAACATAAGCCAACGAATAGCCACGAATACTACGTTCTTAATGAATCGATTACCTTTCACCATACATTATCTGTGTGACATTTCGAACCGAGGATGGAGACAGATTAATCTTTCCTTGCACTTAGCTGAACCACTCCTAAACAACAGTTGTAACCATTGAGGAAAAACACTTTAAGAATGGTCTCGTTAAAGCGAAGGATTAGGACTGTTCAAGGTAAGGAGACCGGGAGACACTCTGGGAGTTTTTACTTCCCTAATCTCCCGGCCGGATGGTCCAGGAAAATTTCAAGAAAGAAAAGAAGCGAACGCGAGGTAGAACCAGTGGAAACGGTTCTCGCCGGGGCGAGACCGTTGTCACGATGATAAACGCGCCGTTGGAAATTGTAAATGCAGATTTATCGCTTTTATTCGGGAAGTGGGGTGAAACAAAGAGGAGAGGGAGAGAGAGGTCCACTGGAGGTTACTATCCGCGTTCACGGTATTACTTCTAAGTACTTTAAAGACTCTCCGAGGCTCTGGCAGCGTGGAAAAATGTTGAACTTTGGTAAATCCGTGGAATAAGGCGAGCACTTTCTTCGTGGCGCGCTTTTATGATACCTCCGTGGCTTTTTTTGCCAGGTCAATGACGGAGGGGATGGTCGATGGAGAACCGGAAGGAACTGGAAAAGAGAAGTGTGGTAGAGAAAAAGAGAGAAAGAGTGGTAGGAGTGAGAAGATGGAAAACGTGGACGAAGAAAGAGGAGGGGATGAAGGGTATGGCCGTATTGGAGACTCAACGAAAACGCAAAGTACAATCCACAGTGCCAGGATGCAGCCAGTCTGCGAAGCAACGTCGGCAAGAAACAATGCAGCCATCACGGCTCCAATCCCTTCGCTCGCTACCCTGCAATCTTATCGAGCCCAACCGGCTTGTATCTCTCTTCTCCACACCCTTATACACCGGGTACCGTAGATGCACGCGTACTCGTCGTGTGCGCGCGTGTACACACGTGGAACCGTCGAATAAGATGATTTGGAAGGAACCAGACGAGTGTTGTTCGGATTCCGCTCGAAGACCCGCTGACTCGAATTGCACGCTCGAGGTCCCGTGACTATATAGGTTGTTTCCTCCTCCCGTTTCGGAGGCTGGTTGCACTCGGTTGATTGTTATGGTAGTGCGATAGTTGCGAGGGGATGGTGCTTCATGAGGAATATCTGGGTGTATATGAACGGTATCAAGTAGAATCAGACGTACGGGGATGAAGTACGTAATGGCGGAACGATTTTCGATCTTGAGGTGGTTTCATATTGCCGTGGAAGCGATTCGCGGTAAATTGTAGAACTTTCAGGTATAGATCTCTCGAGGGCGTTTGGTTCTTTAACTATGGAAGTTAAATTTCGGGTATGTAGAGGATTCATGTTGGTAGTTACTTCCGTAATTGTCGGATAAGTAGAATAGGGATTACCAGGTAAAATATGTGTCTTAGAAACGGTAGGTAGCATGGTCAAATATAAGTCAGTAGCCGGCGGAAAAACAGAAAAGCAGACACTTGTACTCAAACAAGTGTAATACAGTTCACATCTACTCTGACAAGTGAAACAAGATTTTGACGTAACCAACCAATTGTTAGGAGTGATGTTGAAGTATAGATGCAAATTCAACGGGTTCCGTTGTAAACCAGAAGGTACTCTAGAGTCTAACTTTGTTCGAATAAAAAAAAATACAAAAGTTTAGTTTCATGAAATGATATCTCGTCTGGCCAGAAAAATAGATTTACGTATAATAACTGTTTCATATCCATGAGTACACGAAAGTTCGTCGAAAATCTGTACTTTTAACCCTTCACGCGTGATTCTAAAGTTACATAAAATTTTTTCATCAACGAAAGCAGATAATCCCGAAGCTTTTTATTTTTTTTACGTCAACACGATCCTAAGCCACACGCTAGAAATTCGCCCGTGTCGCTAGCGATTTGTCCCGGTGACTTTTGAATTTTCCACGTCGTTCTACACCTCTGGCATTAATCTTCTCCGGTTTCACTCGGGTTCGAGGCTCAGAATATGACACGTTAATCCTCGACCGGTGTGGGGCAGGGTCGTTAATTCAACAATGGCGGAACACGGTTATAATTTTCAAGCCTCCACCGACACTGCAGCTTGATACCGGATGTTATCGCTGCGCTCTACCTTTTTCGCGGACGGTTTTGTTTATTTATATGCGCGTTTTTGCCGTGGTAGTTTCCAGGCTGCGTTTGTAAACCAACAGACAGAAATGCCGACTGCATTCGCGGGGGGTGAAACGAACGAAGTAAATACCTTAAGTTACGAAGGACAAACAGCAAAGCTGGCTGCGCGTGGTACGGCTTGCGACGATGTTCTCAGTCGAAATTCGCAAAAAACACACCGACTGGAAACTCGCTGGAAGAAGACAACATTTTTAAAGAAACATGCAGCAGGAGCATCGTGTGAAAAACTGCTTCGATGTTCTGCAGTGATCGTATTAGACTGCGAACCAAAGTGGTTTAATTTGCGATTCCATTTCCTGGGAGGATTTTCTCGCTGTAAATCTGCGGAGCAATCTGGTCTATGCGTCGAGGAGGTATGTAAATTCGTATTCCATCGGGGTAATACGTCTGGGAACTCTTCAACGGATTGATTGATCGATAAAAAGCTCGAGTCGATGTAATTGATGAAGATTGTTGAAACGGTGAGAATTTGTTTCATACCTGAATATTCTCTTTCAAATATCATTCTTAGAACATTTTTGGAATGTATCAAGCTCTTAAAGACACGAAGGAAAACGTGCATGTTGCCGGAAAGATTGTTTTTGTGTGTATATTATATATCAAGCACTGTTCATAAAGCTCGTTATTCTGTAACACTACAAAGGACTGATGACAAAAACGTAGACGTTTCGAAAACTGGCAACAGTTGTCTACCACGTTCCGGTGAATCGATTTTACAGAACTTCCATGTGGCTTACTCTGCACTTAAAAGTCCGGACAACTTTCTCGAAGGAAAGTCCGCGGTTATCCGAGAAACTCGGAGAAATAAATCCAAAAGGACCATTAAGTCCACAGACCGGGCAACATTTTGAATGAAAAATTAGAGGACTTCTCACTCTCTGAAAGTAATTCATAAAATCTATTGGATCCCCTCGTGAAACGAAGAATTTCTTCAAAATACAATTTCCCTTTCCGCGTATTCTTCTCGGTGAACTTGCTAAACACTCCGGAGCAATAATCCAGAAGCTCGATACAAAGTACGGAAAGCAAAAAAAACCACGAGCAATGAATTTACATCGCGCCAGAAGAAAATCGGTCTTAGCGCTTCCGTCAGAGAAACCGCCCCAGCCGTTTCATGCTTCTCCGCCCCGCCAATTTGAATTTCACAGGAATAAGTCCGCGGTGGAATCCCCGTGGCAATCCAATATTTCACTCCGGGCCAGAATTACCTTCCCCAAACGGTAAAGATTGCACCCCATGTTTCTTTCGTGTTCCCGACCGGCGTCAACACACTGCTAAAAGAATTATTCACCGTCTGGAATACGGCCGGGCACGGAAACCGCGGTGGGTACGTAAGGTCCCCGAGGTGTAAGCTGTCGGGGCATATTCTTCGAAAGGTTTCGCGCTGCTGATAAATCTTCATTTCCAGGCCCCGGAGCCTTCTAATCTAATATTCCCGTTTTCTCTGCGCTCTTTCCCTCTCTCTTCCTCTCTATCTCTCTTCTTCTCTCTCTGCGGTATCGGGTAACTTCGACGTGAAACGAGTTAGGTTTCGGGGTCTCTACCCAACCCGTTTCTCTCTGCCCATCCGCCCGTATAAATCAGAGATATAATTATCCGGAATTGCGGCCAGGCGATACGCACGGGAACACGTGTACGCCTTGCGCGCAAATTTCGCCCTGGGTTATAGCGCGCGCCCGTTCGTGCTCGTTGTGACCTGAATTCTGAAGCAATCAGCAGCTGGCATTAAATTGCCTATGTGCTCCATCGGTTCGAGGAGGCCCGTCGCCCCGCGTAGCATTGCTTCGGTTTGATGATGTAATTAGTCAACGACGTAATACGGTTGCCGATAATATTAGCTACAATTAATGCAAGGAGTCCCTGTCTTGCCGACTAATTACCGAACGTTCACCGATCCATACGACTATACGCATTCCATCATCCCCTACCTCGAACCGCGATGAACTCGATCCTCTACGAGTGGAGAAATCTTTCGCGTTCGAAGTCGCGTGGGTTCGTGACACGGTTGGTTTGCCCGGCGAGCCGCCCGAGGAACGTACTTTCCCCTTTATTCCGCGACTTTCACCGCCACCGTCGAGAGGGAACAGTTAAGTGTGGAAAATCCACTTGGACTTTTCCGTTCCGCTCCTTTTGGCGCGTTTCGCCGCTGTTTCCTTACCGCTGAAGAGGGCCTGCAAAGGGAAGAATTGCACGCTACGCGTCTTGTGTGGTTTAATAGGAAGTTCGCGAAAGTAAGTGGAATACTTATTCCCATAGTGCTCCCGGTTCGAAATTTTACAAATGAACTGAATGTACTTGGAAACCGTCTCTGACCATAGCAGAATGCAGACCTCTTATGGTCGTGGAGGAAAAGAAATATACGTTACACGTGCTGTGCAGTTTAATAGGAAATTCATAAACAAAGTGGAATATTTATTCTCATAGTGCTCGCGGTTTGAAATCTTTCTAATGAAGCAAACGCGATAGAAACCGTGTCTGTTAGTACCAATAGAATACAGACCCCTAATAGTGGTTGAAGAAAAGAAATGCACGTTACACGTCGTGTATACAGGAAATCATCGATGAGTGTTCGAAGGCTCCTCGGCACTCTGTAGAGTTCCCCAAATCTAACTCTGACTTTTTAGCGAGGTTCAGCACAGTGCCAGAGCTTGGAATTCTGAAGCCAATGATAATTGTGTCTGCCGCATATGGCCATTAGTTTATGAAATATTTAATGTTCAGTGTCGAGAAGTCTTAAAACACTCCTCCAAGATTTACTGTAATCTAATAGGATGTTCGTGAAACGAAGTGGAATATTTCTTCTCATAGAGCTCTCGGTTCAGAATCTTTCTAACGAACCACACGCGATAGAAGCCGTTTCCGTTGACCAGAGTAGAATGCAAATCCTTCGTAGTCGTACAAACAGGACAAGGGTTTGGTTACGATACCAGCGAGCGCTATGGGAGTTCCAGCTGGCGAGCACTATGGGAATAAATGTCGTAAAAGAAAGCCGTGGCACCGCACCACGGAAGTATTTGAACGGCTTTAAAGGGCGAGCGCGTAGCGCACGCGCTCGTGTCGCGCGAGATACATTGTACGGCTAATTAGTGGCAACTTTGTCACGACGGAGTTGCTTGTTCCAGGTAAATACGCGAGAAAGACCGGGGCCATTTGAAATTCACTTTGCCGGCGATACACGCGCGGTCCCGGTGTATATTTAATAGAGTCTTAATTGAAGTCGACGGCTCGAAAGGTTTAATTGGACATCGTTCCAGCCCGCGGTTTCCGCTCCCTTCAGCCGCGGGTAATCTTTTTTTTTTCCGTCCCTCGGCGTGCGTTTCCACGTGCCTACTCGCCAACGGATCGAGTGACGGGTGGGAGGGACTTTGGATTACATAGTCAATGACTGATGGCTCAAAGGACATCAAGATGTTCGTTTGAGCGCACTGTCTCTGTCCGCCCGATGTTCCGCTTAAATGTCGTCCTGGTACGCCGACAGGAGTGCTCTTCCTCGATACTAGCCCGAGTTTGTGTACTTGGAAATCACTTGCTGCTCCCCCGCTATTAATTAAACTTCTCTCTATCTCTTTGTCCTACCCTACTCCTTCTGTTTAACTTTTTAGCTGCCTACGCGGTAAGAGCATTCGGGGGCGAAGAACCTTTTGAAATTTTCCGACCAGCGTAACGTGTTTTCCCTCGTTATTCCTCTGTCGAGCTTTTCCTTCTCCGGGAAATACTTGACCGGGGGTTTTCTTGATAGATCGTCAGGTAGAGGAGAGATTTCTATTTTATAGGATGTTTAGTTAGAAATTGTAACACTTTAAGAGCTGTGGGCGGAGAAATGGTAAGGATCGTGTACTGTCCGTGTAGCATGTACTATTTTTTATTTAATAATTTGTTGTCCAATGTCATCAGACCGGGAATGATTTTTCTAGACTGGCTCGTTGTACGACGCGCTATTGAAAAATGTTTACTTTGCACTTTAGTTGTAACATCACCCACGTATATTTCCGATGTGGTCTATACTAAGTAAAGACAGTTCAGTTCAGAACTGGCAGGCAAGAAAGCTAAATTCTATGATTTTCAGTTTTCATGGTATTAGTAAAATAGAACTCTTCTGTATTTTATAAATTTCCGTGAGCAATTAATGCCCACATGCTCGTAGTATAATCTCAAGAGGTAGCAAACTTGAAAGCAGACAGAATCTCTACAACGACCAGGGAATGTCCAAATCTTCGTTTCAGGACTAACCATTAGAATCTATTCTACATTATGCTCGATCCTATGGGACTCAACAACTATCCAACACTCGAAATGACCCACGGTCATGACCAACCAGACAATACCTTCAGGTGGAAAGTATCCAAGTTCCTATCCCGACGGTAAGTGTTACGGTCTATAGTATACACCGTGCTCGTTCTCCCGAGACTCAGCAACTATCCAACAGTCGAAATGACCCACGGTCAAGACCAAATCCCCACCTGCCCGTCGACGAATCCCAATTTACGGCACAGCCGGCAACGAAACGGTCCCTAAAGTGGCCAGCCAAATCTTCGTCGGTCCCCTCCGTCGTCTCGAGCCGCGCCGTACTTTCGAGACCGTTAATTACGATCGATAATTCCACCGATCAGGCAGCGAACATTAACCAATCCAACACCGTGGAACGCGAGGCAGGGTCTGAACAGCAAAGTAGTCGTGTCGTCGACGACAGAGAGTTATTAACGCGCTAATGAACAGCTCCGTCGTCGGTGCAATCGTTGATGAACGAGTTTCTTTCGATTCGAGCATCGATCGCGGAGTGTGATGTTGTTTTTTCCCTTCTTTTCACCGTCGAGCGAAAGGGGACGGGGGGACGTCAACGCGAGCGAAGTTGACGTTCAGGCGTAAGTCGGATGTAAATGGCATAAAAAGTTTTGAGCGTGTATATGCACGAGCCGGGTGCAACCGGGCTGGAGTATGAACACAAGGGTGTGGTGGCGGGTCTGGCTTGCTGGAATATGGCAACTGGAATTGCACGGTGGCGCGACAGAGACAGGGCATCCAACCGGTGAATAGGCGAGCGACGATCAATACGCCATCAGCTTAAATTACAATAATAACGCGAACCAGACAAAGCGAGAGCGAGCCATTATAAAATAGTGCCAGCCGTAAAAAGGTTCGGCAGTCTCGCGAGGTCCAACTGTCCGACAAACACCGCCCAGGTGTTCGAGCGTTCCTAAAAACAGAAATAAAATGTCCATGTTTTTCGACCGCCACCAGGATCCCAAGATTCTAGGGAAATTGGACGGCCGTTTACTCGCGCAGATTTTCTGATCGCGATCGGAACGAGGACGCGTCCGTCGAGCTCGTTGCTCGTTAAAATACTATAGATCTTTCTCTCGAGAGAGGACGCAATTTCCCCCAAGTCACCGAATACATGCTTTCGTTAATAAGTTATCGAGTTCAGCGACCGCGTATCGCGACGGAAACGTTCCACTTGTCGAACGATCGTGTGATCATGACGTTTGCCAAGCAAGCGGAAAATATTGTTATTTCGAGGCGCAATTAACCGTCGGTAATGTAAACGTACCTTGGGACGGGGGGTCGATGGGATGTTGCTGGAACGTAAAACTGTCGCGTGACACTGTAGCACGCTCTGGTACGATACTCCAAACGGCAGGTTTACATTTTGTATGACAGAGACCGCTCGAAATTAATAATAAAGGCTGCCTGAAAATGGCATAAAGTGTAATTAAATCGTAAAAGGAAGGTGGAAATATGCTACAAATGAATGAGAGGCATATAGCGAGAGAAAGAGAGAGAGAGAGGGGGGAAAGAAATAAATGTAAATTTGCGGAGCATACTAGGTCGTATAATACGCAGCGGGGACAAAAGGAGCTCCTACGCGAGCATGAAAAATTGATACAGAGATTTTTGTCTCTTTCAACAAGTCCCCGGGCGATTTCTTTCTCGTGAATATCCGGACGATTCGAAATGTATTTCGTGGTATCAAGCGACACGGGTGTTGAAGAAAAATTGATGAAAGAAAGAATCCATTCACGACAGTGTCGTTTTTATCCTTGGGATTCATCGGCCTCTGGAGCTCGGGTTACGGTGAAATACAGCGAGTTATCTTCAACCCGACCACCAGAGCGGAGGATGTAAAACCTCCGTCGGGCGGAGGCTTGAAATAACACGTCAATTTCCAACTTTCCGGTAGCGAACTTTCGTCGGTACGGTCGGTGGCGGGAAAAACTAATTGTTCAGGGGTGGAACGCGAGGGATGAATCGGTCAGAGATTCAGAGAGGAATATTTGTTTTTTTTTCTTTCGCGAACGTAGTGCTTTGATGACGTGAAACTACATTACCGAGTACTGTTTATTCTATTCAGGAACGTTCAAACTTGGAAGCGTCGGAATAATTAAGTTTGTAAATTATGTCCTTCTGGAAGTTCGGAAGCGGAGAAAAAGCCGTGATTGCAGGATGTTTCGAACTGTGAAAAGTAAATTCAGTGAGTTTATATAAAACACACTAACTATCCACTAACATTTGTAGTAATGATTTTGATCTATGTTACGGTAACTGGAACAAAATGTAATAGAAAACATAACGTTCAGGTTACGATTAGGAATTACATTATTATCTATAATATGCAAGACTCCGAACTTGAAGCTTGAAAAATCATAAAAGCAACATGGAATCTTACGAATGTAGCGCCTAAAGATTTGACTTAGATCAGCCGAATATGAAGAGACTCAAATTGTACTAACTCAAGACCCAAGGGATTGAATTGGACCAATCTAGAACCGAATAAGTCAAACTCGACCAACCTAAGAACGAGGAAACCCAGTGAAGCCAATCTAAGACCAAGAAAGTCTAGTCATACCAAACCAGGTTCGAGGGATGGAAATTAAGTGACCCAAGGATCAAAGACTTAAGCCTAAGACACTCTTAACCTGAGGGCCCAAACCTGAAATCAACCGGATGAGAAGAACCGAGGCAAAGGCCACGTAGACTCAAAAACGCAAGCGCAAGAACGTAAAAATCCAAGGCCATGGTCTCCAGATATAGGAATTCAAGCAAAATGACCCTTGGACCCGAGGACCCCAGCTAGACATCTCCTTGGACCCAAGAACCCAGGGCCGAAGCTGTCCGGACCCAGAGACTCAAGCTCGTAACCCTGGAACCGAGAAGAGGAAATGAGTCCCAGACTATTTGGGTCCCTGGGCTCAGAGGTCTTAAGCTTGTGTCTCCAGACTCGAGAGATCTCGAGCTTGGATCAGTCAGTTGTAGGGATTTCAAGACTTGGGTTATTGAATCTGAGTAGTTTTGGGTCCATAAATTCATTGGGTGTCGGATTTACTTTCTTGAATCTGAGGTGTCTCAGACATGAGTCCTTATTTAAGAAACTTTCGTTGGATCAATATTAAAGTCCTTATCTTCTTATTCTTTCCAGAACTGTCAAACCCAGCTTCGCCACGATTCAACGAACGGGTCAGTCCGGCACCGATTCGAACAGGGGAGACGATCGTGCTGTCCTGTATCTCCCAAGGCTTACCACCACCGATGTATCTATGGTTTCGCGAGTCCGTGTCTGGCACGGCGATGATATTCAATTCAGAGAGGATTCACGCGCGGGCGGGTGTGCTGGTGCTACAATCGGCCCGAGCGGAGGACGCCGGACGATACGTCTGTCACGCCAACAATACGGCCGGTTCCGAGAGGGTCGAATTGGAAGTCTCTATTATAAGTAGCCTCTCGATCCACCTAGCACCTCAACAGGTTAGTTCCCGATACTCTTTTGATCTTTCGCCTTGTAGCTTCGCTCTTTTTTTGCTCAGGAAACGAAACTGCATTGACCAGTTCCTTCCCTTCGCGCAGAATTGAATTGCATGATGTGTCGAGTCGTGTGTTACCGTGTTGTTAGATTGTGATGATCAAACTGCGGATGTTTATGCAAACATAGATTTTTCTTATCCATTTTACAAAAAGTGACATCGAACAGAAATTCCTTTACCCAACTAAGGATTCTATTGGATGTCAAATAATAAGAAAACCTCATCACATTTTCTGAAATATTTTTATATATTTTTATATACTCAGATTTAACCAATCATACAGCTTTAAGTGCATAAAATACGCTGTCTGTTGACGAGTAACAGTACAAAACGTATATTCTCAACAACAAAACTTCCTGTGAAAATATTCTACTTTACATTTCACTTTTATTTTTAGATATCTCTTCCATTTCGTCTATACTACAAATTACACCACACCCTGTATAAATGAGTTCACTTATCCGTTCATATTTTACCATTGATCTGATTAACGTTCAGGTTTCGTTTAATCAGCGAGATAAGATGACATAAGATGATTAAACCTCAATCTTTAACCTAACCTACGTTTATTCCTGTTCGTCCGCAATCTCAACGGGTTATCATCGCCAATTCCTTCGCAAGATTTCACCCACGTACCGGTTTCTCGAATTCAAGCGAGAATTCGACTCGCAATTCCCCCAAGATTCTCGAAAACGAATCAAAGATCCGAATAATCCCCAAGCTGTATAACCATTCTCCGTTTCCGTAATCAAGCACAGACGATAGGAATTCTAGGATCTCCTCGAAAAACTCTACACCCCTCATCCATTTGACGCCTCAACAGGTTAGTATCCTGTTCCCCGTCGATTGGATCTCAGGAACGAATCGAGCGATTCGGCGGCCCTATCTTCACCCTCGATAATCCCGTTTCTCCTTGCTTCGAGGAATCCCCAGACTCTTCCACAGCATTCTCGATTACTCATTCCAGATTCCTTTATTGCGTCGCGACGCTTTCTTCCGCGTCGTCGATGTCGTCCCGCGAATTTCTTCCTCTGCGATCCGGAAATAAATTGGACGTGGCCGTTTTTCCACGTTGGGGGGGTTACGTCCGTGGGGGAAGGGGTGGGATGGTTCTCGACGATAAGTAGCTTCTCTTCATCCACCTGATACCTCAACAGGTTAGCGTTTCGTTATTCCATTTTGTAAACAACTCGAGCGCTCCCTCTCCTTCTCGATTTCTTTTCCTTCCCTTGGACCGCCCCCCCCCCTCACCTCTTTCTCCGACTCCTGAATCGAGCAGTCCTCCCCGATTCTATTGCCAGCAGATCTGCAAACTACCCGGCGCAACATGACGGTTCGTTGCTCCGCGACTTTGTTAAGTCGACGAGATATATCCTCTCCCTGCCCTCGACGAAGCACGATCTCTCTGTTTCCCTTGCTCTTTCTCTTAAGCGCAACCAGCTCCCGCGAGCTCAACGAATAAATTGTCATCGACTACCGGAGACGCCGACTAATTCCCGCCGACACGGATAACTAGGTATTACGTTAGGTAAACACGTCGCACAGAAGGGGGATAACAACGGGCTTGAGTCGTAAGACGCTTCGATGAATTTTTGAAAATATATAGCCCCCGGCCTGGAGCCTCGCCGTTCTGAACTCTCAGCTGCAACGCAAACATCGCTCGAGGAATAACAAACAGCTGCGCGCTACGAATGGTACGCTTCTATTAATTAGTATTAACTCCTGTTAATTAGTAGCCTGTCACGGAACAGTGGAGCTCGAGGCATGCTCTTGGTGATTCCCTTTAATCTTTTAACAAACTTCGTTAATTGTGCTGGCGATGTTTCCTCCGGCGATAAACGGGCATTGTGTCGATTATCGCAGACTGGGGTGAATGGGAACGATCAATCATAAATATGTATTACGTTAATGACCATTGTATAGTAAGGGTATTGATAATTTTGGTAGGTATCAAACGGGTATCGATGCCTTCCGGAATTATTAAACGAATATTGTTTCGGTATACTACCCACTTGCATTGGTTAAGTATCGCTTCAAGAAATATGGGTCTCGAAAATTGATACCAAGTATATACATAAGATTTCGATATGTTTCGATACTTTCCATGGAATAGTTTGGTATCGAATTGTTCGAACATCATCAATATGTATCGGTGTGAGTGCAATCACTACCGATCGTGGACGTATTGATTAACATACATTTATCGATTTGTGGGATTTATTAGCTATGAAAATGCCAGTACCAGGATAATTAAACACGACAAATGATATGGGAATTATGGGATCCACCCGTCATTCCAATGTTACGTCGAAATAACGACTGATACGGTTCCAGAGTCCCCGTGATTGATCTGCGACATCGATGTAACCGTATTAGCGACTGGCCTATTGATCGTGTTAAGCGGACTAATTAGTAACGTTCGAAATTGAGTGCGGAAGGGGAGAAACATGTTAATTCCGTCTCGTTTCGATTCTATGTTGTGGTTGTTAATGGAATTTTCAAACTTGTCATTCGAAACACTCTCATATGTTTTGTGGTTAATTCTGACATTTAAAGGATCAAACAATCCTTCGGAGGGATAGACAATTTCGTTTTATCCAATTTTGATTTATTAAAATTCACTTGAACTGTACACACATGGTGGTAGGTTTCACGGAACTTGGATGTGTGAAATATGTTACAGCTGTCTCGGAATTTGTGTGGGGTCTCTTCTTCGAAGTTCTCAACTTCGGTATATTGATGCAGAAAAATGTTAGACTCGCAGGCATTGTGATATTATAGAACTTTATGCATGAAACCCTCATATCTCTCCTGAGTACAAAGTCTCCTAGAGACACTTGATACCCTTCTTTGGATATTTTGTAAACTACAAATATTCACCTTCGGTATCGTACTACACAAAAATGTGAAAATGCATGTACATCAGAATGATGCACAATTTTATTCGAATAATACATAGTGAAAAACATCAAGCAGCGACATCCAGACCTTTAAACAATGAGATTAAAGAACTGTTTGCCAAGTGTCTGCGCATATAGGAATAAGCATCATTTTATTATAAAAATGAAAATTGCCATGTTAACATCTTTATCGTAAACACAACTTATAGACAGATAAGACGACATTCGATCCTCCAAGATCGTTCGAATACAAGGTACGCTTTAAAGTTGGTGTATCCAGATACATCGAGATCGGTTATGAGCATCGGCTCGAGCGTCGACCAAACGGAAAATGCGACGGTAAAACGTCGCAATCCGTCGGGAAACGCGAGAAAGTGGTATCCATGCGCCGACGTCTGTCGACGATGGTTCTTGGATATATAAAAGAAGGGAATAGGGATCGACGAATGGTCCGTGTGCCGTCTGGTTAGGTGCGGAGTATGAGAGGAATGGTGAAGAAGGGGTGGGAACGGAGTCGATGAAAATAGCATTCATTCGCCGGAAGCTTCTCGCATAACTTTTGCAGTCATCAGCAAAGAAACGCTTATTGCGGACGGATTCTCCTCATATATTGGCTGCCATTCGCTCCGACAATTTCCTTCCATTAACGCGGCCCCGACTTGGCCGGGGTACTTTATTAAAAGCATCGTTCCGTCTTTTCGTTACGCACCAGGTTTCAACGAATCGTCGGTCTAATAAATCTTCCGTCAGCAGTTTTAAAACGCGAGCTCGGTTCGACAGTAATTTTGTTCTCCGCGGATTGTGCTTAATACTTGGATAACCCGTTGAATAGATACGGAATGAACTTGGAAGTACATTCATCGCTGATTTATTGATATTAGGAATCTGGGGAACAGTTTACGTAATATTAAGTCGTTAACTAAGTTTTTTACCTTGAAATGTTTATTGAAATAATACCCTCATCATTGTTTTCGAATTTTAGTTTGAATTTCATAAGACCAAGCTGCTTCGCAAGTTCACTGGTCGATTGGACCGGGTCTTCTTTCGACGACACTTTCAAATTATCAGTTTCCATTTAAACTTTCATTGTCCAAAGAGTTCTTTGCCTTTCAAGTCGAAGTCGCCATTTTTTAATCGTTGAAACTATCTCTCGAATGTGTCTGTAGATCACCACCGCCATAGGCTTCTTCAATCTATCGTTTTGTTTCTGCTGCTGTTTTCTTAAAATTTCCTGGAATTACAAATTCTTCTAACTTTGGCATTGTATAAAAATGACATTATTGCAGTGGACGAGAAATAAAACTATAGCCTTATTCAATCCCTGTAGTTGTTGCACATCCCGTTACAAGCTGTCCCGAATCGAATTTCAGTATTTTCCAAAATATTTCGACAACACAACATTCACTTTATAGATGGAGTTTTTTGGACGGAGGAATATTGCGTACGGAAACTTTTGTTTGCGGCGCGTACAGCGTCGGCGTTAAAATTTAATTTTCTGACCGATCACCTCATCCCGATTCATCAAAGTCAGTCTCTGTGCGCACGAATAGCTCCATAAAATATTCAACGCAGATTGCGATGGGAGCTCATAAGGTCTATAAAAACAGACAATCTCTTTTCGCAACGGAACACACGTCAATTGCACTGACACAAGCGTGTTTGATTTATTCAATCTACCTCCCCTGACAGCAGAACCGCCGTCTCACTCATGTCCGCTTTACAATTCATTTGTCGTAACCCGTGGAATGTTCGTTACGCGACTATCCTCTCGCGAGCGCGCAGTGAGCTCGGAAAATTTCGTCGAATTCCACTGGCTGGGACTGCACGAGCCATGGGTTCACAGGCGCGTTCCACGAAGTTTACGACTACTTGCACCGTCCATTTTTCTCGAAATTCCCGCGATAACTCTCTTTACACACCCTCTCGATTCGCCCGCGGAGCGTTTCGAAAGAAGACGCGACGTGGTCGCTCGCGCGCGCACCTGTGTCGCGGTTATACGACGAAGCATAAACGCATCGCTGCGCGTCATAATAACGTAGTTATATACGTATATATAATACCGGAGAGACAGGTAGAAAACGGAGACAGTCACTTTGGACAAAAGGAAGACAAAAGAAGAAGCCAGATGGAACTCGAGGCGACGCCTTCGGGGTGGCCCCTTTTATTTATTTTTTTCACCTCACGCTTTCGCCTCTCTCGATGGCTGGCTTCCTGCGTATCTTATTTCCCATTCCGTCTTCTCCCGTTGAATACAATATCAAAGGATATTTAAAACCGACTTCGGTTTAAAAGAAAGTTTCCTTCGATGGAACAAAAGCAACTGGGATGGAGCAACTCGGGGTGGTATCATCTCGACAATATTTAATGGCCGCGTGAGTTCGATTCAACGCGACCACCGTCGAAATTCTTCGGTCGGCCGTGAACCGCCACCGTGTGTAATCTCGATCCCTGTAAATCGGCTGCTGCCGTTCGAGTACCCGTCGTTTCACGGGGTGGCTCGACCGTTTTATTGCGATCCTTTCAGCCGTATAAGGGGAGCGGTGCCCTCGTTTTTCGCCGATCGGGACACGCTCGATATGCCCGAGGAATCCGTCGCGATCCTTTGACGACGGTCGGGGTACATGCTTTCGAAATTCATAGCTAGGGGATCGCATCGCGTGATAGTGACCCGACCGAACCCATGGCTGATCTGTACACACAAGCGACTTGCACGTATGTCTATTGATAGATTGCTCGTAATCAGCGCGCAGAATCAACGTTGCCTGCACCTATGCCCTTTGACGGTACACCTCCTCCTGCCTGTTCATCTCTGTTGGTAAACAAGCCTCTTCGATGATACATAAGACGGATACCTGGACGGATCAAACGGGTTATATCAGCGATCGAAGATCAATTAAGACACGCCCCTGGGGACGGATATGGAAAAGTCAGTAGGTCAGTCCCGTCTGTGGTATTCCTTTAAAGGGGCTGCGGTCAAACGCGTCTGACTAGGTCAAGCTTTTTCTACTTGTCGCAGATAACAACCGTTTACGGGGGGAGGGGGGCTGTATCGAACCGTCCGGCTGCTCATATATTAACGTTCGAAAGTTTCGGTGGCCCCTTATTCTTCCGTGGAAATGAGGTTGGATTTCGTAATGGAAAGAATACCACTGAATGCTCGAGAGCTTTTCTGTATTGTGGGTTCGTAAACGCGATTCGAGGAAAGTAATGGTAAAAACGTGAAAGACGTGATCGCGGTATGTTTTTATCTCGTGTTCTTTTATAAATTGTCAATGTTGTATACGGTTTTTTATTTCTTGAAGGAAACTTCCATGTATTATGTACGTATTCATAAAAACTGGGATTAAATATAAACTTATTTCTTGTGTCGGTGGCTTTACGAGGTGACGGGAGTTTAAATTATATTCCAAAGTTTTATATTACCTGTAATATGGAAAGCTTTGTCGACGTTTTTATTTAATTTTCGTTCCCTTTGGTGGAACTTGGTTGAATGCACAAGACTCACGGTGTCACAAGTTTGTCACCCGATAATATCTAACATTTGTCATCAAGGATCCGTACTTTCACCGATGTGATGTAGATATCCACGTTTTCAGTTGACAAAATTCAAGTGTCCCCTCCAAAAATAAAGGAAAAAATGAGAAAAAAAACAAGCCTGTCCAATATCGATATTTTCAACTTCAAAATAAGATATGTATTAGTCTGTTAATTTTAATATAACGGTTTAAGTGTCTCAGTGTTAAAGGGTTAAATTCCTTTCCCCGTACCCCTTCCAACAAATTATTGCCATCCATGTACGTCGAGCTTCTCGAAATACAGAGCATTGTCAAATCGACCGTCGAGCCGGTCGCGTTTACCCAGAACGATTCTCGTTACTGATAAATCAGTCGGGGCACCGAGCTGATCAAAGGGAAGCTCCTCGCGTGACCCGGAAGTAATTAAGCTTTCGAAGGTGGCCAACGAAATGCCCAACGGTACATTCGATTTCGCCAAGGATTCCTATGCTCGTCTGCACGGAATCCGACCGGTTACGTCTGAGCACGTCAGGCGTTTTCCATTAACCCTGCCTGCGATCATCTAGTTCACGTCTAACCGATCCAGGTTCCACGTCGCCCTGTATCGACAAGATCCGAGTACATCGAACCAGAACACGTTCCACGATTCGATAGCTGAAGAACCTTTCATAATTTCGGTATAACATTTACCAAGATCAAAGGATACCCTTCAAGGTAAATGATCCGTCAAAGTTCTCCTATATTCTGTTCGGAAATTGGAGCAGAGAATTAATATACTGATTCCCTGGGCGTGGAACAAAGCCCTGCCGTTGCAGTCTCCGCCTTAGTTTGTATGCACACTGTTCGTCACAACACGCGATCCTCATCTTACGTTATTATTCTAATTACAAGCTGCAACGCGCCATTTATATGTTCGCTTGTCAGGCTGATCCTTTGAATAGACACATGTTGTAGCAGGCAACAGCATCGAAGTGAGAGAATGTTCGTTGATCCTGAAACGCCCTAATCGTTATTTGAAAATTATGAGACTGATATATATGTTGTATCTGGTCATTGTGAAGTCGAAAATACCGATATTAAACGGACGTAAATTTTTCATTTTATTTTCTGTTTTTTACTTATTTTTTGGAGGGAATACATGGATTTTTCAACTGAAAACGTGAAAATCTATTTCACATCAATGATACAAGGGATTCTTGGTGACAATAGTTAGATATCAACCAGTGACAGAGTTTGATGCACTTTTAAAATGAGTGTTGCACCGATGTAACAATGGTCGTTAAAGGGTTAATAACCAGGCACGTTCGTTTAGTTCGAAATTATCACTTTCACTTAATTTCTGTATCAGACGATATGTACTCGGTTCTTTTTTCGGATTGTTTCTACAAATAGAGCTGTGTTGATCAAGTGGAAGATGGGTAAAAGAAGCAATTGAATAGTCTGTACAGTTTGTATTGCATTAGGTAAGCCCAGAAAGAACAACTGAGAGTATAGAACCGGATTAACTCTTGCACATGGGTTTTACAGAATTTACAATATTCTTCCTGTAGGTATTAATGATATTTCAATGATTGTATGGGGAATAAGAGACACGTGGAATTCTTAAGTTACAGTGGAACAAGTTTAATGTTACAAATCGGAGAATCATTAACGGTGACAGAATCAGAATCCTATAACACAGAGATGGACAAGTTCATTATCCACAATAAAGAGTTTCGAATTACGATTGAAATGTAACGTGGAAATAAATGAACGTGGAAATTCCAATTTTTATAATAAAATAATACTTCTTCTGGAATAAGTAGACACTTGCCAAAGAATTACTTAATCTTATTAACTGTTTAAAAAGTCGAATGACGCTTTCAGACACTGCTGCTTTTCACTATAATATTATTCGATAAAAATTCTGCGATAACTAAACTGCATATGTTTATGCATATTAGTGTCTCTTAACTTGAGAAATGCAATAAAATCCTCATTTTTCAGTCCAAGTATAATTTTGCCTTCTCAAACCCGTCACTAGAACGCTCGCACAGTTACTCAAAAAGAAAACAGAAAGAGCACGTGCCAGTTTTCCGACGAAACGAAATTGTTCGTAGTATACTCTGTCAAGTTTATGATTCGTAGCTGCGTTCATCGGGTCCGCCCCGCGGGCAAAATAGATTTCCACGAAACAGTCGGGCAGCTAGCTTCTCCACCCCTCTGGAAACAATATCAAACTATCTAAAGACGTTCAGGGGAGATTATAAGTGACGTTTATGGGCGAACGTGTAAAGACGCGGAATTCCAGTGTTCCGTCACCGGTCAGCCACGACCGGTGATCACGTGGTCGAAGGACGGGCTTCCGGTGAGGGAGAGCGCTTCAGGGAGAAGCAGAATCACTGGTAACGACGGTTCGACGTTGCATATCTCGTCGATCGCGAGGGACGACAAGGGGATGTACCAGTGTTTCGCGCAGAACGACTACGAGATGGTCCAGGCCACCGCGGAGTTACGCCTCGGGGGTGAGTGGTTTATTTAAATTCTTAATTCTTCATTCGCCTAGGACGAAGCGGAAAAACTGACACGGAAGTTCGCTCGATCCCCGTTCCACGCTGAAATTAGCCTGGTTGAAAGTTAAAAATTTAAGGCTAATAAAAATGTAGGGTCTGGTGGAAGTTCAGAAGGTGAACGCTGTAATGGCAGGGAGGGCAGATGGAGGAAGGGTTTAAGAGGGAAGAAGGGTGGTTTGTAACGACAGGTAATTTGAGACGTTAGATATGATTATTTGTTAGGAAACTGTTGGGTATTGTCGTATTACGTAGTCGTATTACGTCAGTACCTTAAGTCATTAACCACAGTCACCTTAGGAACTCCCGTAAACCAATTGTTACCGTTCAAACAACAAATACAAATTGTAGGGTCTTTTCAATTTCGCATACTTCTTTCTGTTCTTGTACAATAACAACTACAAGTCTTTTTTTGCATATTATGCATATAATTGCGTAGATAATTGATAGGAAAAGATATACTACACGTTCCTCGATTAAAGGCTTTATCAATTTCTTTTGGTATGTACATCTCGAATAAAATACATAAAAAAACTGTTCGATTTGTGTACAATAAAAATGAACATGAGAACTTTCACCAATCAAAACATGTTAATTTACAATTTATAAATGGAATCTTTCTACTTGCTAATCGAGCTTCTACACTCTTATAAACATTATTAATATTAATATACTAAAGATAGCTCCAATATATTTATTATCTTCGCGTTATTACTCCGAACAAAAGTTTATTCCGTTCCCCCTTACGTGTCACATATATCCGGCAACCACAACGTCCCATTGTACACAGAAACAACAAACGAAGTTTGCGTACCTCCCATCTTACAAATACACTTTCTTTATTACATTTCCCGTTGCGTAAACAGAAAACGTGTATCGTGTATCGAACAAAAATACTGAAACTTCGAAGTGTTCTTTCGTACAGGCAGGTTTGTTTTTCTTTACCAAAAGTTACTCGTTCTATGGCCATATTTTAACAGAATAATGAATAAACATGAATAACAGCTAGTGGTGAGCGCCAACGACTCGAAAAAAATTCCTGTATAAATTGCCGTTACCGTACCATTCAATACGATTCCTCCATTATTTGTTTCATCCCTAACGAATCCAGTATCTGTCATCCGTTCCAATTACGTGACCATTCCCGTTGCAAAAAAAACTTAGCAATTTCGAACTTTCTATTAACCGTCTGACGCGTCTCCCGCGGCGCGAGTTATCCGCTCGACTCAGAGACGCACTAAACCGTCACGCAGCCGGGAAGGGGCGTCAAGATGGATTAGCACGCCTAAACGGTCGTAACCCAGGTTCTCGGGAGTTCCCGTAGAAGTTCCATAAAAGTTTCCGTCTGAAAATAATAAGGCTGAATTAAAGCTATTACCGGGGACGGTGTTAACCGGCGCGAGGGGGCGGGGACGGTCGACTCTATTGCGAAAGTTTCGGCGAGCGCGAGGACGCCGTTTTTATCGGTCGTTGGGAAAGTAAGCCCGTTAAACGCGATAAAAAGAAAAAAAAATATATATATATATATACGTATTACAACGAGCCTTTATCTCCGTTATCCGGCCAGATGAGTTGAATATTTTTAATTAACGGGGGTAGAGTTTCATCGGCTCCGTGGGGGTCGGTCTAACCGTTAATTCGACGACCGATCGCCAGGTAACTTCTATCCCCACCCCTCGAACGGACAAAGAATATCGGAACCGACGAGATATCGAGCGAACCGGAGGAAAACCCTCGTAACCCTTGACTCGTCGTACCTTGCCAAGTGCTCGAGAAATCTCCGTTGGAAAAATCTGGTTCAATACGTGGGACCGAATTCTTTCATTACTCGGTCCCTACGATTTCGTCGCGACGCGGTCTCCAACTGTGTTCTAACCCCCCAAACGGTGCTCAGTGGGGACGAAGTGTGGGTGAGGAGGAAAGGTGACAAAAAGCCAACGGAAGGAAGAATAAGACCTCGAACCGAGAAGGTACAGGCGAGAAGACGAAGAAGAAGACGAAGGGGAAAATGAAAGAGAAGTAGATGAGAGGGGTGCGGAGAGACGAGGTGAACGGAACAGAGAAGAAGGAAACGAGAGAGGCGGAGGCGAGCGCGTCAGGGAGAAGCGTCGAAATAAAATAGAAAGAAAGAAAAGAAATGCTTAACGAGGGCGATGCATAATGGAGAAAGGAGAAATCCACTGGCTGCCGTGTCGTGAAATAAATATATACCATTTGTCTTAGTCACGAGGGTCGAGAAGCTGGCTGCTCGAATGAAAGAAACTCGACGCCGGCGCACGGTGCGGGGCGCGCCAAAGGGGGTGATATAGTTAAAGTGTTGGTGCGGCTTGAAATTCCCGCGTAAAAACCAATGGCGAACGAACTGGAGGACGAATCGTGGCTAGGACGAGTATTTTCGTCGGCATCTTTAACACTGTCACGCCACCTAAATATAGGTGAAATGTGCATTGCAATGTGAGCTGGATTATTTAAACATCGTTACAGAATTTTGCGTAAAATTAATGTCGCAGTATAAATTAAAATAAGACGAACAGCATCTATTGACTGAACAGATATACAGCGTGTTCTACGTAAGTGTGGCCCAAAAAATTTCAGGAAATTCCTTGAAAATCACAAAAATTATGTTAGAGAAAAGCTGAACTGTATTTAAGTGTGCACAGATTCTGTAAATCAGAGTTTGTTTATCTGCATTGTTTTCGGGAATACGAATATTACCTTTTGTTTGTTAAATAGCACTATAACATTTTTTAAATATTTTTTATTAGTACGTATCATAAGAAGCAACGCTGTGGTATACGTATACCTTGGAGCGTTCGATTGTTCCTGCAACGAACACTTTGATACGCGGTATTGTACAACTTCTGTTGACTTTCTTTACGTTGTTTGTACTTTTTTTGTAAAGTATTTATAGTCGTTGGATTTGTCACGATTCGTCTGAATGAAACACGTTTAAAAAATGCTATGTAATCATTTAAGGAACGAAAAGTAAGGACAAAGAAAAATGTGTATTTTGGACGATTTATGATTACAAGAAAAGTAATAATGCATGTCTGGCCACGCACGGCCCTTTTCACTGTGACATTCAACGTGTTAGAACCGTGAAACGTAATCGACGCCACCACGTGATATAATCCATTACTTTAAACGGAAACTGTCAGTCTGCTCATCTTAAGTGCACCTGCATACCAGCCAGGTCATTTTCGTTTCAGCGTGTGCACACGACCGCTGAAGCATCGAGTGACATTTCCCAACCAGATTGCATGATCCGACGTCTTCGTTTATCAAACTCCGTCTACATTCTTATTTCCGATTCGGTCCTTGTAACTGGTCACCTTTTCTAGCGAAAACGTGCGAAATCGGAAAGGTTTGGAACGTTCGAGTGTAATTCTTTTCGGTGAAATAGTGGGAAGCTTTGAAAGATATCGTAACTGAATACTGTTCACCATTGTTACAGCTCGCAACGAATGGAAACGGAATGTAATAACCAGACACATCAGCGAAGTTGTATTTAATAGCATGCATATTGTACGGATACAGGAAATTGAGTTTCTGGTAAAGAAAGATATCTATGGCAATGTTTCAGTCGACTCTTTCGATTTACTGTATGTAAGCAACATCTCCACGGTTTTTACTACTAATCTCAAACCACCCGGTTTAGGTGTCAATTTTATAAGACGCCAATGGAAATATTAAATTGTACCTGTTCGACCTACTATTAAGTAAAAAAACATTGTTGTATAAGCATTTACTTCATTAGAAAACAACGAAAATATTACATTTCAAATTTTCGACTTACTTTTGCATAAAAAAAGCATCTCTATTTTAATACTAATTCCAAATTACCCTGTATAAGTATCTACTTTATTAGACAAAAATGCGAATATTTCATTCTATCTTTTCAATCTATTTTTGTGTAACTAGACCTCTTCGATTTTACCGCCAATTAAAGACCACCGAGTATATGAATCCACTTTATTAGCCATCAATGAAAAGTTTACTCCCATACTTTCGATTCACTTCTACGTAAACAGACATCTCTGTTCTACCACTAATTCCAAACCACCCCGCACAAGCAACCTCTTTATTAAATAATCATCGAGATAACTTCCACGTGCACGCCGCCTAACAGTCCCTCGACGGAATCTTTAAACGTCATTCACAACAAGCAGTACCTATCGACCGCCGTAATAGCCCGGTCGTAGCCGTTTAATCACGATCGATAGTCGTCGGTCAGAATCACTTTGCAAACACCGCGGCGCGTCCGACTTTACACCACGGCCCGATAATTACTTGGAACGATTTTAACGAAGACGAGAGGGCCCGTTTTATTTGGAGAGCTTTCGTACTTCTTCGCAAATATTGGAGCGATGCTCGCCGGGACACGGCAGACGGGGAATGCGGAGAAAGGACGGACGGGTGGTCCGTTTATCTCCCTACTCGACTCCATTTCTCAGTCGAAGCGTCGTCCCGTGGAAATTTTTAAACGTCCAATAAGAGGTCCACAAACTAGTTCCGCGTCTACCGATCGTCTCGTCCCGTTCCACTACGCTACAGTTAATAACTTTCTTGTTCCGTGCGGCGATAAGTCACGCGAGACGCCGCGCAACGACTCGTTTCGTTCCCACCTGGAGATATCCGTTCGACGAGCGGCCGTCCGTTCGGAATAATTCATTGGTTTGTCGAACCAGAACGTTCGAAAAAGAATGAGAGAAAAAAAAAAGCAGAGGTAGGGTTAGTACAGGCCGGTCCGCAAAATGGCTATCGCTCTGTGAAACTTGAAATCATTGGAAAGGGACTAATCCAACGGCGTAACAAAGGGAAGGAATCAAAGCGGTAAACTTTTGTAACGGTGGGGAAAAAAAACCGACTTTGAAAGAGGGAAACAGATGTACGCACGCGCGCGTCACGTTAGAATCTTTTTTTTTTTTTTTTTTTTTTTTTTTTTTTTTTGTAGTCAATTCATTCGACCGGGAGAACGGTAACGCTTCTGGAACGCACACGGATCGAGGGAGCGAAATAACGAAGAATCCGGGTTTGGATCGGGGCAAAATTATTCCCGTTGGGAAATATTCGAAATTATGAAATATTTCGCGAAACGAATTTCAATTTTATTGAAAACAATGTTCGATATTGATATATTCTTTGTTGGAATGTTTTCCGCTATTTATAGTACGTTATTAAGCAGTTGTGTGCGAAAAATATTGCGTTGCTCGATGATCAACGCATTGTGTTTTAAATAGCTGTCGGTTTGGTTCAGAGCGTTCGAACGTTGGTTTCAACGGTAATGGCGCGTTGTCGTGTTCATAGAGAAATTTCCAGACCAGCATGGCTACACTGGCAAAGTTCCATTTTATTTACATCGCTTTAGAGCTGCGTGTGGGAGGGGGGAGGCAGTAATCATGGCCGCGGTAAATAATGTCTTCCTGTCGAATTACCGAGTCGCGAGCTGCGCCGAGACAAACGACACGGTCTGTTTTGTATTAACGAATTGACGTGCCTGTCGGCCGTATATTCTCGGAAAATTCGGAAATTTCTGCGCGATGGTGAACGTTTATCGGGAAGTTTCGTCGAGGCGTGACTCGTGTATAAAATTTATTATCATTAACGAGAAAGCGTCTCTGTAATGCTGAAAATTAAATGAAGTGGCGCTCGACACGAATACAAAGAGAAAGGTAACGATGACAATTAAAAATACAGAATACTTGGAAAGGTCCGTTATATAATTTTTATATTGATGAAAGGATGGAAATGATTGAATTCTTCTTGTTAGAAAATCGTTCGTTATTTTGCGTTAACTAACGTTGTTGTTGAGTCGAATTTTAGATTTAGGATTTTCTATCTGCTGTCATGTGTATCGGAGAAACGCAGTATTTAATACGCGTATGGTATAGTATAGACACAATATTTGGTTTCGCGAGTTTATTAACCCCAGGGCTGACAATAAAAGCGCATAATTGCGACACGAACCTGCCGGATTATCTATAAAATGAAAATGTGACACAAGGTAGATCAATAGGGTATTCTCCTGATAATAGCCCAATGCTTTTTCGTATCGCGGCTGCTATATGGGTGACCCATACTACTGAAGTGAGTTAAGCAACACGACGAAGCATTCAACGTGACCACTGTTTAATATGTATGCGCGGTGGATTCGTAAAATTGTAGTTTATTATTCATTTTTACTTTATTTTGCAAGCAGAGATAGGTATTTGTACATTTTTTGTTATATTATACCGGTGGAAAATAAGTGGCCAATTATCACTCATATTGGGAAAAATGGAATATTTTCTCTTTTGAATTTTTTCCGTAATACTATGTACATAATTAAAAAACTGCATCAGATTCTACGGTTCACTGTTAACTTTTTAAAGTTAATATGCACCCACGGAAATATGCTTTCACGGATTGTATAAAGTTTAATAACATCGAACACTGTGTCCGATTCACGAACGAACTAGGACGACCGACGAAGCTTCCGTTCGTTCAAAAATAAAAAAAAAACGAGAGAAGACAGGAAAAACGAAAAACCATTTTCTGAATAGAACCTCGCATTCTTTCAACCCGCCCCCATCCTCTTTTCACGCGACTGCTTCGCAAGCTCGCGATATTACATCGAGCAGCCCTCGGGCCGAACGATCGGAGAAAATCTCATGCTGGCGATCCACAAATGGAACATCGTAACCAATCAACAATGTAATACCATCTTACACAATACATTGTTCACCACAACATGCAACCAGCCCAGAAATACTTGAAAAAATTACACAGTTCGTCAGTTTTATATCCGTGCTTGGAATGGAATCTTGATTTGGAAATTGAATTTACGAAAGGCATGGGTTGTGAAAACGAAGACGCGCTTTATCGTGCAAAAACACAATCTCAAAAGACAGAATTCCACTGATTGCTTTTTGTTCCAGTATTATGTTTTGAATAACACATTTCAGTTTCTTTAAGGTCTCGCAATATGTATCAGTAGGAATAATTTAAACATTTTTTCTTATCACTGTTTCTTTTCAATTGCTGACTGATACTTAATTTTTCGAAGCGCCTCGTATATTAAGACCTTCAATATGTATTACCAAAGTTCTATCCAATAACAGCCTAACATGTAACAACTATCTAAAGTATACGCTTAGACGACAATGATTCTTATGCGCTGCTTAATCACACACAGCAGACCGTCCAATATCTCGATGAAAGTATCCCTATCCCCCGGAGGCTAAATCCACCCAACTCCCGAAACTGCCGGTCATACTTGACAACTAGGTCACCGGGACCAATAAAGTGTTTCTTGAAAGGCGGAAAGGCACCGAGTCGAGCCGCCTCGTAAGAACCGTCCCCGTTCCGTGGTTCTTAAGAGCCGCGCAGTGGTGTGGGTCCACGGTATATCGGGCAGCGGGTCGAAGTTCCTCCGATAAGCGTTCAGAGAAATGCCGTCTCGACAACGAACGGACGTCGTGCGTGCAATAATACCATTGGAGAGGGTATGATAGCCACGAAACGGGGCGTGGCCATTCGGCAATAGGGCATCTCCTGATTTACGCCGTGGGGCAAACAGCCGCGCAGCTACTGTGCCACCTCGGTTATTGTCGGCTCTATAATTTCGGGGTTAATTCACTAGGCGGCACTCGAGTTCAGGCGTCAAACCGCAGATCGATAGTTCTGACCCCACATGTGTGTGTGTACGTGTGTGCCGAGTCTTGTCATGTAAATGTTGCGTGCATAATACCCCGCCTTGTGGCCAGCCAGGATCATTTCCACGGGACCTCCGGCCCGGTTCCTTGTGTGTACGTCTCGACGTACGTGGACGCACCTGGACCACGCACACATCCGTGCACGGAGCACGAAATTCAGCCCGCAGGTAAATCATCGCGCGGCCCCCACGACGAGTTTGCGGCCGCTGCTTCTACTGTCGGTGGTCGGAATTCGAACGACCTTCGCGAAACCGGATTTCACAACGCAATATTCGTAGAATTATGGACTGGATGGTCTGATGTTGTAGACTGGGGTGGGAAGTGGAAGGTAATGTAGGGTGTTTCCATGATAGAAGCCGGATTAATATGATTCTGCGTGCGGAAATAAGGTGAAAATGTGCAGTAAAAGATTTTCGTGGGATCCTGCGTTTCCAAGGTAATTAATTTTCAAGCGTAACTGGAAGGACACTTATCGAATATGCAAGGTGTTACGAAATTGCTGAGTATCTGAAATAAATATTATTAGGGGGGTATTAAAGATCGATGGACAATGATTATGTCACTATGAAGCATTAAACTCGACTCAAAATATAGTGTGTAGAATTATATCCTTTCCAATTGTACCACGAATTCGCAAACACCCTGTACATAGAGAAGATATAGACAGTAGTCAACGGTAACCTTTACCACGGCGTAAATATACATTTAGGACGTTGAAATGAATGGAATAAGGGTGGCTGTGATGACTACCAAGTAGTAGTCGCCATCGATGGTTAGACATAGAATGGTATGGCTGTTGATTAATACGTAAAAAGGTTTGGACGTGTGGAGAGAAAGCAAGTGGGGGATAACATATATGAGATATAGATGATGCCTGTGATGAATATACAATTGCATAGGGGGAGGTGGAATGCAGGAAACAGGGATGGTTGCGACGAGTGCCAAGTAGTATTCTTCACCGATGGTCAGACATCGAATGTTCTCATTTTTTATTAATACCTAGGAAAATAAATCTGAAAGTATCTGATTATGGTTAAATGTAAATTTCAAGAAGTATTTTACTACGTGTAACAAATTTATCCATCACTCTATATACCTATTATATTAATTTTTTTACAATAAAATGTACGGTAGTGCATAGAAATAAAATACAACTATCAAATATTATAGAAAGTTATTGTGTAACAGCGCACACATCGGAAAAGGCAAAACAATTGAAAAAGGCAAAAAAACTAAAACAAATCATATTTCAGTTTTAGAAACTCATAGAGCGAATAGTGAAGTGTATATACGCTAAAAATTACAACGGTGTCAGTTTTATATATAATGCAGTGCTGGTCAATCTTCCTTCATTTTTCCACTGTTCCGGTTCTTCCCTGTTCCGTGACGAGGCCCATAATCGCGAAAGCACTACACACAATTCTCGACAGCGAATCCACGCGAATAATCTGCATACATTTACCTGCGTATAGTGTGTATCTACGCATCACTGAATTATTTCGAAATCTCGATGGATGCTGATTGAATTCCAGCGCGATCGATTTCCCCGGGTGAAATTGAAACACGCCGGTCCGGCATAATGTTACCAGAAACGTCATTTAATTTCCAATCCACGAGGCATTGGTTGCGCTCGGGCAGATGAATTGCGAAGACCCTCGAATTACAATTCCGTCTGTTTGGTGAGCAGCGAGAGGTGGATCAATAAACGCACCGAATCTTTTATCTTTACGGGCGTTCCGTAATTTCAAAAATGAATAGTCGGCTCCGGTTATCGTAAATATGCATACATTTAACTGGACAGTTAATTTTACGTATCTGGTTCTGCACAAAATTCACGTTAATTAAAGAATTAAACGATGAACAACGAACTTATAGCATATATCGATACCACTTAAAATTGAGACCCATTACGAAGTTACCGTTAACAGTCTAACCACACTGTAACCCTTAAGCGGATATGTCGTATATATACGTTATGACCAAAGTCAATCCATAGCAGGAATGTCGGGCATATTCGTGAACAGTGTTTTAAAATAATTTCTCAATAACAATGATTATTAAACTTCCTTTAATGTTATCAAACCAATAGTATTCAAAATGTATCGTTTTACCGGTATTTCTTGTAATGTGCAAAATTATTTTCAAATAACGGTTATAACGTACATATACGTCAGTGGTGAAAAATTTCGTGTAGACTGTACTTTTAGTGATACATCATAACATTCAAGGAATGAAAAGTATTCAGTTTTATCATTTTGGGACCATTGTATGAAAGATAGTATAAAGTTAAAGAGTAACAAAGTACTTTTTCCGTGTGTAGAGGCGGTAGAACTCCATTTATCTAAACGAAGTTTTTCCCAAACACCCAATTAACTGAACTCGTATAACCGAGCTGTTATCAGCGAACCTGCTGCCAAGCAACGTATGTAATCAGAGCTACGTGAAATGGTATTCTATACCACTGTATTTAATCTTAATTGTGTGTCTTTTAGACGCGGCGCCGCAGCTCCTACATAAATTCATCGAACACACATTGCAACCGGGTCCTTCGGTCTCTTTGAAGTGCGTCGCCACCGGAAACCCAACGCCGCACTTCTCATGGACCCTGGACGGATTTCCTCTTCCACAGAACGACAGGTACGAGGATTACGGGTAGGAAATGTCAACATTTAAACGAACAGTAGGGTATTAACAGTCTCATTGCGTTACGTGACATATATGTCTCGCATTAAAACGTCGTTTACATGTCGTTAATATATCCTATCTAACAAATGATTGTTTTTCACGATTTTTCGAAATATTTGGAGTTCTGCATGTTTTTCACTGTTTAAATCAAATTATTGTAGAATACCCTGCATGCTTCCAGGTCTCCAGAAACAATTTAATTGATTTGTTCTAATTGCTTTTCAAGTGATTTTAGTAGTTTACATTGTCCTATGTTACATCTACTAGCATCGTAAGGATGAGTCATTTCTGACTTCTTCCAGATCGCTAATGACGCGATGGTTCTCTATTTATACCACTCCTGGCAGAAAGTGCTCAGTCAAACGAGTGAACATGATCATCGAGTAAAATCTTTACGTACGCATTAAACATTTTGAATTTTTACGAATATCTACAATCGATTTCTAATTAATCAGAATGTAATGAATTGTAAGTTATCCGTTTTCAGTAGAAAATGGCAATTTCAACAATATGTAATGATCTTCAGGTGAACACGTGAAAAATGTTCTATAATCGATCTTATGGACTTTAAGGATTACAGGAACATCATGTGGGTCCGGTTGCGGGTACTTGATCCCTTTCCAGGGGGAGGGGATAACATTACCACTCTCGAAAAAAAATCGATGGATGGTGTGTACACAATTATCTTCGGTTATTAAGCCGCGGGTATTACGATCGACAGAAAATCAGACTGGCTTCCCCTATATAACGCGGCTCTCGTGGGAACGGATACCTCCCCGCGGGCTTCGATTCTCTGAACCAATTGAGGGGAAAATTACCAATCAACTCGGCTCAGTCTAAACTTTTTAGAGCCGATCGATTTAGAATGATAGATTTACCGGGGTCCGCGTAGATGCCATTTGATAATGCAGTCGAATGCGATGTTATTTTTTTTGCCCTTTTTTTTCTTTATGGGCTTTTGTTGTTCATTGATCTTCGATGCAATCAGATAGTATAGACGAGAAGCGAATAAATGAACAAAGTATTACCGAAGTAATATTCTCTATTAAATTACTTCTTCTCATAATTGGTAAGTATTGTAAATACTTGTTTGTGTAAAAGATTATATTGCAACGATTAATACATTCTCAGGATAAGGAAATTAAAGAGTAACATAAAAAACACGTACCTACCAGTCGTCGATTTTATAAGACGATCCTTCAATTAAAATTTGTTTCTAATATATTTAATCCTACAGATAATAAATCAATTAACGATCGCTCGGTAGTGAATTCTACCACAATTGAAATTATGTCATCTATGAATTAGTTACAGGTGAATGTGTTGAAAATTGTCGACCTCGTTACTTAAACTCCCTTGCGAGCGCAAGGTCGTTGAGTTTAAATGGTCGAACATACCTTGAATGTTGTAATAACGTTTGCAAGAGAAACTTGTAGAATATATCGTACAAATGCTTGTACGAGCAGTGCATCTAGCAGATGTTTGGGAGATACTATTCCGCAATGAACGGAACAACGACAGCCGGCACAAAAGCCGTGAGGTACAGGAAGTTGAAAGGATGCTCATAATTGGGACTCTAGTGGACGGCATTATGGTCGATATTAATTGCACCTGGAAAGGGAGCACGTATCTATAACAATAATACATAGAAACTATCCAACCCATAAACCCATAAAAACGCGTGCATAATCAAAGTACTCTAAAAATAGAAAAAAAAAGATATTGTAGGATTTGAATGATTATTAAGACCAGCCAGGTGTAGTATAAAACAGAACTACATTTAACCAAATATAAAACACTACACTGTGTTCAATATTACAGATAACAATCCTAAAGATACTCCACGTTATTGCTTCGCTGACACCCAAATCCATACTCTTGCTTCGGTGACACTCAAATCCCCACTGGCTTCCATCTATTTTCCAACCACCCAGGTCACCAACCTCACCTCTCATCATACTCTTAACACTAGAACTACCAGACCCGTCAAAATAACGGATTGTGGGTTTCTTATTTTAGGATTTCTGAAATTACAACAATGTTTTAGGCGAAATTTACATTGATTGTAATTCACTACACATTTTATGTTATACTATATTACGTTAAATTGTATTATATATTGAGTATATTAGTATATTATACAATTTAATTTAGTATACGTTCAGTGTTGGTAATTCTAGTGTTAAAACTAACCATAAATACGATTCCTATGAAAGAGTTGTATCACTGCGTATGAAAATGTATCGTATGGTGATACGACCCAATGATACGCAACGGTGATACCATACGAAGATTCGCAACAAATGGACACCCACATTAAAAGAAGGTAGACGTGTCACGCTGCTGCACGTCACCTGCAGACAATTGTCGCTACGAGCTTCCCAGTCGTGAATTAACTAAACCCTAGACCAAAGCCTACATACTAACATTAGGAAATAAATACACCGAATAAACTTATTTCATTACTGTTTCCAATCAAAACATTAAACTGAATTAACAACTTGACTGTCACAGTGAAAAAGGCCGTATGTAACCGGACAGATTTTATTTCGTTTTTGAAGTCATAAATCGTAGAAAATATATGTGTTTAATTAATAGAGGCTGTTAGTCTTGTTTCAAATTACATTGCGATAATAATTTTCCGCACAAATTTTCTTCAAGCTCTTTATCCACATTTGGGTGATGTGTGACAATCAAAGTGTTAATAAGTAAGATCTTCCTGTCAAAAGCGACTCATCCAAACCAGCAACCACTGCGACATCCTATCAATATCCACGAAAATTTCCTCAACCCCGATATTCTTCGGGAGGGACGCTTGTAAAAACTTTTGTTCCATTAGCGTAGTTCGCTCGACATTCCTCATTACCATAAAAATCCCACCGAAAAAAAGTTCGCTCTCCGGAATAGTCTTCCTCTACGTCCTTGGAAAAGTGAAGAGAAAGTGTGTGTGCGTGTGTGTGACAGAGGCTGTTCTGGTGCTTGCCCGCAGGTTTATGATAGGACAGTATGTGACGGTGCACGGGGAGGTAATATCGCACGTGAATATAAGCGTGGTGCACGTGGAGGACGGCGGGCAGTATCGGTGCACGGCGTCGAATCGCGTGGCGAGGGTCCACCATTCCGCCCCTCTCAACATTTACGGGCTGCCCCATGTACGACCGATGGGGAACTACGCTGCAGTCGCCGGCGAAACCACCGTCATCAAATGCCCGGTCGCGGGTTTCCCGATCACGAGCATCGTATGGGACAAAGGTCAGTGATCGTGCCAGTCGACAGAAAATATTCAGGCTGGAACAACCCTAAAAGATATATTCGAAATTCTTTATTTTTCAATTACGAAAATGATAAACCTTCGGTTAGAATTTACGTTGACTTTTAATTTATTATACATTTTACTATACCCTATATTCTGTCGTATTGAAATTGTACCGGGCGGCCCGACGAGTCCGCTCAACTTGAATATCTCAGTGATTTTCAGAGATATGGAAAAACTTTACTGAGGAACATTATATGGTATAGTATGGGTCATAACTTGCCGATAAGAGTCAGTCATCTCTAATTTTTTTTAAATGGCATGCTATACTTTTTTATTCCTAGTAGAACAGCGAATGTTTAGATGATTTCAACGATATCTGATACAAGGTCATTTGACAATGAATAAAGGAATAACACAATGGAGTTTACATCGTAAGAGGTGTTCCAAGTGGTATTGCGTCGATGTAATCGGACACTACAAAAAATTTTTCACATTTATACCCTATTAGACGCGATGAAGTGTCTAAAACCAGGCCTGTCTCATTGTCAGCCTCGTTCGCAGGGGAACAAAAATTAAACAGAAATTTGCGCGGCGTATAAAGAGCTCGTAAATAAGTTACCGTCAGCGGCCAGTTCCCCTCGTAAATCTCCCCGCCAAGGAGACGAATGAAATTTCAGAGAAACTGAAAGTACCGTCGGTTTTTCGAGCGGTCTAAATGAACGTTTTTTTCCTCGAGCTCCGCCGTCGAAAGAGAACGGGGCCTCGACGGGAGAAGGGAGGGGGAGATCTGAAGGGGTGGGGGAAGCGACAGGGAGGTCGTCAGTTTTATTTCTCGAACGAGGAAAACTCCGAGGCTTCTCAACGCCTCCCCCTCCTACACCCCCTCGCCCCATTCATCTTCGAGCGGCGAGAAGTTGGAGCGTTTTCTTTTTCCAGTAATGATGAACCGAACTCCTGGAAAAGTTTCAAACGGTACCCGCTAACTTTCTCCCTTTTACGAGGGATGCGGCGTGGCGGCCCGCAATACCCGTTTCCCCGTGACACTTTCAAAGTCAGCGGCCCCGAGCGCGCGTACGACCACGGGAAAGCGGATTGAAAAGTCGGTTGAGCGCGCGCTCGACACCGTCACACCGACGATTTGACGCGAGAGAAACGATGGAAAGTTGTGATTTCTCCGTACAAACAGACCGCATCCGCCTCTACAGACGGGATTTATACGTCCACCGACTGTTTACAGGGCCCATTGTGTATCGTTAAATTTATTTCACGGCGGGTAATAAAGTTAAAATATAATGGCTACCGGCAGATTGCAGTTTGACGAGTGGACGTGCGGTGCACCCGGTTCATTGAAACGGGAAAGATACGTTGGCAATCTTCTTGAGAAATAATAAACCATTTCTTAATCCCTGTTTCAGCTTATGTTGTTTGTTTTTTTTCTAAGAAGGATATGTAGTACCTAAGAATCAATAGTATAGGCTATCATCTGGTCAAGTATGTAATAGGAGATCGTTCGTGGTCAAAGATGGTAACATGTGACTCATTGAAAAGTACAATACCAAACCCATACTTTTGTACTATAATAATAGAATGTATTAACTATTGAATGAATTGTACTATTCCTATTCTGTTTATCAGGTATAGACTACCATCTACAAATAATCAATCACAATTTATTACTGTTGGTATCATAATGAAATAAATAGGACTGTATAACGGAGCATGTGCCTGGCTGGCAAACAAAATATCCGTAGCTGAATTGAACATGTACAGGTTCTCATGTAACTGGTAATACAACCGGGTGATTCTACGTGAAAAAATAAGTCGAAAATGCGGAATACAATTTCTTTCAAGAAAACAGACTTCAAACATTAATCTGAAACGTATTCGTAATAGCAGTAAGTAGAAGCAGAATGCAATGATCAGACACGTAAGCCAATTCACTTGCACGCACATCCAGTAACTCTTCTAAGTCGATTTTCTCGAAAACGAAGTCTCAAATAAAAAAATTTTATTCCACATTTTCGACTTATTTTCTCACATAAACTCACCCTCTACCCGATTGTAGATCCACTTACATGGCCAACCAGTATTAACAAAAAACCACTACCAGTAACCTTCCTAACTCTATCTTATTATTCCTAACTCTAATTTATTCCTCTCCGAAGACAACAGAACCAACACGTTCCAACTCATACCCATCAAATTAAATAACGTTTCTTCCAACGGCAGACGGTAAAATCCTGCCAACCAGTCGCCGTCAAGAAGTCTGGTCAAACGGCACGCTGGTGCTTTACGATGTCGACAGCACCACCGATCGCGGTGCCTACACCTGCACCGCGAAGAACGCGCAAGGACGCTCGGACTCCCAGACGGTGCACATCGAAGTGAAAGGTAAAGTTTTACCATTTCGTTTTCTCTGTCCTTCACGTTTCACGAGCCTCTCCAATGGTGACTTCGCCCACTTGAATTGGAGTAACAGCGTGTTCAACGCGGGACGTGTATCCCGTCGCGTCGACGCTTGATCCGCTCTGTCAGGATTTTCCATGATTCGACAGCGCTCACCCGCTATACACCTCGGCGAGCATCTCTGATAAGTTTCTACCGGGACGAGACGCAACGACGCGGAGTCCTCTTTACGGGAGGGAACTCATTCGAGACGTTACACGGTTCGCGACTTTCCGTTAAGATCCCGGAAAGTACACGGAGCATCGTCCTGGAGTGACATTCCGCCGATGTGTCTCGTAATTGTCCCGTGTTTCCTCTTCCCCGTTCTCGGGGTTAAACCTCGAGCAGAATTTCCTTCGTGAATCGCCAGGTGTTTGCACTCGTTACGCGTGCCGAACGGTTTATGCGAAGCAAAAGTTTGTTTATAAATTCGGTTTGCTGAATTGTAATTATTTGTTTTGTTTATTCAAACTGTTCGAGAAAATTTTGTGTTACACGAATGGGTAATTATTGTGTGTATCGACGAATTTTAGCCTGGCTAGGGACTTCGGTGCAGCTACACCTTCGAAATAATGACAAGGAAGGAGAAACACGTGGGTCGGTAACAATTTCTTTACACGTTTCACAAATATGCAAATGTTTTTGAAAAGACCAAGTTAACCATCCGTGGCGCTTGTTATTTGAAGAGGTTCCGTCACCGCCTGGATCTTTTATGTCGAGACCTATTTTTTGAATTTATAGGCTTGCAAGAAATCTGAACAAAACTAGGGATACTTCACAGGGTATTTACTATATGTTCCAATAGTTTTTAAAGTTGGATGTTAGTAGTTTTTTTTTAATAACAATCTATTCGTTTCGGAAATATTTGAACGCCGAAGTTTCGCTTGTGTCATGAAAAACACATGGTTAAGGTTAAATCGGAAAACCGTGTGAAGTAGTAACAATATTGCAGAAACGAGAACGTTGCTAGGTCGAAATAGACTCAGAGGTCATAGCAGGGTTAAGAACACACAGGTTGCAGAAGTAAAAAGAAAGTATCCATAGACAATTTTATTAGAACTTGTTTTTACCTATAATTTTCGACCAAGGTTTCATTGTTGAAACAGGAGGAATAATGTCACGATTAAACTAAAGAAGCGTACAGATCATCAGAATATATGATTATACAAAAAGCAATTAAACCGAACGGAACCTTAACATTATTTTTAGATTTAAAAATTTGTTCAAAAATTGAGCTTGCTGCTTATGGACGTGGCAGAAATTCTATCCGATTCGTTTCTCCCGTTAAAAACATTGGTACTTCCCCACACATCCATGACAATTAAAATTACGTCCACTTGAAATTGAAATGGGTTAACCGGCTGAATAATAATTCGATACTGTACCGTGTAAAATAGTTATCAGATTTCGTGAAATTATTGTCGGTGTCCGATATCACACACGCTGTTATTCCAATCGAGTAGAACCCTATGAAATATCGATATCGTTGTATCAATCGCTTGCGAATATCAATACGCTCGTATCCAGTAACCACCGTCGAGCTGATAAGACTGTGAAGCTTTTCTTCAATTAATAACGGTTTCAGATCGACGATTTTTTTCGCAGCGAATTACCGTAAGCTGTGTTCACAGGTGGGCCCGTACAAAGCGTGTCTCTCGTCAACCGTTATAAAACCGCGCAAACTGTCAAACTGTATTATCCAAGGCGACCATGAAATCGCCTGTGCACGAGAACAATTTCATCGCGACCATTCAACCCCCTGCGAGTCGAAAGGATTACGCGCGTGTTTTTGTCGACTAGTCGCGGGGAACAAGGAGACGATGGGGAAAAAATCGAGTGATCTTTTTAAGGGGGACAACGGTGCGTTGAAAAGGTTATTCGGATTCGAGACGATTTGTATCGGTTCGAGAGGGCCCGAAGGGGTTGGGGTTAGCGGGGGAAAGAAAGGAACGAGCAATCAAAAACAACCCCCCGGTCGTCTAGCCAACGACGCGTCGAACGATGACGATCGATGCGTGCAGCTTTTGTTTCCGTTACAATCGTTTCCGTTTCGATTGTCTGGCGTCCGCGGCACGAAAACCGGTATCGATCGGTCACCACGGTTTCGAAGAAACTTCGCTCGTGACTCCACTCTAAGAAAGACAGAGAGACACACAGCGACAGAGATATAGCGCGAATGTGAATGAAAATGAAAAATCGAGGAGGATGCGTCCGGCGGGCGGTGATGAAATAAAGTATGTCGTGATTCCTGTAATTTTCAGTACCGCCTAAAATCGATCCGTTTAGCTTTCCCAACAATACACAAGAAGGCCAACGGCTGCACGTGACCTGCGCGGTACGCGAGGGTGACTCGCCGTTGAAGATCACCTGGCTGAAGGATGGGAGACCGGTGGAGCCGAGCGAGGCGACCACACATCATATAGGGGACTTCTATCTCGCATTGAAGATACCGAGCGCGTCCACGGCGCATAATGGCAACTATACGTGCGTGGCGAGCAACGACGCCGCCGAAACGTCTCGCACGGCGGCGCTATTAGTTCACGGTACGCAGGGACGGACACAGGGTATCCATCGGGACACGTTTCTACGTCCACCCCTGACGATGTCTCTCGATTATTCACTGATCCCTGTCACTTTGGACGCGATGGTACCGACGATGACGGTGGTCTTTTGTTCACTTGAAATTTCATTGTTTTACCATTCTTCGGGACATTACACTACCTTGAATTCTTGAGCGATTTACAGTAACGAGTAGCTTTCGTTAGTCAGATGAAATAAGGTTTATATACTCATAGGCAATAGTGTTCGACCAAGTAGAATGGGTGTGATTCTGTGTCAAATCAGTAAGATAGTGATAGTTCATGGTCAGATAACTAGAACAGAGACAGTATCTGATCAGATACGTGGAGTAAGGACAACTCCTAGGCAAGTAGAATAGGGACAGTCCTTGGCCAGATAAGTACAGGAGAATCGAACCCCAGTTAGACAGTGGAATAGAGATGGCCCCTGGCCTGACAAGTGGAATAGGATCAATTCCTGGTCAGACAGGTAGAATAGAGCGTCTCCTTAGTCGTACAAGTTGAATAGCTATAGTGCTCTTTCAGACAGGTGGAATATAGATTATAGCTGATTTAATAAGCATAAGACGACCATCACGAAAAATATCTATTTGCACTCTCTCAACGATATTTTTATCGGAAATTTTATTAAATCATTTCACACGCTAGAGTAAACTGTTCAATGAATTAATTAATTGTTAATTGGCTAGAATTTATCAATGCAAAGATGATGTGCTAAGTGTTCTGTACGAAAGATGATGAACCGAAAAAAAAACGTCTCCCCGTTAATTTTCACCGTTCATCGCGAAGAAGTTAAAGAAACTATCGAGTACGTGGATCTCAATAGAGCACCGTCATCGTTAAACGAGTATCACGAACGCGTGCAATCACATCCGAACGAAGTATTCCCGCGACTACAGGTCTATCATCTCTACAGGCTACAATTGTTGAAATATTCTCCATTATCCACCAGCCACAGAATTATCCCCCCCCCCCCATCTACGCGAATCACTCACTCGACTTACCCCCTACGAATGTTCTTTACGACAACCAATCTCAGCTAATACTGTCTTTCATTTCTCCCGACATGCCAAGAACTCGGTTAAACAATTTTCTTTAGGTCCCCGCAGCCCCTCCATCCCGCCCATGACAACCAACAAATGCCCCGAACACACAATGATTTCACGGTCTATTTTGTTTCACTACTCCTCCGTTCGAGCGTATACCGCGGATAAATTCGCGTCGTCCCACGACACGGTTCGCCGTTGGGTGGGGAACGGCCGTGAAATGGACAGGTGAAAATGAAAGAAAAGGTATCAAGGGATCGTCGATATTAATCGCCACCGGGAGAGGACCTCTCGACCAGGCTTGGAATTCCCGCCATAAAAGGCGCGCAAGATCAATCGTTCTCGGTGTTCATCATCCTCGGGCGAGGATTCAGCGTCGAGATCAACCCCTTTTTTTCTCTCCGCCCCCACGTGTCGCGCTTTCCGTCATCCTCTTCGCCTACACGCGTAGATCGTTCTCTCTTTCTTTCCATCCCTCTTTTCGTCCCTGTTTCAGCCGGAAGCCAGAGCTTTGCTCGCTTTCCGTTTCTTTTCCGCACGACGAAGCGACCGGCGGCGGTATAAACCACCACCAACCCCCATATCCCTTTTCTTTTTCTTTTCCGAGACGAACAAATCAGTGCGAGCGGAACGAACGAAAACTCCTGCCCGTGCTCCCGAACTTGCGAAACGAACGGCCTAAGGGCGACTTTAACGTGTCGTCGACGTGACGAGCGGCGTGAGCCGAAACAGCATCCTCCGTTAGACGCGTAAAACTGCGCGTTTTTGCGTGTGCACGACCACCGAACGGCGGTTTAAATGAAACCCTGATTCTTTTCGACGGGTACATTCATAATCTTTTTAGATTTGGAAAGGTGTTCATTCCGATTGGAATTATTCATAAATATTGTATTTTTTTTATAGACATGACAATTTTAAGAGAATCTTGGAATATTCTATTAGGAGAATATTGAGATAATTTTGAAGATGGTTTGTCATTTTGCCAAATAACTTTGTTCCATTAAATTTCGTCTTATACGAATGATTACTTAATTTATTTACGTATCAACGAAATTTGGAATATAGACAGCCTGCAAAACTAGTTAAACAGAAAGTACTGTGCACCGTTCTATTGGAATCCATTGCTACCTGTGAGTAAAAATGGACGTATCATTGAGACAGGAGAAATGGTACCATAAGTAAACCGTAGTTCGTATAAATTTTCAGGATACGTAATTGTACAAAAAAAAAAAATTAAATTAAATGTAAATCCTAAGCTTATTTTTAAATCTCTCAAAATCCTGAACAAAGAAAATACATTTTTCTCGAAAGCATACTCGTGTAAATAACTCTACAGAAATGTAAAGTTGCTTACAAATCCAGAGTTTCTTCATGAATGATTTATCAGAAGAATAATGTACGCCATCCATGGATAGTCTACGTGTTTTCCTCTCAAACATTGCCACAATATCTTCAAACACTTCTATACGATGGTATTTATCCTTTTGAGTGCTATGGACGCCTACATATGAGTACAACAATTCACATCTAACGAAACGTTGCTCACAGGTAATATAAATATGTATGTCTAAATAAAAATTGGAGGAATTAGATAATTTTTATATAACGTTATGTAACAAAATATTAAAATATCGTTCACAGTACGCGTTTAAGTTTGAAGTAATCCACACTCAAAGGGTTAAAACAATTTGCAACGACAGAGCCTGTACATCTCAAAATTATTTCTCCTTTCAGATCATCCCGTGCATACACGTGTTTCTTTTTTCGTTTATTTCCCTATCGTAACGTCCCTCCCCATGCTCGGCGCATTCACACAAACGCGTGCTCACAGAAGCCGTTTGTTTCGGCGTTACTCATACAACGTCGCGCTATCTACCACCCCACGTACGGTTTCTCAATTATTCTCAAACAACCGCCACGTTCTGTTCTAATACCTTCGGGGCACTAAATACCCCGCCTCGGTGTGTATCTCTCGTTGGGGGCCAACGAGGCGAGTTATTATTGTCTTTCCGCGGCATTACGTCTGATTTCCATGCTGCGACGAGACCTAACGGCAGGGGACTGGCGACTAGAGCCGAAAAAAGTTCGATAGAGGCGACAGTTTGGTTTCTCCGTCGATATAACTTTTTTTCATATTCGCAACATATACGGACGTGTCCATATACAAGAGCGTTATGATAACGTCCGAAGCAATTTAATCCTTCTATCGTGGTCCAGTCAACTTGACCCGGAATATTATATAATTTTTAGTAACCCTTTCTGGAATATAAATCTTTGACGCAATTCTACACGATTTCCTAATTTCCTTTTAATTCTGGTACACTTTCAGTAGAGTCTAGTGAAATGGTATAAAAGTATAAAAGTATAATAGTATAATAGTAAATACTGAAAACGTAACATAAGTAGTCATAATGACTACAAAAAATATGGAACAACATGTCTAACGGATGTCTGTGTTTTCTAAGGAAGATAAGTTTGTAGATTCGTTGGGTACCTGTACTTTCAAATAGGACTGGTGCTGTGTCTGACTATTATTGGATATTTCTACTTTTAGTACGCTTTGGTCATGGTACTTTATTATTTCTGCACCATCGACCTCACTATATACGAACAGTTTATATCAAATTACTGTAGAAAACAAATGCCACATTACTGACGACATTCGTAAACATTATCTGAAGTAGAAATAACCCGTAAAGGGCAGACAAGTGTGCTAAGTGATTGTCAAGTACAACCGTACTCGACGAAATTATCGAAAAGGCAGCCCTACGTAAAGAATTCTTTTTGTACATTTTCGACTTATTCTAAATACTGCATCTACTTCCAAAATATTTCCGATATGCGATGGGGACCCTGTGCACGCGAACACCGGATAGAAATTTCATAATAGAAGCTGAATAAAGGGGCACCGAGTTGACCTTATTACGGGATATATATATATATATATATTATATCGGTCGCTGGACCAGCGATATCTATGAAATCCCGGCCCTTTTAATAAAGTTAACTACCATAAATAGGCGCTTTATTCTATTACCGGGGCGCAGCATTCGTTGTTCGCGGCGATAACCGCGCTGATCGGCCGTCCATTGAGTTCGTAGATGTTAATACGATCCTATTCGCATAATGGTGAACGCGTAATGACGTACAGCCGAGTTGATAAGCAGCATCGATGTTATCGCATTACGCTAGCCCACTGTCCATTACGGGGAGCGCAATACAGGGGGACTACGCTCGGTTGATATCGTCGAACGGTGGAACCGATCCGTGGGGTTTCAATAAAGTCGATGCGCTCGGAGCAACCAAATCCTTCAAAGAAGATGAAGCACAGCGGTTTATCATTTAGGGAACGGGGGGACCCCTCTGAATGCCTTGTCGCGAGCGCAATCCACCGATGCACTGGAACGGATTTACGAGAAGAACAGGATCTTCTCTTGCCTCTATTGTTACCAACATACGACGACGATACGCATGGCTGTTATTATTTCCCGTTCATTCGCTAATGAATATGCGATTCAATTGTCTCGTTATGCCGTTATCACTGTACTGAGTTTGTACGGACGTTCATCGAGGTGCACAGGTCACCAAAGGTACAATGTAATCTGTCCAGAATGGTGCAACTGGCGTGGGATGGTACTTCCCAGTGATTAGTTAATATAACGGGAATAAGGAATTATAGAAGGGAACGGATCCTGAGATTTCCATTTGGTGCACAATCGTGTGAAATGTATGAATTTAATAATCGATTATTTATCTCTAACGTCATTATCTGCCATCTATACTACTGGTCGAAAGCACAAGGCCAAGTCTTGCAATTGACGAAGCGGAAGATTATTATTTTATAAAGATTGGATCAAAATAGTTTGCCAAAACTGATGAGTAGACTGCGAATTTTATGCATTTATAGACTAATAAGATGTAACGAGTTCCTTCGGAACCCAATAAAATACTGTAAAGAGGAAGGAAATTCCTACATTTGCTCTTCTGAATAACTTTACAAAATGTCATTTCGCAGCGAAATCCGCAGTCTACTAATAAAAAATGATTTACACATTTACTGATTCCATAATTTTTATTAAACTGTTACAAAATAATAAGGTAGAGTATCATTAATCATGAACTATCCATCTTCTGGCCCCATACTTCTGGCTAGCCCTCCATTATCAATGATAGTTAGAGGAAAATGGTATCTAAAGGAAGAGTACAACTCCTATTTAACCCACAATAAGGCTGTCCTCTCGCATAGAATCTTCATCCAAGAAATCCATAGAAGCTCAGGTATTCCAACCGATCAGATATCCAGAAATCTAAACGATGTTGTATGATCT
>NW_015373941.1:812286-869071 GCF_001272555.1 Dufourea novaeangliae | reverse complement strand
GGAAGGAGGATGCAGAACCGATGGGAAGAAGGAAAGAAAGAACCCTCTTTGTGGGAGCTGGATTGGGGAGTGTCGGCGTCGAGGGAGAACGCTAAAACGGTGTTTGCGAAAGATTCGAACGGGTTAAATACCCAGGGGCGCGGCTTCCAAAGGGCTGGTTACTCTCGTCGTTGGGGACATGAAAAGAATTCGAACGACTGTGGAAACATCGCTACGTGAACGAGCTTCCTTGAGGAATCCGCTTGGCGCTACATATTTAATCTTTCAAGGACGGCGCAAGTTTTTCGTTTCTTCCCATTTGGCCGACGGTATGTGGCATCAAATACATTATTATAATCTGTTAATGAACCAAATTTTTAGATATTTTTCGTAGATGTATTTAACACTTTGACTGTCACGTCACCCAAATTTGGGTGACACGGGCATTGCAAAGAGAATGCGATTTTTTTTTTCGAAAGACGTTCTCGAAAAGCGTACGCGAAGAAAATTGGAGGCAGCACAGTCCCCGAGGGGGAAGGATCGCGAGCAGAATTCTTTTAAACGGCCAGGGATATGGTAAGGGTATTTGCGAGTAAATCGGAGGGAAGTGAGCACGAGGAGTAGCAGTTCCCTCGGCGTAGGGTTCACGGCAGTAGGTCGACAGCAGCGTAAGTTGGTGGCAGAATTGCCAGGCGGAATAGAAAGGATCCGTGAACGTCGTAAAATTGATATTTATCCTGGCAGATATCCAGATTCGAAACGATGCCAACTCAGCTACGGATAAAACTTCGTCCCCGACGAAATACCGTGGGTAATTATCGTCTCAACGGAGTCACTTTTTTTTTCTCCACTCATCCCCTCCCCACCCCTCCGAGTTCTCGTTCTTCCGTCACCGTAATTACCAGGGTCGAGAGATTGAAAGAGGGCGCGCGATTCGCGGACTCGCGACTCGAGGTCGCGACTGTTCGTCCGAAATTGACTCGGCGTCAAGAGACCAGACAGTCGAATAACCCGGCCGAATGGGAAACTCGAGCATGCAAATGCGAGGAAAGCCAGGAGGCATTCGTTTCAGCGATCGATAATTTTTCGCTTTGTTCGTGCTGCAACGCCGAAAGATATTCGTTCGAATATATGTACGTGCATAACGTACAAAAGCTCAAGGTTTTCTCCGGGTTTTCATGCATCGTTGGTCCAGCTTTGAAAACAATGTTCGAGAGGATAAATCAGCCCACGACGTTAATTTTCTTCTCGTACGATTCTGAAGCGGAATCGGAACCGAATCTGATCGAAACTAGTCGCGCGATTCGTTCTAAACTAAAAAATAGTACTACTGATCCCTCGATAAAAAAAATAATAATAGTGATAATAATGATAATATTTATTTTACCTGGAAAATTTCTTTGATATAAAGATAGTATAAATATGAAGAAGGACACGAGAAGAAAAGGTGATACAAAAAAAAATTAAAAAGAAATACACTAACAATGGTGAAAATATAATTGAAAGTAAACATGCAAACTTACTTTTGGTATATTATTCCAATGGGATAGTCGTATTAGGAAAACCGCTTACTGCTGCGTGTTGGCGACGGTGGGGTATAGGTGGGATTTGTGTAAAAAGATGGGAGGGGAGGACTGTTAGTCGATTGACATTTCTTTTATAAACGTTGTTACGTTTGTCTCTGGTCTCCCCTACTGAAAAGGATATTATGATTAACCGTATTGAATGCTCTTTTTTAAAGTCGGTACAGATGGAGTCGACTAGGTCTCCATTTTGTAAATGTAATTATGATAAATTAATAAGTTAGTTGAAACAGAACGTTCAGCCACAATCTTGTTCGTCGACGACAATATTTTCCAGTAGTAGTATTAATTTTAGTTTTTCGCATAGGTAGTCGAAGAGGAACGTAATTCTCTAAAGTCCCCTCGATTGGATCACACGAGTACCACGTCGTCGAAGGGTGGCCCCGTTCAGCCACCCTTAGCAGGGATGTGTCGAAAACGGGCTGCGTGAATTCCATCGTCCGCTTCGATGATCGCGTGCTCCACTGTGAAATCATTGAATACTGTAGTTCCTGGTATGTACTCATCGTTTCGTATTATCGTTCGGTAACACTTTATTCACCGGTAGCCTATTAATAGGATTTTAAATTTCAGTGTTAATACATAAGAAACCTACTAATATTACCCTTGAATCAGGATTACACAAGAAATTCTCACGTCATTCTATTAGAGTTACTGCTATTTTCTATGAACGTGATTTTCTACTGTGATTGAACTGCTTAATTCCGTGGCTATTGGTCGTTGGATCTCCCGAACCTATTAAACAGCAATCAGTAGACAATCTGTAAAATATAATATCAGTCGTGGATTTAGACTTTCGCGAATCCAACTGGAGAATCGCTTCTCTATCCGCTGGTTAGGAATCTCCGGTGCGTTGTTCTTCGTGTACGAGGGAAGAATACAAGCCCAGTGATTGGAGGCGACGACGTGCCATGGACCGTTCGCGTCGATATTCTCTCGGGATAGGTCGTATCGGATTGACAGAGAGAACAGCCACGGGGAAGCACCCCTTTCGACTACGGCCCTGCAACGTGTCCGCCCAATAAGGGTGCGTATTCAACGGCGCTCAGTCTCGGTCGAACAGCCGGTGGGGCAGGACTGGTTGTTCCTTCGTTTATCCGTTTTTTCCGACAGTCACAATTATTCTCGCGTGCCGGCTCGATGTCATTATCATCGCGCAAGAGGTGCTGCGCGAGGTTCTTCTCGTTTCGTTGCTCGAATTCGGTTTTCGCCGCGTATTCTCAAACAGGCGTGTGACGCCGGCGACCACGGGTACAAGTAAATACACACAGATTCACGTTTGAGCTTTTCGAGACGCGTCGTGCTCGAGATCATCGGATTCCATTTCACGGACGGACGACTCGAAGCCGATGGGGGATGACGTTCGATGGAGAAACAGGTAGGAGTAAAGAACAGTGCTCGTTCGAGATCGATTTCTTCCGTTTGTTCTCGTTGATCAGTCCTTTGAATTAACGATGTGATATCTGTCAGTTAGAAAACTAGCCAGCCAATTTAAAAGAAGACCATTGAAGCCAAGTGCATTCACAGTCTACTGACAAGGATATTATGGGCAACACGTTGACAGCATTTCTTTGCTTTCTCTCGCGAACACTTGTTTACTTACTTGGCGTGTCGCGATAACACCTCGAAATCATCGTTATAGGAGGTTAGAAACGTGTCATCGGTAGTTCAGGGTATGTGAGACAGTTTCGATTCGGTAGGCATGGAAATCGTGAAAGCGAAACCTGCTGTTTCGTCGATCCATGAATATTTACGTTTCCCTTCGGAGAAACCAAAGTATACAGAGGTAGGTTGAAACACGGACGTTTTTGAATTTTTATTGTGATTGTACGTGCGGTACGATTACCATGCTGGTCGAAACCGGCTGCTCTCGCGCGTTCCGTCACGGTCCAACCGTGGGAGTTGCATAACCTATAAACTTTCGAAATTGCGCTAGCCAGACGCTTGAACCGGTACGAAAATAAACCTTGGGAAGTAAACAAAGATTCAGGAACATGGATTTGAAATAAAAAAACGATTCGATCGTTGGAATGAACAGAATGAAGGACCCTTGTTCGAATCCTTGCATCTGACTCTACGTATTTACTACACATGTGTATTTCATTTTTTGCGACGACACATGACGAGACGTGATGAAACGTGGTGAACAGTGACGAACCAATACGGTGCCTGCTGCGAACGCAAAGCTGAAATCGCCTCGTGTACCGATCTTGCCGATCACCCCTGTGTCGGTCAAGAAAGTATTCCACTTAAAAACATTTAATTTAATAATTTTATATTTATAATTTACATTTCTGTGCCTAATAATCATTCATTGTTAGACAGTCAATTACTGGTTTGTTTACCTTATAATGTGTTCGCAAGTAGACAGTCGTTTCGGGTGAAGAGCGGGTAGAGTGCAGGTGCACCCAGTCCGCACCGTGATCTTCGATTCTTTCTTATCCGCGATGAAATTTCTGTGATCGCATTGCGTCTTGTCTCGTGACAAGACAAGATACGCTCGATAACGATTCACGGATACATCGAAATTATCCGACGGAGGAGCCGGAAGAAATTTTCCTCGCTAAAGAAAAGGAGAGTGAAAGGAGAGAAAGGCAACAGGGGATATCGTTCGATAACGCGGCAGCCGCGATACCGACAACGGTTCGTCGAAGGCTTGCGATTAGTCTACTCGGAAATCAAAGTTGACGAACGAAAGAATGCGAACTGTTGCCCCTTCGTAACTGGAACCGCCTACTCGTTCATCCTTTGGACCCGTATCTCGATCGAAATGTTCGCTTCGCCAAGCATCGTCGGACCACAAATTCACGAATCGACTATAGTTTATTTATTTGTTTATTTAATATGTAAACAGGCATAGCCCTTTGGTACAATGAATTACATATGTATTGCGTAGGAAAGCAGAGGTGCTAGTTGTTTTGCAATTGTCAATAAGGGGGTGTGGGGGGGGGGGGGGGGGGGGGGGGGGGGGGGGGGGGGGGGGGGGGTGGGGTGGTGCTTTTAACGGAATTTGCGCTGGTGTTAAATTTTTTATAAATTTTGTTATATCCGAAAGTACTATCTCGAAAACCAGAGAAGATACATGAAAACTTCTAATGGATAAGGTTTGCGGTTTTTTATTTAGAATAATATGGTGCTAATAAATTGTCCAAAATATCATTTGTTTATAACAAAACAATTTCGGATCAAAACTGCAAGGGGTGGTGTCACCCCTGAAAGTCGCGTTTCAGCTGATAAAAAAAATACGTATCCCTTATTTTTTACTGCTTAACAGATATACGAAGTTTCATCAAAATCGAAGGGGGGCACTTCCGTGCCTTCCCTTGCGAGTACGGGCTGCGATACGCGCGTCACGTCGAGGGTGGATCATCCGAATTAGTAGTTATGAGGGAGGGTGCGTGGACGACCAGAGAAAGAGGCAATGCAGTTTGCTAATTCCCTAGACGTATTTTGATTAATGTTTCGTTCGAATTGACGAGTAAGTCGGCGGTGGTGCTGCGAAACGATGCGTTCTCCCCGATTCACGAGAATCGGGGGCCACTTCTTCGTCGCCTAAACCGTTGGCCGGATGCCAGAGGCCAGGCCTTCGCGACGTTTCTCGTCGCGTTTCTACCGATTCCGCGAAAGTTCACCAACGAAACTTTCTTAATTTCGTCTCGTTCCCGGGTCAGAAACTCGACACGCCGATAAAAATAACTACGACGTTCTTCTTACATTGCGCTGTTCGCGACTTCGTCCGGGGGAGCAAGAATTCTTCGACGTCGCGTCGACCGTTCGCCAATCACGGCGATCAGGTTCGTCCGATTCCCGGGGCTATGAAGACGGTTCGTTTAATTGAAGAGTAGCTTTTTTCCCGCGGCTTCGATCACGTGGATATATATCGTATCATGTGTATTGTTAAATTTATCCCCGTTTATTCGGATTTCGCCCCTTGGAGATGGAATTTCGAAAAGTTTCGAAATTACATTTCAGGCGTTTGAATAAGTAGCGTTTTAAAGTAAAAAGTAGTGGGATATCTTGTCGGGACTAAGAGATACTAAAGATTCCCAGAAAATACATTTTACCCCCTTTCATTCCTTTAGGGGTTCCTAAAGGGGAAGCTATCCCTAAAATTTCATGTTCCTAAGTTCAGCGGCTTGGGTTGTGCGTTAATATGTCAGTCAGGACTTCTCCTTTCATGTACATATAGAGATTCATTTATATGACGCGCAACATCCTCGTTCGAATTCCGACGGGTAGCGGCCCATTGTTCGACCGGCAGTCGATGAAAAGGAACGGTCGTCGATGACGTGTGAAGACAAGAACGGAACACTACAACGGACTGAAAAATAGTTGCCGCGGAATATTAGTATTTCTTAACAATTTTTATCTTAAAAAATTGCTCCTGATTTGCACCCTCAGAATCTAAAATTACTCTCATCGCAAATATTATACATCGGTGCGGTTACGAGAAAATCGCGGAAGAAATGAGCAGGAACTACTTCCGAAACGTAAAATATCGGTATTTTCGGTTGAACCTGAATGCCCTGTATAACTCTATACAAGCCCTATCCTTATAGAAACCAAAAAAATACCGGTATTTATTTCGGTTTTCGGTAATATATCGGTATAGCTTTGATGGCATAATACCGGTTTCAAAATCATACTGGTTTAAGTTCCTAGAAACTAATTTGCTCGTGTGACAATATCGAGCGAGGAAAATTCTGTTCATTCGGGTTCTCGCGCGCAATTGCATTAAAAACTACACGGACTGAAACAGGGGTCTATAAATTTCACGTGTATTTTTTAAATACACGTTCCAAACCATGATCTCTAGTTTGGATCGTCTAAATCGACCGAATCGTCCCGTAGATCTCCCGGTTGGCTGGGTGCGAGAGCTCGGATAGTTGCTATGACGACCACCGCAGCCACCCAGCGGTGCTCGATCGAACCCTTTCGCCATCCCTAACCTCGTGGGTAGCGCCTCTCTTTCTCTCTCTCTCATTATTTTCCGAGTAACCGAGGCATTCTGTCTGGCAAGCTGCTTTGTAAAATCCGTGGCGGTATTCTCGCCCCGTAAGATGCATCCTATCTTTTCTAAAGCGTACCGCGCGTCAATGTTTACCAAATGTTGACGAGCACTACACGTTACTTCGATCCTATCTGGAAGAAGCGTATCTCGAGAAAATCCCTTTTTTTTCCACGCCGAGCGAAGTTCTTCTTGCGTTTGCATTCGCGCTCGCAGTTCAGAGGGAAACTGAGCGTTTCCGTTTATCTCATCCTGTACATTGCCGGCGGTGGTTACCGACTCGGCGTGTGCCGAGAGATAGGGTCCCGTTGAAATCTGGGTCGAGGGGAGATCCGACTGAAATGCAGCGAAAACGCAAATGTCGAAACGTCGAGAGCGCGAAAACGTGTCCTTGCCTTCTTTCACCTTCCGATGAAATATGAAAACTCGTATCATCGCTCGATGAAACGTCGACGAATGTGCTCTGTCATCTTGTGATCCCTTGCGAATTTGTACCCAGATAGCACATGATGCCTTGAAAACGCCCATTTTACTGCTATTTTAGGTCTAAGACGCGTTTACGCCGACTTCAAGACGTCATTAGGCGTCGTGTGCTATAGGGGTAGTATGTATTATACAATGCATTTAATATTTATACAATTAATTTAATACTTGCAAGATTCGAGAGGTGTCGGGAATCAGAACAGTGGTGGGAGGCGGCGATTTCATCGTCGGAAGTGCCGCGGGTGTTTCAATTCCCGGAAATAGAGGTGCCAACCTGCTATCCGTTGCACCCGTCTGGATTGGTTACGTGTGTGTCGGTACATGTCTATATGTTTGCGTTGTAGGTAGGGGTGGCGTTGCGTGGCATCGCGTGGTGTGGCGCGGTCAATTCGCCCGTTTACTGTTTTAATAATAGTAATTTCTTTCCAAGCGACAAAAACCCATTGAGTTACAAAAACATTATATTACACAAGTGACAGGTCTACAAAGATACATTTGTAAAGAGTATACATATATGAATAGTTCTACTTCATTATACAGGGTGTCCCAAAGTAATTGTTAGTCCTTGAAAAGGGTGATTCCCGGGGTGAATTGAAACAAGTTTGTCCTTAGCGAAAAAGTTCTTCGAGGCTTTAGTAACGAAATATTAACGGAAAACCTCGACCAATCAGAGCGCGAGTCTGTCGGCTGAGGTCCTGCGGTAACGTTGGCCACGCGCTACCGCGGGAGACACGCGCTCTGATTGGTCGAGGTTTTTCGTTAATATCTCGTTAACAAAGCCTCGGTGTGAGCTTTCCATCGATCTTACGAGGGACGATAAATCGCGAGCAAAATTCCTTTTGGCAACAAATCAACATATCCCGTTCTTGTTTCGTTCTTGCAGATCCAGTGGCTCGCGTCGACGAGGAACGACGCGATGCGAATCGGCGACGCGACAATTTTGGACGTTAACCGGCGAAAAAGTGGAGACGTAAATGCGAACGACGAGCCAGCGGGACAAGTGGGGAGTTTGCGAACTTCGAATCGAAACCATCTCCGGGCCAGAAATAATCGGAAGCCGGTCTGGTAACATTGTTTCTGGGATTTGTCGACGCATTGCCGTTCCGTTGGACGAATCGCGTGCAACATGTTCGGGACGAAACTACGCACGTGGATGGAGGCGCATATCGTCCGATCGAAAAAGAAAAAGGACAGGAAGAAGGGCGAAAAAGGATTCGACTCGAACTGCAACTCTCCGAGAAACCAAAGCGCAAACAGATCTCCCGGTTTGCACCAGGTGAGTAGAACGTGTCTCTGGAATCACAGGGGTCAGACGGAGGAGGGAGAAACCAGCCCCGTATCAGGCTGAGGGGGGGGGAGTCTAAGGGGGACTGGATCGCCGGGTCCCGTTCTGAACCTTCCATTACGCTATTGATTAAATGTTATTTAATTTTATTTAAAATAAATATCAATTTTTATAACGGATTACACCGCGACTACGGGCGTCCCCGTCCACTTAATTTTCTTTCAAATAAATTTCAATTTTTTAAGATTTATGTATTTTCTTATGCTGTATTACAAAAAAATCCCCCCTTGCTCGCTGTTCAACGAAGGGATCCCCGAAAGTCATATAGCCCTAGGCTACAAGAAAACTGCAGGAACACGAGCAACGGAAGAAAAAGCTGCGCTCGACCCGCGTCTTCTAGTCTTTTTCCTCGTTTTATTCACTCGAGCGGCGGCGGTCTCGTTTTCCTCTACGTGGTCGTCATGGCTATCCAATTAGGCAACACTGGCCCCGTTGCTCTTCTCTGCCTTCGTCTCCTCCACTTGCGCAGCTACTTATCCCCCCGCGGAAAAGCCGGCTCGAAGGCTCTCGAGAATTCGCTCATCGGGCAGCGACGTCGATTCTTTGGCCACGTACCAGTATTATACCATGGCAACGACGATGATAACGATAACAAGAGCGACGGGGATTGAAATTGCAGGTACATCCGGCAGAATCGCCAGGGAAAACCGTGGACGGGATTCGATTGCACGGCAGCGGTAGCTACGTGAGTGCGTCAGCCTCTTCCGGAGCGTCAGCCGGCACTGGAAGCGTGAATCTCTCCTCTCCGGAAAGCGCCTACAGTACCGGATACTCGACGGACGGCACGTCACCCGGGACCAGTTACCCGCCGGAATATTACATCAACATCAGGACCGGGACGCATTATTTTCAGAGCAGCGGGAACAACGGCAGACCGAAGAGGCCAACGGACGGAGGAGCGGATTACCCAGCGGCGACGGGCGTTACCAGCGTTGTCGTCCCCGTCCACGCCGGACATGGAATCCTCGAAGCGGCGGCTTGCCTCGCAAACATGACCAGAAACGAAGACCGATCGAAAAACGTTCGGAAAACCGAGGCTCCTAGCAAGGCATGTAACCCGACCGCGATTGCGTCCGATCCTATTCTTCCTATTTTATCTTTCGCTTTTCGTACCGCGTCTCTGCGTTTTCACGCGCTCTACAGGGTGTAAGAAAAATGTAGGTCCCTGAAATGGGATACTCGTAAGGTGATTTGGAACAAGATTTTCCTTGGCAGAAATGTTATCAGAGGCCCTGTCAGCGAGATATTAACGAAATAATACATACATTTATGCTAAGGAAGAATGTGTTCCAAATCACCTCACAAGTGACCCATTTCAGGGACCTACGACACTTTTGTTACACGTTGTGTAAGTCTTTTGCGCGGGCTTTCTCTAAACGAGCAGATCGGCGAACGTCCGGGAACCGAAGAGTCGAGGGAGGAGCGGTCGCAGCGGGCACACGCGCACGCACACGCCCAACCGGACAGGTACCATACACGGACCACCACCGAGTCGTTCTCTGCCGATTCGTCGAGTAGCAACCTCACTGTACCGTCCTCGATACCACCGCCATTGGTTTCATCCTCGGTCCAATCGCCCCGGGAACGTTCCCGCATCCGGACCAATCCCTGGCTCTCCGCCAACTCATCCGGACCCTGCAACGCCGGCTTCAGGTCCAGACTGAATCTGGACGATCCGAATACTGGATCGGGCCTGAAGCTCGGGGAATCCTACGGAAGCGCCAGCGACGTGAACGGGACGCGAGAAGGACGCGCAAGCAAGGAAGTGAAGCAGGAAAGTCTTAGCGCCGGAAGAAGTCCGTTAGTACCGTTTCCTTGGATCTATGATTCGCGTTTGATTCGTCTGTGTCGATTCACACGGCCTCCGAAACCTGTCGAGGGGGAAGCACGAGCGAGTTTCTTTCAGCTTTATTTCGTACAGAATTCCCGCGGTAGCGTTGGCTACCAATCACAGCGCGGAAGCTCGGTCGGCAGACTCGCGATTGGTCGGTGTTTTTCTTTAATATCTACTTAACAAAACCTCGGAGAATGTTTTCGCTAACGAAAAAATAGTTTCAAATCATCCCAGGAACCTTTCATTTCCGGGAGTCGAAGCTATTTCGGGACACCCTGTATATGCGCATAGCGACATTAACGAAACTCGCTCTCTCGCGTTCCCCTCCGGTTTCCGGCCAAGCCTAATCCAACTTTCCTCGCGTAGAATAAACCAAAACTGGAGGATCGCCTCTGGTATGGAGATACGATCGAAGATGGCCCTGTTGATGCAACGACGGAGCAACAGTAGCAGTAGCAGCCGAAGCAGCACCAGCAATACCGATAGCTTCAGCGGTGGCGAGGCTAGCAGCGACTGCAACGGTAACGAAAACAAACATGGGAACGAAAACGACATATTACCCTAAACGAGATGATGGGTAAATTCGACGAGAGTTACATCTACGAAAAAGAGACGGACATTTTGTCCGACAGCGATCCAACCGATTGCGAGGAGTGTATAGACTCGTTGTCCGACGTCGAGGCAGCCCGCGACGCCGGCGACGAGAACGATCCGTTGGAGAACAACGAGTTCGATTACATCGACAACGGTTCGTTCCTCGGCCTCGACAATCTCGACTGTTCCGGCCGGTTCCCCAACACCGGACATTGTACGTATTTCGCGTTCACCGGCGAGGTCGCCAGACGGACCAGTAAACTACGGGAATCGTTGTCGAGGCGCAGAAACAAAGAGGACGTAGCTACGATACAGAGGTAATGCGTACGATGGAAGGACACATCCCTCCTTTTTCCGGCATCGGTTTCAACGAATCACCCGCGGACGATTCCTGTCTGTTCGCAGAATGGCCAGCGCGAAGACCGTCTCCGCGAAACGACAAAGCGGTCGGCACAAGAGGCCCGAGGAGAAGAGCGAGAAACGCAAGAAACGGGTCTCGCAACGACGGAAATCGACCGTGGACAAGTGCGACGACGAGACGGCGAATCTGAATCGCGCGCTGCTAGAGCGTATGCTGCTGAAGAACTCGGGCTTCAATCAGCAGGGCAGCAGAAGTGTCGGCGGCACCCCCATATGCCTGCGTCGTCAGCGGCACGATGTCAACAAGAATCTGTCACCGATCAGGCTGAACGAGGAGAGGTCAATAATAGGTCATACGATGGGCGTCGATACCGAGATCGTGAAGAGGCGTTCGAATTCGGTAAGCGTGTGCACGTGTGCGCGTTCCCGCGACCTCGGGACTCTTTTGCCATCAGGTCTCTCCTCGTTGTTCCTTCCTTTTCTTCACTCTTCGCTGTCCGATGCGCGCGTAAACTATCCTCTTCGTATGCGAAGAACAGGTTTCGAGGAATCGCACGGACAAACGGCGCACCGCGACCGATTCCGTTTCGAAATTTCTCATTTCCCACGGTCATCTAATTATCACGTTTTTTTTTCTCGGTCCCCAAAAGGTGAGCTACGTGAACGGCAACATCGTCGGACGAAGGACAGGGTCGTCGGGCAATGGCTACGTGACCACGTTCGCGTCCGAGATCGCTCTGATCGAGGCGGATAAAGAGGCGGACAAGAAGTATCGCGAGCTGATCCTCGAAGCCGAGAATATACTGGTGAACATGCAGCAGACGACACGGAATTGCTCGTTGCCCGTGGTCCCGTCGCCGACGCGGAAATTCCACAACGGTCTGGCCAACAAACGCGTCGAACTGATCAAGAATACCGAACTGAACATCGAGCTTGCCCTCTCCAAAAGCCGAAACTCTCAGCCGGAGCTGCAGAGCGGCAGTATTCGCGACCTGGAGCACACCAGTCCCAAGAGACAGTTCGGCCAACCCTGTTCCCCTATTCGTAGATTCGCGGAGAGGAACGCGACTGGCGCGCTTCTACAGAAGGAGAACTGTTACAGGTCGGAAGCGCCAATGAAATATTTGCCCGGTGACTCCCCGATCGCGGCGAGAAGAACGCCGCCCCTCCATTCGCCCGGTAAAACTCTACTTCGATCTCCTTGTCCAGCGAGACGAGAGCAAGAGAACAACGGATCACCGCGACCTCCAACTGTAATCTACAACGGGATCCGACGAGTTCACCTCGACACGGAGCAACTACCTGCTACGACGACGATGCGATCCGAGGTTCGTTATCATAACAGCAGCCCTCGCGCTGCTGTGTTACCGCGACGGGACATCCTCGGGTGGGACGGGAATGACGTTTGTGTCTCGAAGCTGGCGACCAAGGAGGAAGGCGTCACGTCCAGTTCCTCGGATTCGGAGGAAAGGTGCGACGTTAGAAGACGACCGCCTTTGATGACCTTCAGGTTAGCTGGTCCCCGATAAAATTCGAGGGGAAACAACTTATAGACTCTTCTGGAATATTGTCTGGCTTGTTCTACACGATTATTGTCCAAGCGTTATCCCCATCACTGGGGAGGGGGGCGTGGAACCTGCCAAACGCATACGAATTTATTAAAAACGCATTTACGAGGGTCTGAAGCATTTCTCCCTATTCGATTATTGTCCCGGCGCGGACTCGAGTTCGGGACAATAATCGAGCGGAGGCTATACGACGGGCAAAAGCAGTCCCTCTACGTTTTCGGTTCTCTCGCAGGTCGATCGATATGGTCCCGACGAAACAGGGATCCCCTTCCTACTGTCCGCAGAGCGAGCCGGTCAAGAGGAAAGTGTACGCAGGTAGTGTGACTTACGGGAGAATACAGAAAACTTTGGGGGAACACGTTGCTCTGAGAAATTCAGACGGTGACACCGCGACTGACGACACCGGTAAGTTCGCGTTCGATTCGACCACCGACGAGGTGTAAGAATAGACCGTTCATCTTATGGGGGCCCACCTGTACTCTGTAGTACGGACAACTTAAACAGCCTGCGATTTTAGTGACATCTACGTTATGAAAACGGTGAATTTACGGTGGGTAGTGACACGGCCAACTCTAGCACAGGCCGGAACATAGTAAATTTGGCAATGTTGTCATCAGTCTTATGAGAATTAATTAAAATATCTATTCTTATACCTCGTCGGGGATTCGACCTTCGACCACAGATCCATTCGAATACCACAATTTTGATTCTAATGAACGGCTTTCGAGCGCAGACGACTCGAGAAAATCGTTGAAAGAGAAGGTGGCCCAGCTTCGTCGGGAACGATCGCTCGCTGCGGAGGCTCAAGATTCCCGAATGTTTCAGCAGCAAATGTCGCAACTCCGGAGACAAATGCTGATGCACACGATAGAGGGCTTGAAACGAAGCCTCGAAGATCAATCGGCGACCCTGAAACAGACATGCTTGGATCCGGTAATGTCCGACCAGTTACCATGAATCGAGAAGAACTAGAAGAAAACTCGTGGAACGCTTTCGCGTCGCGTGATGAACAAATGAATCTCGGAGGACTACGCGGCACGGGGGCCGTTTTTTGAACCTTTACGAATCGCATCGGTCCCGTTTCATTGGTGCGTGCCAATTCAGCCAACAAAACTTCTATTGTTAGTGTGTCACACACCGAAAGAAACTTGATGCACGATGCATCCGATTTTCGAACCCTTTCCTTTAGGAGGCAATCGATATATATATATATTTTTCTGCCTGTCTACACACGGTAAGAGAATCAAAATTAGGAACGTCTCATATTTTCTGGGCATTGTTCACCGCGTTCTTCGTTCGACGCACAGAAACCGTTCAATCTTCGCGCCCTTGTACGCTCTTCAGTTACGTTCGCGCGCGCGCGTTCGAGACTATCAACACCGAATACTCACAACTCCAGAAAAATAGTTATAGCTGCTTCAAAGATATAGCGTTTAGCCATAAACATGGCCGACCCTTAAACCATTAGTACTCGATCATCGGGGGCCCATTGTATTCCACCGCACTCAGGATCGCACGATACTTATGGGGTTCCAAGGAATAAAACCAAAAGAACTGAAATATTTGAAAGAAATTTCGGGGTCGTAAGCTGTCATTAAGAATAAAAAGGCCAGAAGTATTTTAAATTTTAAATTAGCACACTACAAGAACTTGTTTAATTACATTAATACAGAAAACCCGATCCCAAATTGACATCGTATGCCCCTGAACGACAGTCAAGCACAGTTTTTACAACTCAAGGGTATAGAATGACAGGATTAGGCTACCGAAACACATAAACCTTAGGGTCGGTCAGGTTTATGGCTAATGCTGTTTTTTGTAAGCAGCTATACATTTTACTGCGAAGAGGACAGGCCAATAGAAACCGTGAGGCGCGTCGAACAAGGACGAACCGCAGATTTTTTTTTTCTTTTACGTCGCGGCGAACGGGTGACATTTTTCACAGCAAAAGTACAGCGTTGTTCGACGTTTAACGCGTGTTACGTACTTTCAATGTTCCTATTTCTACTCGTACTTCCGAAAATGGAGACATTAGCAGCAACGGATCAAAGCCGAATGTTGCCGTTGTTGTGTCGGTACCACCGACCAAACGAACGAACGAACGAACGAACTTTTCCTGTTAGTATACCAAAGATAATAGACTAGCAAGGTAGCGTAGGAACCGTTTAGTTGATCCAACACTAAAACCAGGAATACGCATTCGTAAAGTTAGAGAACACATTAGAAGATTTTTCCTTCAAGCTTCGTAGCGGACTTGGCCGATATATTGGAGTTGAGAAACAACAATTCGCAACAGACTCGACCTCGCTGGGCACCAATCCATTTTACATGTCGTCGCACTGTGGTTTCCTTTGCGAATGAACCCCAAAACGATAGGTGCCCGCCTGATTCCAGAGTTCGAGGAGGACATGTCATTACGCGCACGCAACTGTCCAACTGCGGTGAATACTTTTGCTAAAACAGACTGATAAACGTTCACGAATGTTGTCTCTCATTAAGCTACGTCCCCGTTATGCCGATCGACCTGTTTTGTGTCCCAATTTTACGACGCTGCCTGTTGGCACATGTCGATGACATATCCCCATATGGTCGGTTCTGCCGACAGGCATAATGGGAACGCACCTTTAAGCTCCTGTATTCGGCGATTATTGCTACACATGTGATTTATACGTTGATAGTTGTTTCCAAGCAACAGACGGTAACGCGCACACGATATTTATTTGTGTTAGATGTTAGGGGCCATAGTAAACTGAAATATTAGAGAATTATAGCGGTAGCGAGAGAATTAGTAACACATAGATAGCCGATTATCGACTATATACATAGAGTTTCGTGATTCATTTTTATCAGAATCGTCCCTTGTGATTTATTTCCGAGTTTCGTTGGAAACTGTGATCGTAAACGTCTTCAGCCGATGTTAGATTTTTACGCGTGTGTATCGTAACGCCTTCGAACCCGCCGAAAACGGGCTTCCTTCCGTTTCCACGGTGGCGCTACGGCGGCTCAGGTGAATTCATTCAGAATTTTTATACTCGTATGCGTGTACATACTTAGTTTTTGATCGACGATCGATGTTTTTATTATCGTGCGTAAACGCGATCACGATTATTGTGGTTTTCGTTACTTTTAGCCAATTATTATTGTATCGAGACATTCCGGTGGTGTAGAGGAGTGGGGTGGTAGCCAGGCTACGAAACGGAAAGCTTTGTCCAAAGAGTTCGAGGACTCGTCGAATCGTTGAACCAACTGCAATTTCACCATTTATTCCCTGCCGAGAAACAATGCTAGTCATCCCGGTTATTCGTACAGGGCAGGGGGTACGATCGGCAACTTGGACGGAATTTCAGGAGGCGCGGAATTATTGTTGCAATTTTCTCTGTACCAAACCATTTACGGAATTAAATGGTCCATTTTTTTTATATGATTACGAATAAATTATATTACGTCGTTGAAAACATCTGTCTGTCACATTTATTCAATTCGTGCGTGTTCCTCGATCCGTTGATCCTGACGCATCTACATACTGGCATTATAACGGTTATCTTTTCACCTAAAAATCGACGAGATAAATGTTACACTTTTAAATTAGACATTTACGACGTGTTGTACGGCTGTTGAGAAGCCAACTTACGATCTACCTGTCTATTATATTTCATCCCATTCCCCTTTTTTATTTGACTCTCTCAAACCTATGCTCGATTTCGTATATTGTTACAGGCTCTTTGATCTTATCGCAGTAGCCAGCCCATTCCCCTTCGGTCAGATCCACATCCGTGAATTCTGTTCCGTTGTTGACAGCTTTTGCGATCCATCCATTTCTCGGCGAAAAATCGCAAGGATCGAGACCTCGACAATCGTACACCGCTATGGTCTGAAACTCGTCTAGATCGCGCGCGACGTAAGGCTTTATGGAATCTTTCAAAATCATCATGGAATTTTCGCGGGCGCAGTGTTTGCATTTGCTTGTGAAGTGTTGGACGGCATGGCCTTTTTGGGCTGGAACAGTCTCGCTCAATAATACGTAGTTCCACTTTTCGGATGCTTCCCGACAATTGCAACAAGTAAACTTGAGATACCATCGAAATTCGTCTCCTGACGGTCTCAACTCTTCTATGTTCTCCATCGTAACCTTCACTTGCAACGCTATCTTTACCATTTTGATAGTGATTTATTCTTATTCGACGCAAAAAAAAGAATTGTTTAAACCGTATTAATGTGGCGGAAGGATTCTGTGTATTCGATTGATCGAGGGTAACAATCGTTGGAGCACTGACTTGAGGTTATACACGTTTGTCCACCTTCGTATGTTGATTCACAAACGAGAATGTAGCAAGCAGCGAAGTCGTTACACGTTTGCGGGCAATTAACGAGTATGTATTCTTTCGAATTAAACTAAATTCAAAATTACCCGAAATATCATAACATCGTAAACGACGGAAGCAAATAAGAGCTTCTCGAATCATCGACTAAAATTAGTATCAGAGCCCTCTCTCGTGTCGTGACATTCGCGCCTATATCGCCCACCAGAGTTGGGCACAATTTTATTCTTGAAAAGATTTGAACAGTTAATGAAATGAAATAATTGTTTGCCAAGTGTCTACTGATTCGAGAAGAAGTATTGTGTTATTGTAAGAATTGAAATTTTCACGGTTATGCTATTAAAAGTGACGATGACTCATGGTATTTTCGCCATCTCCGATAAACTTCCCGCCAATTTGACAATACATAACGCTAAGATTTATGAAATATCAGATTGATATTATCATTTAAATAGTGGATCAAATTTTTGTTAAACTTAGATTTGTGGATATTCTAAAAATTTTGCCAGCTAAGCTCGAGTTGGACGTTCTCGTAACGTAGAGGCCGTTAAAATCACAGGCTTTTTACGAAAGGTGTCGGTGTTACAGATTCTTTGGGCAGTTGGATCTATCTTTATTACCTTGTCTATGGTTTCACGACGTGATGAATAATTTATTTCACTGTTTACACGTTATTAGAGTCGCGGGTCGCTGCGATCGCATGTCGCGTGGAACGTGAAGTCGTTCCGTTAAGCTTATCGGTTTTCGATGGATATGAAAATACATGGATTTTGCTCGAAAACGTCAAGTATGAAACGAACGATTGCTCTGTATTTAATTAATGTATACATATCGTTAGCGTTTTGCAATGCTGAAGATATTCTAGGATGCGGAGGATTTTTGAAAAGTCATGCCGATATCGATTTTGCAAAAGTTCAGATAAAATTGTAAGTATTGTGATACGGAATTTGTAATCATTCGCACGGTTTACATGCAGGTTTCGAATGAATAGCAAGTCAAATAATGACTAAAACATTCGCTCGATTTAGGTACACAAAAGCTGGAAGTCTCAAGGATTCCACAGAGTGTGCTCCAAACAATGGATATTATTTTCTTCCTTTGTACGATAAAGGAGAGTATGTGCTAAAGGTAACACGAGACAATAATACAAAAATACTTTAAACAGCCTAGTCTTGAGAGTTAAGTTTGACATATTACATAACAAAACCAATTAGGTGGATCCACCCAGAGGATGGAGCTTTGACCCTATGGAAGTCTTATTGAACGTGGATGGAGCTACCGATGCTTGCAGTCAAGGCAAAGATATTAATTTTACCTTCAAAGGCTTTGGCATCACTGGCAGGGTAAATTGCAAAGATCTTGTATACCTGATATATTCGTGAAACTTTATCTTTGATCAAATCACATTTAAAACCAACAATTCAGAGGTGTCGATCCACCTGTGTGAACCATGACATGTACTTTTGTTTACATCCTATACCGGTACAGTTTATTGGTATTATGGGATTTTATGCTTCTTTCAGGTTAGTGGCTTGGGATCGCATATCGGACCCAAAGATGTGTCCGTTGCCTTGTATAATGAGGGTAGTGAGAAAGTTCCCGTTGGAACAACGACTACCGCGGAAGGAGGCACGTTTTATTTCACACCTGTACAGCCTGGAAATTACATACTAGTCGCGTCACATCCACGGTGAGTTTCGGCGAACGTTCGACTTTCCATTCCATTCCTAATATGTTGTATTGACGATTTTGCAGCTGGACAATGGAGAAGGACACTGTCAAAGTGACGGTGCGTGAAGGCAACACGGAGCTTCGGGACGATAGCCTAGTAGTTTTTGGGTACGATGTGAGCGGTCGAGTAACCAGTGAAGAAGAACCTGTTAGCGGCGTGACGTTTATCCTGTTTGGGGTACGAACTTGTATTTTCTTCTCGTCTCGATACAATCCTCGAGAGTCCAACTGTTCGATTATTAACCAGATCCGTTGCATTTAACGTTTGCGCAGACTGGAGCGGCCAAGAATTGCGCAACCACGACCATTAACAAAGAGCTTCTGTCCAAGAACCCGATTTGTCACGTTGTCTCGGACAAAACTGGCAAGTTCGTGTTTCCGAGCGTGTCAATCGGAGAATATAAATTAATCCCATACTACGCCGGTGGTCAAACCAAATTCGATGTTCAACCATCCGAGCTCTCGTTCAGAGTGGATGACAACAGCATCACATTGCGTCCAGGATTCAAAGTAACAGGCTTTACGGTGAGCGGATTCGTTCGTACGGCTATCGACGGAGATCCACTGCCGGGAGCGAAGATCTTATTGGCGCAAAAAGAAGTCACGACGACTGATGCGAACGGGAAGTATGTGCTGGACAACATGAAGGCTGGCCAGTATCTCGTGAAAGCAGAAGCTGGTACAAAATACTGAACTCGTATATTTCCCTTGATACTGTTGGATTGTAAGAATTGTTTTTAATCGCGTAATCGTTTCTTACATAGACAATGTACTTTTTACCGAAAAATCGGTCAAGATCTCGCCGAGTTCCTCAGAACTTCCGGTTTTAACACCGTCGGCCTATAAAGTTTGCGGGAAAGTCACGTTGTCGGCGAAAGGGACGTTACACCATCGAAAAGTTTCCGCGCAGAACACTGCCGCCACCTTCGATAAAGAAATCGAAACTGACCCGAAAACCGGAGAATTCTGTACCTATCTCGGGCGTGACAGATATCAGTTGAGCGTGGTCGTCAGCTCGGAGGAAAGGGACAAGGGCTTGCAGTAAGTAGATCGTAGATTTTCGCGTTATAGATTTGTTCCCATTGCTGATGATTCGATTTTTAGATTTTTTCCTTTGCAACAGACGATCGACGTATCGTCTCGACCGGTACGCGACGTGAACTTTTTGCAGCTGAAGGCGACTTTAACGGGTACGGTAAAATGTCTGCCGGGAACCGATTGCAGCCACGCTTCCGCTACTCTGAAAATACTCGACGGTATTACGATAAAGACGATACAGTCGAAGGGTAAGTTTATTGGAATTTTCTACCCAGCCCTTATATTATAATCGTTCGTTACCATAAATTTCCTGCGATAACAAAACCGCGCAAATACCAGGCAAACATATAATGTGGAATTATTTTATTCGTACTTTGATCGACGGAAAATTTCGTAGAAAACGAGTCACACGCGTTCTTGTTGTCGCAGCGATACCTTGATCGATCCAATCGATACTATTCTTTTTGTTTGTGAAGTCGTTTTTCGTCACGCAGATGGCCAGTATCAGTTTACGGACGTGTTACCCGGTCATTACGAGGTGCTGATAGACAACGATGTCTTCTGTTGGGAGCATTCCAGTTACAGGATATCGGTAACCTCGGAACGCGCTGAAGTGCCGACATTTGTACAGACCGGATTTTCCGTTACTTTCATTTCGTCCCACGACACAGCGGTGGTATATTCGGAGCCCGGCGATTTGACGAGACTAACTTTAGTTTTGAACAAAGGAAGTACAAAGCATTGCGTGTCCAAGCCAGGAGCGTACGCTTTCACGCCGAAAGGTTGTCACGTTTACGAACGATCGTCCTACGCGTGGGACACCAGCAGTCTTTCCCCTGTCTTATTGCACTCTACCGAACACACTCACAAGGGAAGCATTCAGAGTGTTGGCTCGTTAAACGATGTTAAAGTAAACATTGAAAACGCTGGCGACGTTACCACGTAAGTGCATATACAGGGTGTCCGAAAATAGCTTCGACTCCAGGAAATTATGGGTTCCTGGGGAAAAAAACAACTTTTTCCTTAGCGAAAATGTTATCCGAGGCTTTGTTACCGAAATATTAACGAAAAACCCCGACCAATCAGGAAAAAGTTGTTTCAAATCATCCCAGGAACTCCTAATTTCCGGAAGTCGAAACTATTTTGGGATACCTTGCATCTATTATGTACGTGTAAAATCATCCGTAATTTATTACTATATAGATTCGGTATCTGATCAAGCGATTGGTTCACAGATTGGGTCCATTGAAACCCGTGCAACAGGGTAGTTTCTACAAATATGAGTTCGAGTTCAAGGCGAGGACTGACAACATCTATGTGATAACACCGTTGTCGGACATACTGCTGTTTAGTCCTCCGTCGCTGAAAGTTCTGGCCGTAAACGATTGCCAAAACGATGTCGCTTCGTTTGTCGGTGACTTGGGAAAGGTAAGCGAACTCTACTATGCACCACTAAAGATCCAGTTATATACGAGGTGTCACGTATCGTTCAGATTATTGCAGGGCAAATCAGTCCAGCCTTGGAAGGTGTTAGCGTGCAGATATTCGGAAGCGACAGAACTTCCCCGGTGCACACGTTAGTCACGCAAAAAGATGGAACATACAGTGTCGGTCCTTTGGATGGAAAAGTTGATTACAGGTAAACATTTACTTTCACTGGTTACCATTACGTTTTCCGTGGATGTACATACTTAGGATGCATCACCGTTTTTCCTTTTGGTCAGTGTAACCGCAGAGAAAGAGGGATATGTCATTACTGGGCCAGATTCCAGCGGAGTATTTTTGGCGCACAAGCTGGCCGAGATTATCGTTCAAGTTTCCGACAAAGCTGACAACGCATCGCTACAGGTATATGCCGATGAAACTATTTGAAAACGACAAATGATTTTCAACGCGACGGGGGACGGAGCCTTTTCATTTCTTTTTTGCTTTCGCAGGGTGTCCTTCTCTCTCTGTCCGGCGGACAAAGTTATCGAAAGAACAGCGTGACCGGCGAGGACGGAAAATTAATTTTTAATTCCTTGTCCCCCGGGGAGTATTATTTGAGACCGATGATGAAGGAATATCGTTTCTATCCGCCGTCGAAGATGATCCAAGTGACGGAAGGTGCGACCGTGCAGGTGGAGTTGTTGGGTAGAAGAGTCGCGTTCAGTGCCTATGGATCCGTAATATCGTTGAACGGGAAGCCGGAAGCTGGCTTACTCGTGGAGGTTCAAGGACAGGGTGATTGTAGCAATCTCCAGGAAGAAGCGACCACCGAGGAGAACGGAAACTTCCGAATCAGAGGACTTCAACCGATGGTAAATGATCTTGCAAAGAATTGTAGGAATTACGGACCGAAAAATATACCGTATATGTACAGAATCCGATTTTTGTTTCACAGTGTACATACGCGTTTCGATTGAAACCCGACGCAGAGGTTAACGCATACATCCACCGCACCAGCCCCCACTCTATAACGGTGCAGACCTCGCAAGACGTTCACGGTCTTCGATTGATCGCGTTTCACCCACTATTGCGCACCGACGTGTCCGTCCACGTTGTATCCGTGCATCCGGAACATTATCGAACGTTAAAAGTGAAGCTCTGTAGAGAGGACATGCCCGACTCTCCGATTCATTCGAGCAAACTGGACGCTCAGCCATTGAACAAAATCGGGAATAATTATAACGCCGGTTTTCTCGTGCATCTGCCGCCGTTGCAAGCCGATGGAAAAAAGTACTTCGTACAACTGGAGTCCTCTCTGCCGCAAACGATGCACAAGTACAGAACCGTGCCGTTTTATTTCGAGGCGAACTCGTCGTTCAAGCACGTCAAGCTGACGTTTAACGCCGAACGAAAAGTCGACTCGAGCGACATGAGTCAAACGTCCGTGATCGCGTTGCCGTTTATTATGCTGGTCGCGTTCGCGTTTCTCAACCGCGAGAAGATCTGGACTTGGTTGAACGCGTCGATCGAAAGACGGTCGAAACCGTCTCCGAGCTCGAGGACCTCGATACAGGCTGTCCCCATCGATCCGAGAGCGGACGACATCATTGTCGAGCATATAATGAACATTAACAAGAGAAAAATGAAGCCGCGTAAGACGTAATCGATCGTTCCTTACTCTACTACTATACTATATACTATACTTACTACTATACAAAGACCGTTTTTTAGAGATCGACGGCGTCCAAACGCTCCATAAACACAAGCCAAACTCACGGTGTACATATCGCGAAGAAAATGTACGGACTCCTCTCGATTATTGTGTGACTTGGTCTACACGATTATTGTCCCGGCGCGGTCCTGACTTCAGGACGATAATCGAGAGGCGTCTGTATCGGACGATTTTGCATTTGAACAACAGACAGTACAAAACGAACGGAATCGAGCGCACGATTGTGTTCTCCGAACCATTGTGTTCTGAACGAATCGTTGTGCAATTCTCTTAGAATACTATTATATTAATTATTTCACGCGAATGAATGCAATACGAATACGTTCTTGTATATCTTTTATTCGACCGTTAATTAAAGGTTGAAACGTTGAATTTGACTCGATACGAAACGGACCTAGATTTCTCCTCCGTTACTGTGGCCCCGGTTCTCCCGAAACGGGTTAGTCCCTCTAGGTTGTTCACGGGGCGATAAAGAACTGGAAAAGGAAAACGTGAAATGGCGTGTTTCATCGATAGGAACGAAGCTTGGTTCGACTTACCATGGGATTCTCGGCGTACAAACATTTCATGAAACCGTACGCCTTCTCGCAATGGTCCTTTGCAGCTGTAAAACAATGGTAAGTGAACAGATGGTCAAATAAGTCTTTAGCGTTGGATCAGATTGCCATGAAACTACCGCGATACTCACTGACTTCGGTGCAACTATCGATCATACCGTGAACGACATCTTTGTAAACGTCCGGTATTATCTTTTTCAGTAAATTGTACTTGATCTTTCCGTTTTTGTCCATCTGTCGAACAGAAATGAACGAGTCGATTTTACGAGAAAGCTACGTTCCACTAGGGGAAAAAGTGACGTAGGAGGTGGACCTTATACCACTTAGTAAATTATTATTTCAAGTATTGAAACAAATGTTAAACCGAATATTAATTTTGCATAAATTTCAATACCTCCCAAAACTAAATGGTAGGAGGCCCTTTGCCTACGACACTTTTTTCCCTATCGGAAGCCGAGTTTGTTCGTGCGGGTACTTAACATTACCATGCTAGATTTCTCGAGGACACACTTGAAGTAACACTTCAATCGATCGTCTTCCGGAAACTCGCCAAATTCTGTATCCTCGATAGCCTCTAAAAGATAAGAAGTTCTTTTTATTTTCAGTAGGAGGGGATCTGTCGCTTTATCGCGCGAATAATTAAGAATTTTCTTGCTTACGAAGGGTCGTTTTAGTTTCTTCGATGCATTTTGCCCTTACACTGGCAGTCAATTTCCTGAAGTCATCCGGATCGGCCTTCCTCGGAAACCATCAATATATATTATTTTACGGCTAACAAGCGTAACCACGAAATTTCACAAAACCGGAGGGATACTCCCAGATAACACATGACGCCTTGAAGACGCCCATTTTACAGCTATTTTAGGTCTGAGGCGCCTTTAAGCTGTCTTCAAGGCGTCATGTGTTATCTGGTTATCTACTTACCGAACCTTTGACGAGTTGAAAGACCAGGAGGAGACTGGTCAGAATAAAAAAGAACTCTGTTACGGTTTTCATACTTGAACGGATCGATCGACGTTTCACGCCACTTGCAAACAACCGAACAAACACTGTGGATCTTTTCTATCAACATGCCGGTTATAAATACGTATATGTATATATATATATATATATGCACTTGATGATTGTGGCAAATAATAATTGGTTGACAAAACGAAGCAGTAGGCGAAGAATCGTGTTTCCAGTATAATAGTTGAATTAATTGTCGGGGATAATTGTAGCTATCCGTGCTTCGTCCTGCCTCGACAAACTTTTGACTACCACCTAGAAGGTATCTAATTGTTCGCCGTACAGCGAATCGCAAGAATAAACGGTTCCGGATCGAACAGGTACAATGTAATCGAAACGTTCAGACGAACTTCCGTTCGTGATTTCCAAGCGTTGTTCATGACGAATAGCACGTAATTATTCGGTTAATTTACTCGTAATACGATCCGTTGGATCGGCCACGAAACTCGAAAAGTCGAACGTCACGACGGTGCTCCGTACTTACATGTGCACCTGAATTACGATGTCACCCCCCGTATCGAACACGTTGAAATTATAGGCAAACCAAATTCTAGTTTCTTTCTTAATAGCAGGTGCTTCCGTATACGCAACAGTCCGTATCAGTTTTGATACGGCATCTATCGGAACAATATCCTTAGTGTTCCTTCCATGGGCATAGCCAGCTTATCAGTTGGGGGCAAAAATATTAACACATTGACTGCCACAGTAGAAAAGGCCGTACGTAGTCAGACACGCTTTATTTTTTTTTTTTTTAAAGTCATAAATCCTTGATACTGTATGCGTTTTGCTAATAGAGGTTATTGGTCGTGTTTCAAACTATACTGCAATATTAAATATTATTCAAAAATACTCTGGAAAGGGGGGGGGGGGATCCAATTTTTTTCTTCTAGGGTAGGCACTTGGTTCGTGTCCGACACCTTGAAGACGTCCATTTTACGGCTCTTCGAAGGTAGTGATTGTTTTTCGTCGAATTCTTACCGAATGGCTCCAGAACTACACGGTTTTCGCACCATCGATTTGCTCTTCCCTGAAATTTGAATAGTATGACTTCCAACACTCTGGTGTCCAGATATAGAATCTCAGAGTTTCGATAAAACCCCATTTAGTCCGTCCATGGTGATCGAGATCGGAGCTGCATGCGACGCTATCGGGCACGTCCAACCTTCGAGTAATTCGCACGCGTAGATACGCGATTAATATCAATCAACGAATCACAGTAACCCGCTCGTTCTATTTCTAACGCGCTGTTGCGTTCGGACACGGCCTCAATTGATAATTGGAGCATTTCTGCGTAGGCAGTTCCGATCAGACCGGTCGTTTTGACGATCGAACCTTGAAATTTTTCGGGTCGTTCACGCTTCCGATCGTTCGTTGTCTTTCTTATCTTCTAAACAGGGACTTAAATCGGTATGATTTTGATACCGGTATTATGCCATCAAAGCTATACCGATGTATTACCGAAAATCGAAATAAATACCGATATTTTTTCGATTTCTATAAGGGTGGTGCTTATATAGGGTTATATAGGGCGAAGGTACAACCGGAAGTACCGGTATTTACGTTCCGGTAGAAATCCCTGCTTCTAAAATACCGAAGAACGCATTCCCACTTTCAACGCATCCAAGCATTTCGTACACTCGAGTATTCGATGTGGGGTTCAATAAATATTTAAACGATTTTAACAACCTTTTTATTCAGACGTTCCTTTTATTGATGTCTCGTGCGGAACGGATATGGGGTATTATTACATCGAAACGGATACAGTTCCTGGAGCCTCGCGTTCCTCCCGCAGTATTGCTTTCTCCACTTCGCGCGGGAATTCGTTAAAACAGATAATAGGTCTGAAACGAGAAAAACGATCGCTCGTCGAATCTGACATCTCTCGAAATAAAACAAGAAACTAGAAACGATTTTAAGTTACTCACCCGTGGTGACAACGCCGCGTAACATTTGTTGAACGTGTACGCGTACTCGCAATTGTCGCCGTTCGCTGGGAAAGAGATAATTACGTCTTGTCGTGACAACGATCGCGGTGAATAACCGATCGATCTCGCGTACAATCGAAAAGAAACGAGTGTGCAATCATGCGATCCGACACACCGTATATGAAAGCAGAGTTTAAATAAAAATTTAATCTAATTAAAAAACCCAAATCGGAATTACGGTGTAATTGCAAGGCAATTACAAATTAGATTTAGATTTTGTAATTAGATTACATTTCGCCCAACTCTGTATGAAAGTAAAGAGAATAAAAAAAAATAAATGTAAAATTATAATTTAATTGAAAAAAACAAAAAAAAGGTAGCGGATCGATCGAGGAAAAGAATGGAGGAAAATATAAAATACACAGTTAGATACCGAAATATTTACCAATCCCCTTGCACTTGCTGATCGCTTTCTGAACTTCGGTTCTGTAAGCAGGTATTCTCTGGAAAAACGTGAGCATACCGTTCAGACTGAGGTCCCTTTTGTCATCGATTAGACCGAATTGCTCCCACAGACAGTACATGTAACACTGCGTCGCAAAAGGAACGAATGAAATGTTCATTAATACATCACGTTTCGACAAACACGTAGTGTCGTCCAAAACGGTAAGTGGGTAATCGTTTAATACCTTTAACTCCCGCGTTTCCGGCCATTCGCCATTCCTCACCGCCTCTATGTCCACTGAAGCAAACAATCGTTGTTAATTCGATCGTTTTTCGATTTTCTTATTACCCTGATAACCAGTTGTGTACAAGTTTCGAGGCAAATTGCCAGTAATAAATAACGAAAGCTGTGTAAAAAAAAAACCATAGCCACCTGGTTCCGCATTTCACTTGGATTTTTGCAGGCAACAATTGCAGACAAAATGATAAAACAAATTGGCAGAAAGTCTTGCAACAGGACTTATGTCAAATTGTGGGCAAAACCGGAACAAAGTTTGAAGCCAATTTTCTGCATACGTTGCTGTCAATGTGCGCGCAAATTTATAACAAATCTTGCGTCAAACTTGTAGCCATAACTTGATAACAGACATTGGACAAAATTTAGCTTTGGCTGATTGGGTACATTATTTTTTCTTCCCCCATCATACGTACCCGTGGCCACTCCGGTCTGCGTTTGACAAGCGTTCACCACACTGGCCGCGGTTGTGATCATCTTATCAGAGACGAAGCTCGGCCGCGTCTACGAAACATCCGAAATTTTAGTCGAAATTGAATTCGATCGATGAAACCACATCGCCCAAAATATATTCTCAGGATTGCAGAACGACCGTATCCAGCAAAAATTCCTGACCATTCGATCGTTGTCGATTCTCTTTTCTATGTTCGTTACTTTTTGTTCTGGAGAGAAATAGGTAGGAAGAGGCCTAGATAGCACATGACGCCTTAGACCTAAAACAGCCGTAAAATCTTGAAGGCATCGTGTGCTATCTGGTGGGAGGTGGCTGGTGAATGGGTCTTATTGTTTTCTCCTTTTTTCGGAGAAAAAACAATGCCAGTAAAATGTTGAGAATACAATTATCCAAAGAGATTTCTAATAAATTCATCGAACAGTAGTACGTACCCCGCAATGAACGCTCGCAACCTGGATCAAGTAGAGAGCCAGCAGAGGTACGATTATCGTGAGCTTCATGATTCGCGTCCGATTTTATTGACCTATCGTTCTCGTCGAGCCCAGCGAACGATCAATCTCCGGTTAGTGGGATACTCGTGAAGAAACACGAGAATCCACGAATATTCTCCAGAGAAAGATTTTCGTTACAACACAGCTCGTTTAGTCCCGGGTGGTCGGCCGGGGGCGGGTGATTCTGGCCGGCTCAGGGGCTGTTTTCAGCGGCGATTACTCGGAGCTACTCGGCGTACTTCGCCGGCGACGTTGGCAAACGCGAGGGCGCAACTGAATTAAATCCCGCCGCAGGCACGGAATGTCCGACGGTAGAGAGATATCTCGACACGTGTTACGCTTAGGACTAATAATAATTGAAATTTCACCGGCGATTTGTCTATGGGACGTGTCTTCGATAATATGCAGGGCAACGTTATCGGTCTGGTTACGATCGATATCTACTTGTTGCGCGTAATGCGTGAAACGTCACGAAACGATCGTTAACATTTAAAAGGATTGAACAGATGAGTAGGCTTTTGTTTCTAGGCCAGGGTGTAACGCGTATATAAACGTATATTTGATGGGCGGATGTTATACCAGCTTACGAATCGACCCTATACATACCCTCCTATCGCCTACATAACACATAACCAACCGATTCAAGTGTCTCGTTCCGTTACCATTAATTCAACATGTGCGACATACAAGTCCGCAGGACGAGACATCTAAATGACGCTGTACACGGTTATTAACGATCGGTAAACAGGTCTTGGATTTTCCTAGAAATTTGAAAAAGTCTAGAAAATGATCTCTGAACCTTCGATCATTCAGAATCATTGGAATCATCGAATAGAAAAACTATTTTTATCATCTAACTTTCTGTTTCACGATTCAATAATCGAGTGTTTGCGATTAGATTTCGAACGACGAATCGATCAACAGTTGGGGAAACTAATAAAAGAATTTTGGAAACTGGTCGAGTTCGTTTTATATTTGGTGCACTCTACTCGTCATCCATCGGAACGAAAACGAAAACAGTTTGGTTTCCGTCGACGATGGGCGAACACAGCCGAGTCAAGCATTGCGACCGGCGTCCGTTTTTGTACAGTCGCACTTTAAAATTATTGGCCAGCCCCGATTCCATTCCAGCGAAATTGTAAATGTCACGCGATTGAAATCGGTATGACCAGCGTCCGGGAAAGCAATAATGTTCCGATGATATTTTTACGATTCTGTCCGGCATTTCATCGACATTTCATCGAAGCGAGTCGTCGTACGGAATGTTTCTCGCTCGACATAACCTTTTCATTGACTATACTTTTCGGTGGTCAATTACACGGTCAGCTGTATTTTTTATCGATGAAGAACAAACGTATAAATTTAAGAACTATACGTTTCACGCTGCATTAATACAGTCTCGTTTCTTTAAAACGTAGATGAATTTAATAGATTTTCAGGAGATAAAACGATTTTGAGGGACTGTACGGTTCGACGACATGGTACAGTCTACTGAATTGAAATTGACAACATCGTCTCATTCTCGCAAGATTTTTCGCACCGAAACCGTTTCGTGTATTAAACGAATATCTTTGCGATGCTGTGACATCGTTCTGAATGTTATTCGATAGATAAAGAACACTCGAGAACGACGTTTAGACTGATGTTACAAGTTCACGAGACACGGAATGAGGACAAAAGAATCTCGACGGACTGTACAGCCGAAGTTGTATTGACAGTTGTGTTTCCTTCGAGCAAGTGCATTTCGTTGAAAACGAAACGTGTATGGTGTTTCAAAGAAGAAAATCTAATCTCTCGATTATGCGTTTTAACGGTGCTTAAACGTTTCTCATGGAAAGGGAGCTAGAAAAGTGAATGTTTCGAGCAAAGTCAAGTACGATAACCGAGGCAATTGTATTCCGTTGACGCTAAGACCCTCGAGCTGCCCCAGGATTTCCAGCACGGTACAATGTCAAAGACGAGAATGAAAGAATTCTTCTTCAAGATCGTTCATAGTGAAGTTTCGAACGTTGAATAGAATGCCTTGCTGGATCGTTCCAGTTCGAAGATTCCGCGACAGACGGAAAGTATAAGTGTACGAGGCTAATTAAAATTTTGAAAAACTTCTCGTAGAGCAACTGCTATTGTCACGTGGTCTATTCTCTTTTTATACGTCAATTTTCGCGTAAAATTTAAAATTTTTTACGAATTTCTTTCGCTTCTTTCTGTTTCTCGATAAGTCGATTAGAGTCAAATAAAAATGGGAAAAACGAGAGGAGTACACGAGACAACGCCAGAATTGAGAAACCGAATGGTGGGAATGTACGAAGCTGGTTTAGGACTGCGAGAAATTGCGGCAGCTGTAAATTGTTCGGTGAGTGTGTTGTAAACATTATGTATAACAAAAAATGATGTTTGATTTAACTAAAATGGTTAATATTATTACGAAATTCTATGCATCTACATTACTTTTGTCGCTACATCCTATGGTTCCAGCAACGCACTGTCAAGAGATGGTTAAATAGATTTGACAAGGAAGGCACAGTAGAAACACGAGAGCGATGTGGACGTAAACGTGCCACTACGGTAGAACAAGATGAAGCTATAGTGAAGCTGGCCACACAGACACCAATAACAGCTGCCAAAGCTGTTCTTCCTGCTTTGGGGCTCACGTGCTCTGTAGATACTATCAGAGAAAGGCTACACAAAGCTGGAATACACAATTGGAGTCCATCGCGGAAATATATGCAAAGAATTACACTTGGGTTTGTGCTTCAATGTGTTTCCTTGTTTTATTGCGATGCCCTTATGCTACTCAATCTCAGTGAATTCTTGTAAGTTACCTACTTTGTCCATAGTGATGCTGATGGTGCTGCTATTCAACAACCTGTATGGAGACCTACGGGAACACAGTTGGGAAAGAAAAAGTCTTCCAAAGATTCTAACAAGAATGATACGATTGGCAACGTTAAGAAAAAGAATTCGCCATTTTGTGTTTTCGCAACAAAGTGCTGCTCAATCTCAGGGCTGTAATATACAGTCGCAATCCCAATCTTTATCTCCAAGTCAAACGGAGTTTGGTAACCCCTTGAGTTTGGTTCAACAGACGCAACCTGTTTATCAGCACTCTAGTTTGAATATTTCTCAAAGTTGGCCACTCGATTTAGTGCAAGGAACTCATCATTATCCACAGGTTCGTCAGCTGCAACTTACGCAACACGAGTACTTGTCCTGCTGTTCGACCGTATCCTTTTTTCGATTTTTAGGCCCAAGCGGATGCAATATCTCACGAACAACTATTGCCACAGCAGCTTCAAGAACTGCAAACCCGACAAGAGCAACAGCACCATGCGCAACAAGTACAATCGACGATTCCAGACGAAACGCATAATCTGGATCAGCGGCAACGACAACTCGAAGTAGTACGCCGGGTTCAACAGCAACAGCATCAGGATAATTTACATTCACAACTAGTTAATTCGCAAATTAATTCAAACCTGAATTCTGACGCTACTAATTCCTGCAGTTCTCAAGATAGTAATCAGTCTTCTAGCGCAGAACCGAAACAGAACAAAGACTCATCGAGAGAAGGTATCGAAGAAAGTGACTCGCGGAGAAAGAAAAAGAAAGGCGGGAAAGCGAAAGGAACGTTGGAAACCAGTGTCGAAATACGAAATCGAATGATCGGCATGTCCGAGGCAGGCTTGTCCACGTTGTCTATCGCGCTCGCAATCGACAGATCGGTAAGAAGAAACATGTTCGTCTTGCTGGATTCGCATAATTAAGATCGTCGTGGGGATAGCCGTATACCCAATGCTCGTTATTAAATAGGAACGTACCGTTAAACGATGGTTAGAACGTTGGCACAAAGAAGGTAACGTACAGACAAAGGAAAGAAAGGGTCGACGTCGAATTACAACTAAAGAGCAAGACGAAGCCATCATTGCAATGGCTACTCAGCAACCTTTGACTGCAGCTAAACACGTTGCGCCTGCTCTTGGATTAAAATGTAGCGTAGACACGATCAGGGAAAGGCTTCATAAAGCTGGTATTCACAGTTGGAAGCTTGGAAAGAAGCAAGGGTTGGTATAATAAAAAAAAATATATATTCTTCCTTATACAAATATGTTCGCGCATAACAAGCAATAGCCGAGTTTTCAATCGTTTCAGGGAGGGGAACGCTGTTCATACGGTTCACCTGTGGCAACCTAGTGGAAACCGACCAAATAAACCGAAAATACCCGGTGAGAAGAGAAAAAGGCCAAGTGGTAATAAAAAACGTGATCAATCAAGCAATACGCAAAAACGAGTATCCACCAGGAAGAAAAAAAACGAGTCTACCGGAGCAAAGTTGATTGCACAGCCAACGAATATGGTATCGGAACAATCTACTGCTTTGCCATTTCATAATTCAACGACAAGTAAGCTGGGTTATTAATTTACTTTGTTGATGTGCTTCTCTGTAAAAAAAAACAAGACTAGTGGATAACTTTGGAAACCACTTTTTAGTGGCAAACTATGTTCCAGGTCCGAATATAATGCAGCCTGTTCACAATATTCCTATAGCTTCTGCTACGCTCGTTCAGTCGCAACCTCCACCGCCAGGTCCTGCGCCAGCGCTTCAAACGATGCCGTCGATGGGTCTTATGATGCAACAAAGACCCGATTGTCGATTAGCGCCGAATATCGTACCACCTGTTTCGGGACAAGGAAATACCGGAGTTTCTTATCCATCTTGCATGGTTGGAAGCAACAACCACACTGGTCACAGTATGGAACAACCAGATCCTTTGAATTACGAACCATACATATGGAGTTTTTGAACGCTGAACTCTGAAGAACACCAATCAATTGTAAAACTTTTCCATTTTTACATCCTTCATCACGCCGAGTAAGTTTTTCTTTTTTTTTGACATTGAACCTTTATTACCTTCAAGCTGATATTTTATGAAATTACATTATACACTGTCTAAATTTTTACGGAATACTATTTTTACTAAAATTATTTCTATAATTTCAAGGAGGCTGGAGGTGAAGACGAGACATTTGTGGCGTGTACATTTGAAGATAGATTATCAAGTGAGTACAAATTTTATTGCAATTGAAAATGCAATAACACTTGGTATTTTTCTAAATCTTAACTACACGATGAAATTAGTTAACACGATGTGAAATTGTGTTTATAAAGGTATTACAGCAATTTTTAACCTAATTCTGCTCCGAACAAATTAAGCGTAAAGTTAGCATTATGAACGTGAATGTTAACGAAATGACAAACGGGCACATTAATATATTGTTTGTGAATTCGAACTGTGCTATACCATCGTGATTGCGCGAAAAAATGTTTTACAAAGTAAAACACAATTTTACTGTTTTACTCGATCAATTACGTTGATTTAAAAAATCTCTGATTTAAGGATAATTGGTTGAACCAATTTACATGAACGTGAGGTGCACGGTAACAGTTTGTACATACATATACATATATAGATATAAATTTATGCAGCAAAGGAAATATATTGTCGGAAATAAGAAAAAAAAATTATACAACGTTTATTTTGCTATCACGTATTTTGTCTTCGGATCGTCGTTTACAATATCATGTCAATAGTAACGTATTAATTAAAACGGACAATGCGAAATCGAAAATTTTGTATCTAATTTCTGTTAAGTGTATATTTGTAGAGAGTTTAAATGTTGAAGATCATTAATGATTAAATACGAGCTGGTCGTATAATTAATATAAATATTTGCAGACTCAATTTAAAGCCCGATAATACTAATGTTCATACCTTGTAATTCAGTCTGTCACGTAAGTTCCCATATCTGCGAAACGTTCTTCAACACGTTATCCGGATCGTTTTTGTAAAACATAAAGAATCCTTGAATTTGTGCCGGGCTAATACTTTTCTGTTGTGATATTATACTCTCTGCAAATTTTTTGGCGGTTTCGATTGCCTTGTCTCCGCTATGTTTGTAAAATCGTAAAAACATTTGTTCCACTTGTGTAGCGCTACACCAGCCTGAAAACATACGCGTATTCAATTGAACAGTGCCCAGTATTCTATATGTACCTTGTTCGAATGCAACAGTATTAAATTTTGTGCGCATACCTATGTATTCCTTTACGTCTACTCGACCTGGCCTCACCAATGCAGGATCTAACCTTTCTAAGTAGTTTGTAGTCATAAATAGAATTCTCGCTTCAGTAGAAGCAACACCATCCAAACAATTTAATAAACCACTAAACGTGACTCTGTTTAGACCGTCGTACGCGGCTTTAACTGCAGTAAAATCCATTAAAATTAATGCGTTGTATAATGCAAAGACAACATACACCGTTTAAATTTAAACCCCACCTTCTTTAGTTTCCTCCCGGCTGCTAAACGCAGCGTCGATATCTTCCAAAAGTACAATAGTTTGTTGAGGAGCCATAGCTAATAAGTGATTTAATCTGTCGTCTGTCAGACCACGTTCCGACAGATTTAGAACGCAAATGCCCCGTTCTAATTCACCAGCTAATGCGGTAATAAATGACGATTTACCGCAACCAGGAGGACCATGCAATAAATATCCTCGACGGTATGGAATACCTTTGTAAGTAAGAGAGATTATTTCCTTTCTGTCTAACGTTTACGTCCTATTATCATCTACATACCACGGTCGCTGTACCACGAATGATTTTTTATAAATTCACGACAATCCTTCAGTATTCGTTCGGCAACACCCGTGTCCAATACAACCGATTCTAACGGTCTTCTTTTTCTAGGATGTCCAAATTGTCTCCATTCATTTCCCAAGGCTGTGTACATTATCGTTTTGCCTTCGTGTTCTTTTAAAGCCATTTGCCTTGCTGCAGACATAAAAAAATATTATAAACACGTTCACCGCGAATCCTATTTTGGCTATCTTCCTGTTCACGCCGATCGTATTTGATACTTGAATTTTTATTATATGACTGTCCAATGTTGACCGACGCGGCGTGAACAGAAAGCTTTGTGCCTATGTATACATATAAAATTGTACCCTCTTCCAAAATATTGAAATATATATTTCTGTTCCTTCCAAATGCTGTAAGCTGTACAGTTTCAAATGGTATGCCCATTTGTATATCTAATGTTTGTTGTTCTCTCGTTCGTTCTACCTTTATCCAATTCCCTCTGTACCTGTTAATTTGAAAAATGAATGAACAATTTGTACACGCTTGGTTTTACTATGTAATGACTCCCTTCAAGTTATTACAATGGATAATTGAACAACTGTTTCATACTTGTTACTGCAAGATGAGTATTGGAGCGATAAGTACAGTTATTTCTAACCTAATGAAATGAGTTCCAATACTTGGTATGAAATCATATCTAGTTTTTATGTGACCTGTTTCTCTTTGCTCGAAACTTGTCTCAACCGACAGATGTTGTGTTTCTTTTGCACCCTTGTACGTAATCCACTGTAAAAGCCATTGATAGCTTTTATCACGACATGGAACCTCCAATGTGATCATATAATGTCGCCTGTATATGAAAAGCATTAAATAGTTAAATGCTTGCATTCCTTTTCGCAACATAGCTGCTCCAGCTCCTAACCCAAAAAGACCAAAGCCAGCTCCAAAATAAGGATTATCAGACAATGTCTGAACATAATCTATTATCGTCATAGCGAAATGATATTTTTTTACTCAGAGCACAATTAGTAGTGAATTGTTTAAACCACCATTAACTCGTTATTCAACTGGTATCAAGTTTTCACTACCCAATACCATATTTCGTACATACAATGTAAAGAAATAATTGTATGTATGTGAAACTCAATGAAACTATATATATTCCATATATTCTTTGCCACGTTACTTCAATATATTCAGAATAATATGAAGGATAAGACACGTGTTGTGTTATCACAAGTATATTCGATTGTTTTAGCATTACCTTATCTTATGCTACTCAAATACATTCTAAATCGTAACATCGTTTGTTCGATGTAACAAAAGTTCTAGGAAATTTTACCATCTTCTTTGAGAAACGAGTTGGTAAGCCTAGATTAAAATTTGTAAACGATGCATTCTTTGAAACGTGTCATTAAAATTGTACGGGAATAACATTGAGAATTATTTGATAGTGATCGAATTGTTTGGTCAGTAGAGGTAGGTACAATTACGAATTAATAACGTGAAATCCATGTGTGGGTACTTTTCACACGCATGGTTATTTACATATGTTTTTATATATATATATAGGTGTGAACTCGTCGAGTTCTTCCACTTCTACCAGTGCGGTATTTACCGGCACGTGCATTGCATGGATTGGCTCTTAATATTATTCGATTCCCTTTCGTTAAGACGATCATTATCGTAAATTTAAAGGTACGTAAATAATATTAAAGAAATTTTTTCCATGCTAAACATTGTCATTAAAGACCAATGCTGCATATTATTAGTAGCGTTTTCATTCATCTCCGATACACGGAAATTTAAGTTCGTCGCTTCATTCAACAATTTAATGTCGTGACAAGCGTTTTGAATAGTTTTTGAATTATTCGGAACGAGTAACAAAAGAATATTGTTATTGTAAATTATTAACTATGACAGATGTTTTTGACGTTTCGTTTGTTTGTCGCGCAGCCAATACAACCACTTCATCGGTAGCGTTCCGTTCGTTGAGAAATCTTCTAAGTTTTCTGTAAACTTTATTACCATAAAGCACACAATACCCTTACATGGAAATATTTTTTGTATTACAATTCTGGTAATTAAATATCTCTCTTTTGTTCTTGTTTCTACATTCTGCAGTCTGACAATCTTTATGTTGTTTACAGATGTGGTCGACTATACCTTTTTATTTGCTGCTCTTGTGTATAACGCACCTTGAAGCAGATAAAAGAGTCAATAAATATGTGACGACCTTAATAGATGCAAAATGGAAAGAAACACCTTTGGTGCTCGAGGCAGCTGAGTATCTAAACGATGAAAATCCAATTTATTTTTGGAAGTTTGTAGATACTTTTTCCAATAATGATTTCAGAAATGGTAATTATAACTTAACTCACATTAGGGGTACCCTTTTATTACATTGTGATTTAATATTTTCTGTTGTAGCTACAGAGAGAGATAACTATAATGCTATTATCGCATTTGCTGAAAAGTACTTATCTTCTTCAGAAGTAGCATTACTTAAATTAGGATTATCTTTACGCATTTACTCTGCACGGGTAGAAATGTTTACTCAAATGGCTGAAAATAAAAATATTTCAAATTTTGAGTGTTATAATATAGCGGACATTGGTGGAACTTATACTTGTTCCTTAGAGGAATTGGAAACATTAGTTAATCAGGTGAGAAATAAGTATCATTGTTGCTATAGAGCACCATATAACTTGTTTACACACGTGTATAAAATTCTTATACATATGTATATTTTGAATAGGAAACATGGTCGAATCCTGATACTTATAGCGTAGACCATCGCTATCATACCTCTCCACAGACTGAAAGAATAGTTATATTATATGGCCAAGTAGGGACTCCGAATTTCTCAGATTTTCATAACAAACTGAAAGAGCTTGCAGAAACCAAAGGATTTAATTACATTCTACGACATTATTTAAAGGTACCATTGATAAATACTAGTAGCTAATTGTACCATTCAGACATTTGTTTCTTGCCTGATTTGTAGGATAGGATAGACAAGAATGTACAGTTGTCAGGATACGGTGTGGAACTGCAAATGAAGTCCACAGAATACAAAGCCACCGATGATTCTGACATTAAAGATAATGCTGGCAAAGATTCCGAAAGTGCCAGTGATAGCATGGAAGAAATAGATGGCATAAACTTTGTGACTTTAAAGTAAGGTGGATATATTTCTAATATACCTTTTGAAAGAATAACTATTAGACCTTATTTTTCTGTAAAAAAGTATTATTTTCCTTATATGCATTGTCCCTGCACAACTATAATATTTCCAGAAATTTATATCCCGATAAGCAAGCCGAATTGGACAGGCTGCAAACACACTTGCTGGAAACCAGTCATGAAATTGGTGCTTTAAAAGTATGGCAGTTTCAAGAGTTAAGTCATCAGGCAGCTGAAAGAATAATGAACTCCCCTATGAGCGAGGCTGTTAACGTTTTGACTGATATTTCCCAAAACTTTCCCATGCAAGTAAATATGTTTCCACAGTCTTGATAATCAATGGCATGATTTGTTCAAACTTCTGAAAATTGATCCCTTGGCTTTCTTTACTGTCGACAGGCAAAGTCTTTAATTAGAACGAAAGTAAACAGCGAAATGAAAAAGGAAATGAAACTTAATCAAGCAATTTTTACATCGAATTTAAACATTCAACCCACGGATACTGCGCTCTTTGTAAACGGACTGTTTTTCGATCTGGAGGCTGTAGATGTACTCAGTCTTCTGGAATCCCTAAGAAATGAGCTTAGAGTAATGGAATCCCTTCGTAAAATCGGTACGATGAATCCTGGATCGAGAACACGCTGTTAAAGAAAAACAATTCGCAATATTACTGAATATTTCGTTCGCAGGGTTTAGCAATACACAGATGAGTAAATTGCTGTCGCTGGATTTATCCACGAATATGGATAAACAAGAATTCGCGATCGACATAAGGGATTCGGCTATAATTTGGATAAACGATATCGAGCAGGACTCAACTTACGCAAGGTGGTCGGCATCGTTGACGGAACTCTTACGACCAACTTTTCTTGGAATGCTTCGAAATATTAGAAGAAATTTGTACAATTTGGTTTGTAAACCAATTTGAAAAAGATTGAAAAATTTTATGCATAAAAGATTCTGTGTAATCTGATATTTTTCTTTTTATTTCAACAGGTACTAATTATCGATCCATTAAGCACGGAATCTACCGCTTTAATAAATCTGGCACAGTCCCTGTATTTGCATGCCGCACCATTGCGTGTAGGCTTTGTGTTTGTAACAAATTACGACACTACTATAACTGGATTAACGGACCCTAGTGTCGCGGTGAACAACGCGTACCATTACTTTGCGGAGGTTAAAGGATCAGAACACGCTCTACAGTTTCTAATAGACGTAACGCCATTTTTTATTTCATATTTACCGTTCGGTGTTTGCCAGTCGTCTGTGTGTCAACTGGTGCCTCGTTTCAGTTGAGAAATTACATTGGACCGGAGGGAGCAACCGTAGAGGACGTAAAAAAAGCTATAAAGGCGCAAGATGCATCGGCTAATGTTAATTATATTCTCGGAGAAGAGTCCGAATACGACGTGGGACGTCACTTAGCTAGCGATTTTGTGAAGAGGTCTGGTTTTAAGAAATTTCCCCAAGCTTTAATGAACGGGGTACCTTTATCTCCTGATCAGTTGAACGCCGACTCGTTCGAGGAAGCAGTTCTCTCTACTATTGTGTCGCAGACGCCTGCGTTACAAAAAGCGGTGTACCGGGGCGAAATAGCCGAACAGGACGATGTTGTCGAGTACATTATGAATCAACCAAATGTTATGCCACGGTACGACTTGTTCACTCGACATATATAATATTTTTCAATAATAACTTACCTGTTTCTAATTCTATATTGCAGTTTAAACGAACGGATATTGAAAGCAGAAAAGCATACGTGGTTGAGCTTAATTGGCACTGTACCTAGTGATGAAGATTACACAAAGTGGAGTCCTCAAGATTTCTCAACTTGGTTGATGAATAGATTGCAGTATCTGTTTGTACCACGCCGTTCGAACGTACATCATTTATATACATTTTGGGTTGTAGCAGATTTACAAACGTCGGCTGGCAGAATGCTGCTACGCGAGTCGCTCGGCTACATAGTGAGTAATAATTATATATATAATTATATAATTTATATAATTAGTTATTGTGCGTAAATGAAATGTTAATATTGTGTATTGTAATCTAGGAATCGAACGCCGACATCAGAATTACCATAATTATCAATCCTACGACCGATACAAATGACATGGACAGCGCGACCGATATTAATCGAATAGCGTTAGCTGGCTTAAATAGTTTGCCCGCCGAGAAGGCTATGCATTTCGTTCGTAACGTTATCCAGGAAGATGTTGCTAATACTATTGCGTCTGGTAGTTTTAATATAGAGGTACGAACTTATACTTATTAAAGATTACCAATTAAAATAAAAGTAATTAATTCCACTCAAAAAAAAATATATATATATAAATCAGGAAGAAGCGGTGAGAGAACAGTTGAAGAAGCAGATCGACGAATTGCGTGTACACCGACAGTACGTTAAAACTGTATTGAGTTTGGAAAGGGGAGCTAGAGCAATTGTGTGCAACGGGAGACTAATAGGACCGCTGAATGACGACGAAGAGTTTACAAGTGATGATTTTTCACTGTTAGAGAGATTCAGTCAGAGCAATTACGGTGATAAATTATTTAAAAAGTTAATAAAGGAACGGTTACTAGAGGACGATGAATATGGTATGAAAATTTAACTTGCAAACATTTGTATTGGAACGTTAGTGCATACGCCACGTTATCACGATGACTTTTCTCCCACAGAGAAGAATGAAATTACAGACAATATGATCATGAAAATCACATCGTTGTTGGTATCGCATCCCCAGACGCGAAGCCGATTCGACGTTCCGTTTTACGGCGACGATTACAGGTGAGTGTACATACAACGCAATGTAATTATTAAACATATGACAACGTATCTAATTCGCGTTAATCGTTACGGTATTCAGCGCCATTAAGATTCCAGCGGCGCATCCGGACGAAGTGGCTTTCTCTTTGATTGCTATCGTAGATCCTGTGTCACGTGGCGCACAAAAGTTGGGTCCAATTTTAAAAACGTTGCAACAATCTCTGAACTGCAACATTAAAGTTTTTCTGAACTGTTTAGACAAGAACAGCGACATGCCATTGAAAAGGTATAAGAATTTCACAATAACGGCACGTTTGTTCTTTCTTCCCTTATTTATTCTCGACGTATTTTCAATTATTTTAGTTTCTATCGATTTGTTTTCGAGCCACATTTGCAATTTTCCATCGATGGTCGTATCAACGGTGCAATGGCAAAGTTCACAAAGCTACCGACATCCTCTCTGTTGACACAGTACATCCATGCGCCTGAAAACTGGTTGGTTGAAGTGGTCAGAAGTGTTTACGATTTGGATAATATTAAGCTGGACAATGTCGCGATCGGAGTGCACAGGTAAACACCTTGTAGAGGATCAGCATATCGACGATTTCGTATACATGCACATACAGGGTGTCTCAGCTAACTTGATCACCTCTTGTACTTCATGCAAAATTTTGAGGCGCGGAAATTAAATGGCATTCATGTACCCCTTGGTGCCATTTGAGTTCCACACCTCAAAATTTTCATAAAGTATGCCGTTAAGTCATTATTCGAAGTGATATCAAGTTAGCTGAGATACCCTGTATACACGAATATCCTCTTCATTCTTGCAGCGAATTCGAATTGGAGCATTTGCTGCTCGAAGGGCATTGTTTCGAGGCAGTGATCGGAAATCCACCTCGAGGATTGCAATTCACTTTGGGAACGGAGAAACAACCGTTAATGGTGGATACGATTGTTATGGCAAATTTGGGATATTTCCAACTAAAAGCGAATCCAGGCGAGTGGGTGCTACGTCTTAGACAAGGCCGATCAGCGGAAATATATGATTTCACTACCGTTGGTGGGCAAGACGTCATACAGAACGGTAACGACGTTAAAGTTGTTATAAGTTCGTTGAGAAGTCACGTACTGAAAGTTAAAGTATCGAAAAAACCGGAAAAAATCGGAATGGATCTATTGTCCGAAGACGACAAAAGTTCCGGCTTGTGGAATTCCATTTCGAGGTACGCAATACACTCTTCCCCTATTCGATTTCCACTGATCTAGTACGCAATTACATCGTTAGCATAGTTCCTCTTGCTTGAATACAATTAAAGCTAAGCATTGTGTTTACCGAAATGTCGTTCAGTTGCCCTCGAACTTTAACTTTTATTTATTCTCTCTCTTTTTTTAGCTTTTCCAAATTTTGGTAAGCTATTCACGTTTACATAAACTGCGTGGCACAATATATTCTCGTAATTCAATCGTACTCTACCTCGTATATTATAAGAGGCAACGTTTTTACATCTATTTAACAAGTTCTAATTTCTGTTCGCTTGAAAACCAGGACGTTCGCAACAGGAGACGACAGCGACGATCAGGACGAGAAGTTGAACATCTTTTCTTTAGCGTCGGGTCATTTGTACGAAAGATTTCTGAAAATTATGATGCTGAGCGTTGTAAAACACACCAGTAGTCCAGTGAAATTTTGGTTTCTAAAGTTTCGTTTATTAGGATTTCCTACCGTATATGGCGAAAGAGTATGGTTTCGAGTACGAGCTGGTCCAGTACAAGTGGCCACGTTGGCTTCATCAACAGACCGAGAAGCAGAGGACGATATGGGGTTACAAAATACTGTTTCTGGACGTACTCTTTCCGTTAAACGTTAAAAAGATAATATTCGTGGATGCTGATCAGGTATAGGAAACGTGAAATCGCAGTAGCGAAATAAATTACAGTGGACTCTAACTATATTGCCACTAAACATATTGTCACGCGAAGTACTTCCCCTTCACACGTACTTTCGAGCACAGAAATTCGCTCTGTCACCACGTTCCGTTCGCCGGCGCACCAGCACGGTCCAACTTTTGCGCATGGGCTGAGGGTATGACAATAGAACTTAGCATGGAGGGGCCTCAGAACTCATTGCCATTTTACTCCCTTACAGCCCTGACCATGGCAATGTAGTTAGAGTCCACTGTAGCTGTATAGAAGCAAACTGAATGGATTTCCCATTTTTTTTTCTTTTTTTTAAGGTGGTAAGGGCGGATTTGAAGGAACTGGCAACAATGGATCTGGGGGGAGCGCCGTACGCGTACACCCCGTTCTGCGACAGCAGGAAAGAAATGGATGGATTCCGATTTTGGAAACAAGGATATTGGCGAAATCATTTGCAGGGCCGAGCTTACCACATTAGCGCCTTATACGTGGTAGACTTGAAACGGTTTCGACGGATCGCCGCTGGCGACAGATTGAGGGGCCAGTATCAAGCGTTGAGTCAAGATCCAAACAGTCTGGCCAATCTAGACCAAGTGCGTGCGATACCGACACCGATATCGTTCTACCGAACAATTCCCTTTTTTCTCGATGTTATTGACATGTATTGTTCTTTTCTTATCGCTTCAGGATCTTCCTAATAACATGATCCATCAAGTGGCTATAAAAACGTTACCGCAGGAGTGGCTGTGGTGTGAAACTTGGTGCGACGATACGTCCAAGAACTACGCGAAAACCATCGATTTGGTAAATGGAAACACGTAACGTTAAATAGTGCCAGAGCCCCTGTCGGCGGTTCTGACAAAAACATATGTAAAGCGTTCGGGGGGCTAACATTCGATTTGTAACTGACATAATCTTTAAACGGCAGTGCAACAATCCGATGACAAAGGAAGCTAAATTACAAGCTGCCGTCCGTATTTTGCCAGAATGGGTGGGATACGACGACGAGATAAAAGCTTTGCAACAGAAACTGGACAATGAGAATCGACAAACGGAAAAAGAAGAGCATGGTATATTTCGTGATTTTCACTGGTATAGATCGCACGTCCGACGGTCCACAGTTATCATTCGTTGTTTTGTTTTCCCGTTTGTTTTAGAAACTTTTGAGGAGGACGCCACGGATGGTGATTCCGCGAAACACGAAGAGCTGTGAATGAAGTTTGCGCGTAAGCCGTGAAAAGGTATTGTCGAAGGTTAAGGCGATCGATCGTTATTGAATGAAATGTTATCGACAAAATTATCGACGTTAGGAAATGTTGAATGGCCGCGATTAACGATATGGCAACGTTGGTATTCCGTCCGGTACTATCTGTGCGTAATCGCTGTGTAACCGGAACATTCTATTCTACAGTCGTTTACATGTTTCGCCGCGGGATAACACCAAATCATCGACCAGTAATAAAACAGAGTAAGAAAGTAAAAAAGAAAAACAAAATTTTCATAGGATTTTCTGGGTCCGTCAGTCGTCTTAAGGGTAAACACAGCGATCGTTGGTCGCGGTATCATAGGTTGGTTGTCCTAGACCACGGATCTACGTTCGTGATGCGAATGCGATTGTGATTTTGTATCGTCTAATGCATAGGTGTAAGAAATAAACTCGTAACGTTTCTAACTGCTTTTCACGAATACTCATTCCTTTGAACGAACGCTCGACCAGGGATTAAGATTTTTTGTGGCCCAGGGCTATCAGATTTTCGGGGGCCCCCTTGATTCAAAAACGAGGGTAAGAGGATTTTATGTAATACAGCACAACAAAATACATAACTCTTCAAAAATTGAAATTTAGTTTAAATAAAATTACATAACATGTAGTCATAACGAAATGGAAGGTTCAAAATGGGGCCCCCTCGAACGTGGCTACAACCCCTGTAGACCCTCCTCGATGTCTGAAGTTTTTCAAACAGTATTTCAACTTTCCAAGCCATTCGTCCAAGTGACTCGAGGTGATGGGACTTCGCACAGTTCTAAAACCAAAATGTTTGAACGATCCATTACTTATACATATATGGGGCCCGGGGCTACAGCCCCTCTAAACCGCTCCTAGATACGGTGCTGACTACTTTTGATACTCTTGACTCGAAGGGGTGTAAAAGAAACAGCGTGAAATACAAACTTCTCGTGAAAGATGCTCTACACGGTGGTTCGAGGACAAAAATCGATAGATAAGACAGCGACTCGACGACAATTGGCAAACTTGTATTGATATCGTAGGAATAGACTATTTGGTTTACAACTAATGACCTCTTTCACCGATAGAAAATCAATCTAATTTCGTCCCGACTGGTCGACACCGCGCGAAGAAATTTAACTCACGCGTTGTTTTTCTACGACGTAGTCGTTATTGTTTGTCCGAATCGGAAGAATCGTGTAATTTGTGTGTCAATACGAACAAGGAACCGACGTCTGGAGCAACGATGGACGCAGCTGCTCGACGCGATCGAATAACGTACGTAACACCAGTGTGTCTTTGTGTAAGTTTACGGAAGTGTTGGGAAAAATGTATTCTAATTACAAAACCTAAGTGGCAATTACAATGTAATAACAGGACAATTACATTTCAATTTTACAATTACATTGTAGTTTTTATTGTAAATTTAGTATAGTTAATTACAATGTAATTGTCTTGCAATTATATTGCGATTATTTTGTAATTGTGATTTTGATTTTGTAATCAAATTACATTTTGCCCAACTCTGGGTCACGGAAGAGAAGAGAGTTTTCCGTTCGTCAACGGCTACGTTTTCGTTCGATTTACCAAAAGCACAACGAATCGAGCGATGAGTTTCCGTTTAATATCGCGGCTGCATGATATCCTGACCACGTTCTCCGGGATCGTTGTCGAGGCAATCTATTCACGGGTTCTCGCATTTAATAAACATACAACTCGCGTAAAAACAGATACTAAGCGAATCCGGTAATCAATGTTTTTATGTCCCCTGTGTTATCCATGTATTCATTCGTGTGTTCCACGTATTCGTGTAAATACAAATACACCCGTACGTATTATTAAATGGAATTGTAACTCGCTTCGGAGTAACACTATTGTTTCCGTGCCCGCGATCCTTCGAACGTTATCTCGTTTCATTACCTACACATGTATACCCACTCGTACCGTCTCGATGTATAAACGAAGTCTGTGCAGTAGGTAATTCAAAGATTAATTCGTTCGACCGAAGACGAAAGATCGACGAATTATTCCAGCGCGGCAGCGGGAGTGTTTACAGATATTCCTACTAACAAAGCAAGCGAGCGGTATACGTACGGCATGCGAAACGAATTAATGTGTGATTGCTACTAATAACAACAATAAGAATCGATAAGTATTTCCGAGAATATATCGAGAAAACGAAGTGGGAACATCAGTTGGAAAATACGTCTCGACGTTGATGACAAAATTCATCGGTAGCGCGCATAAGAAAGTACACTTTTGAACGGAAACAAACGAAAGGAAGTATCCGCGGCGATACAGTAAGGCAGGAACGAGACGGAAGATCGAGTACGGGGGGCAGATAGCCCAGATAGGAAGTTCGAAAGGCAGAAACAGATAGAAGAAGCTGGCGATGGTGGGAGAAAGCGGGGATGGATGAGATTGGTCGCAGGTGGCCGACGAAGGGCGGGGCGGAGAGGAAGGAACGGATCTGATGTAGCCGGAGGGGCAAGGAAGAGAGCGGGAATCGGCAAGGAAACTCATCGAGAGTTCAGCTATCTGGTAAAACAAACCGAGTAGACTGGACAGAGGGTTTTCTACTAAAAGACACGGACGGCATGAAGCGGCAGGCGGGATTTGTTGTTTATGTAACTAGTGACGAGCGGGCAGTCAATCCGTCGCGTCTGTTGGTCGCCGGTCAATCGGGAACGTAAATCCCTCTCGGACCCGATTTTGGTGTTCGTTCGACCGTCGCGCCCCCTTCCTTGCATCTCCGTTGTTTTCGTCTTCGTACCTCTTCGGTTTCTCTTTTCCATATTTTCGATCGATCCATCGGGTCGAATCGATCGTCCGTTGGCGAGCCTCACGATCAGGGACTGTCCGCTGCGCAACGCTGCAAGGATCATGGTCGACGAGAGGATAAAACTGTGAGTTCGAATATCTATCCGTCCGTTTCGATCGCTCGATCGGATCGCATCCCCACCTATTTCCCACCCGAGGAACCTGATATACATAAGCATGCACGTATGTATACTCACCTGCAAACTTGGCTTCCACTAGTGGCAAAAATTACGTTGGGGAGGGGTCTCCTACCATTTCGTATCGGAAACTATTGAAATGTATGCGGAATTAACATTCGATTTGACATTTATTTCGGTACTTGAAATAAATTTACCAAGTGGTAGAAGGCCATTCTCCTACGTTATTTTTTCCCCTAGTCAAGTTTGCTCGTAGGCTGTGTATATTACATACGTATAACGTAAAAAGTTTAAACAGTTAAACATATGTTCGAACGTGGCGACACTCTGCGTCTGAAGTTTTTCAAATATTTCAACTTTCCACGCCATTCGGCCAAGTGATTCGAGGTGATGGGACTTCGTACAGTCCTAAAAGCAGTCACGAAACATCGCGACAGAAGTCCAAAAATGTTTGAACGATCTACAGAACCATCACTCCTTACCCGTACCAAAGACCTCTGTCTAACTAACCGATCAGTCACCTGCAGTGTTCACGCGAGAAATCGAGAAAAAAGAACGTGATCAAGTATCCGATCTGACATACGTTCCAAGCTGTACCGAATGTTTTTCTGTTTATCGGCTTTCCTTTCGTTCGGGATTCGATTAAAAACACATGCCTCGTAATCCCTTACAACTGCTTAGGCGCCACCGGAGTTTTCGTGATGACTCGTGTTTACTACTTACATGTATATGTGTAGATACGTATCTATATACATACGTAACCATGTTTACCGTACAATTTCTCGGTTCTTCCTCTTCCGTTCTTTTTTATATTACGCTTTACCTACACCTGGATTCTCCCGGCAACATCTTCTACCTTTTTATTGTATAAATTTCGCCTGGAATCCTAACACCGGAGCCAATAAAACTCGAGACACGGATCGAATTACAATCATCGACGGTCGGTCGTCGTTCGTGCGGTTAATTTTATGTTTAAACGACGATGACCTCTGTCCACTAACTCGATTACTCAGAATCCACGTATGTATACTCACGAGCAAACTCGGTTTCCATTAGAGGAAAAAGCAACGTAGAATAAACGTCTCCTACACTTGGTAAATTTATTCCCGGTACTGAAATAAATGTTAAATCGAATGTCAATTTGGGCATAAATTTCACAAACTTCCGAATTGAATGGTACATAGAAGGCCCTACGTTAATTTTTCCCCTAGGGGACCGCTCCTTACTACTTTGTATCGGGAATTACTAAAATTTATGCCAAATTAACATTCGATTTTACATTTATTTCAGTACCTGGAAAGATTATTAAGCCGAGTTTGCACGTCAGTGTACGTGTTTGCTGTATCTTCTTTTTCGGTGCATCGGTCTCTCTGTGTGTAGGAAGAAGAGATAAAGAACACGGGTATCTTGAGGGCAAGAGGAAACGCCAAAGAGGCGTCATGCGATGCGTTTCGTGTGTCGACTCCAGGATGTCGCGCGTGTACTTGTGCTCCGCTACGTCTGCCGCCACTTTTTTCCCCCCCGTTTGCATCAACACTATTTTTGCACACGGTGTGTTATCGGTCTACTTGTCCCCGCAAATACTCTGGACAAAAGAAAATTATCGTGCTCGATAACGATCTAAGGAACGCGGGTTTGTACTTACTGTATCTTATTGTCGGATAACGAATTACGCTACACCGATAACGTTCCCGTCGTCCTCGACGGGAAAGTCACGTAAACGCGATCACGTTTACGAGATTCCGTATGTATGTACCTACTGACTTCCTATCTCGCCGGAACGATCCTTCCGCGTTTTCGAGGACAAACCACGGCCGACGATTCCCCCGCCTGCGTACCGATCTAGGGAAACTGGAACTACCCAGCGCCGGAATAAGGGGAGGTCTAGGGGGGTCTGTAGTCCCGGGCCCCACCTTCCAGGTGAGCCCCGTTCTGAAGCTTCCATTTCGTTATAATTATATGTTATTTAATTTTAATTAAAAGATATTTCAACTTTGGAAAATTTATGCATTTTGTTGTGCTGTATTAGAAAAAATCCCCTCAGCCTCGGCTTTTAAGCAAAGAGGCTCCTAAAAATTTGATAGTTCTGGGCCACAAAAAAATCTTAATCCGGGCTCTATTTTCAAGGGGGACCCCGATCTAAGCCTTCTAGGTGCATTATATAATTTTCAACCAAGGGGCCCACGAAGGTTGAATAGCCCCGGGTCCCAAGAAAACATAATCCGGGCTTTAAAATTAATAAACCATAATTAATATCCGGCTATACAATTAATAAATCAGATTTCTAATGCGGGTACCAGAATTCTATTAGTCATCGTAAACAACGGTCTCTATGATATCCAACGGACACATGCGTAAAATTGATATTTCACGTTACTTAATTGTTATTCCGAAAAGCGAACTGATTCGTTTTTTGGATAGTGGCGGTCACGGTCACGGTCACGGCCCAATATCGCTCAAAGCGTACATATTCCCATTTCGATGCACGTCTGCGTCGCGCAGCGAATTTATCGTGATTTCTGTCAGCGTTTCATTCTAGTGATGGGCACCATCGACTAAATTGAACTATCGACTAATGACTATTTAGTCGCAACATACTATCAACTGAAATTTTGCTTTATAAGTTATGTATAACTTATGTCGTCGTCAACTTTTCAGCACCATTGGTGTATTTACCTTTTAGAAATGTATTAGTTCATAGATAGAATTTCAAAAATATAAGTGGTAAACAAGTTTTTTATACAATTACTAATATTCGATTTTTTGTAAGCTATTTAATATTGGGACTTAAAAAATTAAGCAATAATTTGCACAGTTCTTGGTAATGCATGAAAAAATATATCAAAAAATTGCAATTGGTTTGCATCACCAAGAAAATAATCAAGATCCAGTCAATTGCGATCAATAGCTCGATAGTTCGAGTGAGTCGCTTGAAGCAACTAAATTTAATCAACTAAAGTAGTCGCTCCAAGCGACTAATATTACTCTCGCCTGAAAGTAGTCAACGATTGAAAAAATTAGTCAACTGACATAGTCGTTAGTTACTATCGACTTAGCCGATGGTGCCCAACACCATTTCATTCCACGTTCTCGCGTGGAGATGCATTTAATCGCCGCGCATAGTACCCCCCGACGGCATTATATCGCGTGGCAAGTTAACGCCAAGTCGTGTCGGTCACGGTCTCCATACACAAAGCAACACGAGACGCGAGCAAGCACGTGGCCGCACACGGGAACAGAAATTTGAGCGACGATGGAAAATCGTGAAACGCAGGATTTCTCGTGGAACGACACTCGGTGCGTTCCGTCGTATCGCTTCTCGTACAGACGACTAAATCCACCATGGTTTTCTGTCTTCCGTGTTCGACACGCGAAACGCCGTATAATGTACCAAGACGAAAACATTAGACGCAGTGTTGGTAATGGTATTCGATGTTTCGCAGATTCCAAGACAAGGCCGTGTACGGATACGGGACGAGCATACCACCGAACAACAACGAACCCGAGGAGAATGACGCGACGTCGCCGAGGCAAGTGATTTTCTGCGTTCACGGGAAACTATCTGGCTGCTGCACGGTAGTGAAGACCGGTTCGATCGACGAAACCGCGGCCACTGATTACCGAGAAAATGCTCCCAGTAAGACTCGACGCGTTGTTTGCGAAACCCATTTGGATTCGTTTCCACATAGAGCACAATATACATATGAGTATTCATAGATATACGTATATAGGATGTCTCAGCTAACTTGATCACCTCGAATAGTGACTTAACAGTTAAGTTTCACGTCTTAAAATTTTCATAAAGTGTACCGTTCAGTCATTATTCGAGGTGATCGAGTTATCCGAGACACCCTGTATATGTATGTATGCAAATTATTATTGCTATACGTCTAATCCGATTCGTATGTTTTCATAGCCGTACCAGAAGACCATTGTCACAGAGAAAGAAACGACGCGATCGATAAAAAGGCAAGAAAGAAATTACTGCTCGCTAGTGTGCTATGCGTGATTTTTATGATAGCAGAAATCGTAGGTAATAAACTACATACAGACGTACGAGCTGAATATACAATTTACATGTCGAAGGCGATCCGACGATTGGCGAGACAAGCGATTTCTCAACGAAATATGATGATTGTTCGTTTTTCAGGTGGAATATTGTCGAACAGTTTGGCGATCGCAACGGACGCAGCTCATCTCTTAACCGATTTCGCGTCGTTCATGATATCGTTGTTCTCTATATGGGTCGCGAGTCGGCCAGCAACGAGAAAAATGCCGTTCGGATGGTACAGAGCGGAGGTATGTGTTGTTCGTAGAACAGTAAACTGTGTGTTTTGTTCGTTTTTTCTCTCAAGGCTAATTCGATTGAATCGGTTCAGGTGATTGGAGCTTTGACCTCGGTATTACTGATATGGGTAGTAACTGGAATACTGTTTTACCTAGCAGTCGAGAGGATCATTCACAAAAATTTCGAATTGGACGCCACCGTAATGCTGATCTCGTCCGCCGTTGGCGTTGCGGTAAATCTAGTGTCAGTGATACGTATATACGTGTATACGATACAGGGTGGATCGGAAATCGCAGTACAGTAAATCCTCGATGAGTGTTCGAAGGCTCCACGGACAAGGAGAGGTTTCCAGGTGTAACGCTGTGTTTTTAATGAGGGTTAGCACGGTGACGAAAGCGAAGCTTTAGATGAACAAATTTTATACCATGTTTTGTTCTTATTTTTTCATGTAGAATTCCTCCTTTACCGGTTGTACTACGATTTCCGACCCACCCTATATCTGGACCCCAGCGTGTGTTAAGTCACAGTTTTCAAACTTTACAACTGTAAGAATGAAAAATTTGATACAAGAAACATGTAAAATGACATTTTTTTCAAAAGTGGACTTAATACACTATGGGGTCCAGATATAGACGGTGAATTCCGTTGAATTGTTAGTTCTTAGAATCCACGAAATATTTTTCCTTACAGGATGGGTCTGTCGTTACACCAACACGGCCACGGTCACAGTCACGGACACGCGGCTACGGAAAAATCAAGTCAAATTGAAAATGCAGGGATAATCGACATGGAAGACTTCGATCACGATAGGAAAAACATCAACGTACGTGCCGCTTTCATTCACGTTCTGGGAGACTTCATTCAGAGCATAGGCGTCTTCGTGGCTGCGCTAGTCATTTACTTCAAGGTATACACGGGAACTTATCGCGTTGGTTTCGCTGGTAATTTTACCAGTTGCTGTCACCCTACAACCTGTGTCGCTTTTTCAGCCGACTTGGAGCATCGTAGACCCAATTTGTACATTTCTATTTTCGCTGCTGGTCGTATTAACCACGGTTGCCATAATCAAAGATGTGATGAACGTTCTAATGGAAGGTATTCCGAAGGGATTCGATTACTCGCAAGTGGAGAGCACCTTTATGCAGATTGATGGTGTCGTGAAGGTGCATAATCTTCGTATCTGGGCGCTGTCATTGGATAAGACTGCGTTGTCCGCCCACCTCGCGATAAGTAAGCAACAAAGCTAACTGTGAACACCAGCAATTCGAACCTAACTTGTTTCAAAGTTTAACGCATAATTTTTTTTTATTCTTTCAAGAACCAGGTACGAGCCCACAAGATATATTGCGCACTGCGACGAGAAACATCCACGACAAATACAGATTCTTCGAAATGACGCTACAAATAGAGGAATTTAACGAACGAATGGAGAACTGCAAACAGTGCAAAGCGTTGTCCTAATAGTTGTCGCCACTCGGTGGGCTTTCTATATTGTTAGCCACACAGCCAACAATCCATACAAAACGCTACCAGGTCGTAGTGCCAATCGTATGTGCGCACACGCGCGCAATTCCGACAATAACAAGTGATGTCTCTATCTCCTTTCCAACGACCGACAATCGAGAAAAATGAAACCTTATTCCTCTCGCAGACAACCAGCAAAACTATTCACTCGATCGTTTCCTTTCATCTTGTATCGCAACGATTTTAACTTGGTCGGTTTTACAAGTCATCGTGCAGTACTATCGTTATTTATTTCAACAAAGGCTCTTGGTAAAGCCATCGAGTAAGCAATGCACGCTCAAGAAATAGTTTTTACAATTACTCGTTTCGACAGCGAGAAGGATCGATGAGAAAATGGTCGAAACATAAGAAAAATGAATTCCGTGTGCTATGGAACTGAGTCGATTTATTTATTTCCTGAGGCGAAACCGATTTTAAATTACGACTAACGGTTAACCTTTACTCGTAGTACATCGTTCATAATCTGTTTACTTGTAAGTTTGTTTTCGTTACAACCATAAACGTATATACGTCTATAGTTACCATAGACATAGGCCGGGATTCATACTATGAATCCCGGCCATATAAATATAATAAATATAATATTTCTATGTCTGTTATCGTTACAACCATGTTGCAACGCGGCGCAGTTGTTGCTTTGTTAGGATTTTGAAAGAACCGCCGAATGAACGATCGATAGAACGTATTCGTCAGATCGTGACTTGTCGCGGCAATATATCCAGTATATCGGCAACTTCGCATCGGACATATTCGTTGACCATAACCTCACCACAAACGATTGCTTTAGTTTACGAAATCTACTGTTCACTAGTTGTCAAACCGGTAGCAATGTCGGATGAAAATATATCTGGCTCAAGAAGCGATGTGGCAGATGTTGCAACGCTGTCGGAATTGTTCGATAAAGCGTTCAACTTATTCAACGAGCTAAACAAAACAGACGAACCAACGAATAGCTCAAAAATTCAGGTACCGTACGCGAAACTTATATGCAAGCTTGTCACGACGATTCTATTCACGAGATACGTAAAGTCACAATGATCCTTGGGATTGTTCTCGAAGGTTTCACGCGTGACTCTTGAACAAGTACTCCAGCAAACATATTCAAACGTTTCTCATTTTTCACTTCGACTTATTGACATGTACTTTTTCTTATTTTTTACTTTCACGTTTGCACGATAGTCGGACGTCAAACGAGCTATGAACATGTTCGAAGATGCGACAAGACTAGTCTCCGTAGTTGATATGTTCAGCAAAAATGAGAGCTTCGACGAAGTGCCAACGGAGAACATCAAGTACTTTTTATTGCCAGCCTTCCTCGGTACACTAGCTACAAAAATTTGTAACGTGGACGATCGACTGCATATTGTTAACGTCGCTGAAATTTATTTCGTGGACTTTTTGAAACGCGTCAAAGCTTATGGTTTGACGGATGTCAACGTGCCAGAAATCAAGCCGGATCAGGACAAGGAACATGATTCCGAGAGGAGTCGGTCGAACGCCGAATTAATTACAAGCATGGTATTCTCGGCTGAAATTTTTCAGTTTTGTCCGTTTTAACTGCTGCTAATGCTTGATGTTTCCTAGGTAAGTCGCAGAAATACAAAATTGCAGAGATACAAAGAGAAAAAAGAACTGGAGTCTCGTTTAGAGACTCTGCAAAAGCATCTGTCCAATCCGAATATCGACGACGAAGTTAAGCGCGACTATTTCGTAACGCTCATAAAATTATACATAAACTTGGCGATAGAAGAACTGGGCATGTTAGAGACGGAAAAACCGATTCTCGAGCACATGAAAAATATGGGGAAAGACGAAACTATGGCCTCTCAGTCCTCCCGAAAGCACAAGCCTACCGCAACGAAGTTACAACCGATCATTATTACACGGGACGAAATGCAAAAGAAAGTATACGGAGCTGGCTATCCCAGTTTACCCGTTCTTACCGTTCAAGAATTTTACGATCAGCGGGTGAAAGATGGAGAGTGAGTACAGTATTCTGTGTCGGTATCCGTTGATTGCGAACTCTAATAACGTTAATTGTTTTTTTCTTGAAGCTGGCCGGATCCATCGAAGCAAAATAATAAAAATTGTTTGCAAGACATGACAAGTAGAAATGAAAACGACGCTGATCGAGAGGACACTAAGGAGGAACATTTAATTGAAACGGATGATCCCGAGAGATTGGAACAACTACGTGCCATGGATGAGTACAAAGATACGCACAGGAGAGGATGGGGAAACCGTGCGAATAGAAGTTGAATATAATAAGAAAAGAAAAAAAAAATAGAAGTTGATCGCGAAACCACGAGACAAGTTTACGAACATCGAGATTGCCTAGTCGATGTATTTTATATGTACTTCTTGTTAAACGTTCTGTTTCTAATGTGTACATTTTCCAGACTCATGATGAGATTATGTTGAGAATTACCTTACAAATAAAATTTATCTCTTTCTTTTAGATCTGTGTTCCAAGTTTCTGACACAAGCGCTGAGTACACGTGCCACGTGATTAACTATGAAACTTCGCCACAGACGAGGTGTAAGAATAGACCCAACAATCAATGTATTTTTGTGGCCTGATTTTTCAGGGCCCAGCATCTCAATCCGTTTCCATTTCAAGGCAATTGTTGTGCAATTTATTAAGATACTATTGTAAATTGTGTATTTTCTTCAGATTTTTTCAATAAAAAACTGTTAAGTGGTACATATGCGTTGTTTATTAAGCCTATCACTACGACAATCCAATATTTCCTATAAATAAATAAATAGTTATTGGTAAATTTAGTGGAAACTGCGTTAAAAATAAAATTAGAGTTCAATTTAGTGCGAAATTGTGCTTAAATCTCAATTTTTGCCGCGCTTTTTGCAAAATCCAAGATGGCGGGATTATGGCTAGCAGTTTCAGCGATTCGCCACGGATGGCGCCACCGGTCGAAAAATAGTGGTAATCCGTGATTAAATGCGATTTTAACAGTGTTCTGGTTGTTTATTGCTATTTTCAATGACAGGGGATTAATCTACGTTCTTTCAGCTATAAATCGAGTATTTTATCTAGACGAAACTTATCCGTATAACGGTGTAAGAACTATTCAAAATGAACTAACCCGGGTACGCATGACGCAATACAGTGTCAACTGTTGCAAACAAATGTGATTTTAACAATGTTCTTGTAATTACTAGTGTCCAGCCGTTAGAGAATAGTAATCTACGTTCTTTAAACGTTGTATCTAATGCAAAACGAAGAAGAATCATGCCCGTTTAGCGGTGTAAATGCGATCGAAATATTTTGCAATCAGGTTGTCGTCCCATAAGAGGTTACGGTAATACAGGCATAACTAATTTTATTAATTCAGAGGTTCTGCACTATTGGGTCCATGCATTAAGTCCTGAGGGACAATTTGACACTAATGACGTTCATTTTAAGTACTTAATTACTGAGATATTTGCATTTTTCCATCACTAGAAATTTTCACTCACCTGTCGGTATAATTTGGCTAGCAGTTTGAGCGAATTGTCACGAGTGGCGCCACCGGTCGAAAAAATAATGGTATTCCGCAATTAAATGCGACTTTGACAGTGTTCTGGTTGTTTATTCTTATTTTCAATGACAGGAGATTAATCTACGTTCTTTCAGCTTCAAACTGAATGCTTGGTCAAGACGTGACCTGTCCATATAACGTTGGAAGAGCTATTCAAAGTGAACTAACCGGGGTACGCATGACGAGATACAGTGTCAACCGTTGCAAGCAAATGCGATTTTAACAATGTTCTTGTAATTACTAGTGTCAAGCCGTTAGGGAATAAAAATCTACGTTCTTTCATCGTTGTATCTAATGCAAATCGAAAAAGAATCATGCCCGTATAGCGGTTTAAATGCGATAGAAACTTTTTGGCAACCGGATTGCCGCTCCAAATTATATCGACAGGTGAGTGAAAATATCTAGTGATGGAAAAATGCAAATATCTCAGTAATTAAGTACTTAAAATGAACATCATTAGTGTCAAATTGTCCCTCAGGACTTAATGCATGGACCCAATAGTGCAGAACCTCTGAATTAATAAAATTAGTTATGCCTGTATTACCGTAACCTCTTAT
>NW_015373941.1:680661-811954 GCF_001272555.1 Dufourea novaeangliae | reverse complement strand
CGCTGAAACTGCTAGCCATATAATTGGTTAGCAGTTTCACCGATTCGCCACGGATGGCGCCACCGGTCAAAATAGTGGTATTCCGCAATTAAATGCGATTTTGACAGTGTTCTGGTTGTTTATTGTTATTATCAATAACAGTGGGTTAATCTACGTACCTTCAGCTTCAAAATGAGTGCTTGTTCAAGACGAATGCTGTCAGCATAACTGTGTACGAGCTGTCCAAACTGAACTAACCGGGGTACGCATGACGAGATACAGTGTCAACCGTTGCAAAGAAATGTGATTTTAACAATGTTCTTGTAATTACTGGTTCCCAGCCGTTAGAGAGTATTATTCTACGTTCTTTAAACTTCGAATGTAATGCATGACGAAGAAAAGTGTTGCCTGTTTAGTGGTTATGTAATTGCAACAGTTTTCGATAGGATTTACACTGCTAAACGAGCATCAGTTTTCCTCGTTATAGATTCCATTCGAAGTTTAAAGAACGCAGATTAGTACTCTCTGGCAGGTGGGAACTACTAATTACAAGGACATTGTTAAAATCTCAATTGTTTGTAACGGTTGACACTCTATCTCGCTATGGGTACTCCGTTTAGTTCACTGTAAATAGCTCTTTCAACTTTCTATGGACAAGTTACGTATGCGATTCGACACGGATGGCGCCACCAGTCAAAAAAAAATAGTGGTACTATTTTTTTACCGGATCTTACTAGATCGGTGGTAATGTCTCCACCACAGCCGTAGGAGAATCCCCCACCAACAGCTCATTGTAAAGAGGGGAATAATGCTCCAGTTATTGTCCTCTCTCTCTAGGGCCGATTTCATTCTATCATAAGACGCGTAGTCTATTATATATGCCTATGATGCTTTCTGAACGCAATAATAGCAGACGATAAGTTAGAGTTAGAGGATGTCAAAATACATCGAAGATTTATGGTTACTGACAAATTGATAACAACTGAATATTTCTATTGAACGAAATCGTACAAAATATTGGTTACTGACAAGCGTCTACCGACAGATATGATAGAAAATCTCGCTGCCAAGTTATGTTTACTTTTACCGGAAAACGCGCAGTCAGGTAATCACTGCGACTTTGTAATTTTTCTGACGTTACCAAATAGTTGATCATATGTGCGTATTGTACATACTATAAATGAAATGCGCTTTGTAAAGTAACAGTATGATTTTCAGCGGAACAATGGAAATTGTTGGGACAAGAAAAAGACGGATCTCTGTTAGTTGGATGGATAGAGGAAACAGTAGAGAACAATGTATCCTCATCATATACCGTTGTAGGCCACTACGACCGGATTAATGATAAATTGCAGGTATGTTAGACGTATAAAAGATCTATCTTTTCATTTATAATTAATCACATTAATACGATATAGGTGTTACACCGATTCTCTGAAGTATTCAACATAGTACAAGCAACAATAAATCAAAGTCGTAATGTTTTTGGGTATGTGACCAAACAGAAAGTTTGTATAGACAAAGATACAGAATGTATGGATGAGGTACATGAAAGTATATCAGCTGAGGTAGAAATGTACGAAGCATATGTGGCAGAATTACAAGAAAATGAGGTAAAAATACATAATCTAGATACGAAACGGTCTAGACAAGTACGCATACAATTTCTGTACAGAGAAAAGGATGATGAGCAGATGGACAAATTTCTGTTACTAATTCATCAAGAGTGTAAGCTGTGTACAAGTCACATTTACATGATTTTTTTAATTACTGCACACTAAATCATTTAATCTTATAGGCATCATAATATATACTACATTATTTGATGCATCTGGATCTGATTTTCGAACAGTAAAAGAGTTGAAATCTGAACCATTAGTAAAATCATTTATTTGGGCTCAATGGGATATGATCAATCAGGTTTTATATCATATACATCATCGACGAATTCCCGTGAGCGTAGTTTCCGAAGATGAAGAAGAGAAGCAGAATAAATCTACGCGAACCAACCCGACACTCAGTGGTCTCCAATTTCACGATGATTTGCCACACGAGACAGTAGTAAGCGATTGAGTAGTTTATATAATACATAGATATTTTGTGACCTAGTTTAAAATGCTTTTCTTATTTCAGCTGAACATACCGTTGAACCTGCCTCAATTGTCAACTTCATCCAACTGTGGGACATACGAGGACGATGTAATACCTTTAAGAGTTCACGATTGTTCGTTAGATCTTATTGTGGTCTCTGACTCTAAAGGAATGGTCTGTGTTTGCCACCATTACTTGTATCGTCCAGTAAAACCGCAGCAGCATGTACTTAACTCATTGAGCGAATCTAATACAGTGCACTTTGCATACTCTGTAACGCTTCTTCATCACAGCTGCGTGATCCATTGTGTTATACCAGGTATACCGTGGTCCCGAGCTAAGCTCATAAGGCCAACGTTTGCGATCTATGAGCATCATTACATGATTGTCTTGGTGCAAGGTTTATTCACTCATCTTCTCGAGATTGGAACGAATCACGAGCCATGTTGCCATATACTATGTGGTCCCTTAACGACCATACCATCACGTTCTTCTTACTTGGTACCGTTGCTTGAATTCGAGAGTAATAATAACAAAGGAGGCAAGAAGAAATACGATACAGCCTTTCATGACGGAAACAACGCGTCTACATATCCTGTTACGAACATACTAACTATCGATCTACCAACATTAGATTTAGTAGAACTAACCATTCCCTCTGACTTCCTCGTTGAAGTGTACCGTAAAGAGACGTCGGCGGAAGTGCGGTTGGGAATACTACATTACTTTCTCTGTCATAGAAATGACATGGATATCATTTCCGAGTTAGTATCCACGATCGCAGAAAAACCAAGGTCATTGGAAATGGTACGATATATGCAAGAAATTCTTATCGGTGGTTCTTATTCCCTGGTACGGAAACATTTGCTAGCAGACGCTGTGCCTCTGCTAGGATTACTACCGGTTACAACTGTGGAAGAATATACGAGTTTCGAGATCAAAGTGCATGATTTAAGTATAACATTGAGCCACGAGAAACTCTGGAACACGTCTGTTATGTTGCTTTCACCCCAGCAGAGACTGATCCCTTATCGTAGTGATTTGTGGAGTAGATTGTGGGACCAACTCGGTAAAAATAATGGGGACAAGGCGAGATTCAAGCCGAGCAAAGTTGCAAAGAAATTGTTAGTTTCTTTGGCGTGTTACCAGCCCGAAGCACTGTCCAGATCCAGTACTCCAATGTCTCCAAGCGGAGGGTAACACTGTTTTCCTGTGGTGCCTAATGTTTATTAACACTATCCGACTTTGCATGTGTTAATCTGTGTTCTATCTTCACCGTTGCTACAACTTAAACGAATTATTTATTTGACTTTTATACAAACAAAATTTTAAAGAATATATAATAAATATGTAACTGATCGGAACAAACAATGTTGCAGATTGGTCGTGGCAACGGTATCGCTTGGCGACATAACAGGTGGTCGTAGTAATAAACTACTGGACTCCAATTTACCCTTCAACGAAACTGAAAGTTGTACAGCTTCGAAACAGGAACACGTTGTTTCGGTAAATTTAAGGGAATTATCTATGTATCTATTGAAACATGGCACACAGACGTCTGTGACGCATATTCGAGGATCCTGTACTCCACTACATGTTCATGCGATGGCAACCAGACACGTTGCGGCACAATTGGAAACATCTAGAGCTCTTTGTCAAATGCTTTGTCGAGCTGCAAGCGTCGATCCACGTCTGGAACAGGAGCGTGGTTTCATTCTGGTGTAAGTTGAAAAGGCAACCGGGTACCTAGGTACACATTTCTAAATTTCCTTTCCCAATTTTTGATGTTCTTGTCTTAACAGTTTTGGAAAAGTATGGATGTAACATTATCTATGTTTATTGTACTTCGGTATATGGTAAAATCAACGTTCTATTTTCAGTGACCAGTTGGATGAAGCAAGACGGTGGTTGTTGTTCATATTACTGGAACGGTATAGGTGTGCAATAGAAGGCATAGCGTTTCCTGCCCCACAAGGATTCACGTCGTTTTTTACATACCTCGGATACAGAACTCTGAAGTATTCTATGTTTTTACAGTACATCCAACGTTCGGTATTTGAGTTGCAAGTGGACGTCAGCAAAATCATTATGGCTGGTACAATGCTTGCTTTTAAATATGAGAAATTTGTAATTCTTTTATGATGCGTTAATTTTTTTTCTTTTTGTTGTTGTAGATATCAGTGACACGAAGGAAAACGCCGTGCGTAAGTTAACATTGTTATCCTTGTTACCGAGATCACGAGCTAAGAGACTCTTGAATCAATGGTTGCATCCAGTGAGTTTCATGATACGAGCTCGCGAGCATGCCGCTAATATATTGTCCGGCGAAATATGCCAGAATCGTGGTAGAACGTCGCAGCATAAGAATCATCATAATGGTAATTCGAAGTAGCTTAAAAAAAGGACAGAACTTCGTATTCTACAAAATGAATTCTTTGCAGGTTTAGCTGCATTTCCATCTGCAGATCGTTTATCTCCATTAGATACCTTCCTCGATTTACTTACAGCAAAAGGTATAAATTTACGACTTCAGTTAACTGTGTAATTTTGTTTCTGTTGAATTAAATAACATTATTTTGCAGCTAGTCTAGCCGAATTAGACTTTGGTCTACTTATAGAAGCTACCGTAACATCTACAGAAGATTTTTTATAGGTAAATGATAACAGTAACGAACCGCAGCAGCTACTCCCAGAATCTTTTTTATAATCAGAAACAGTAGTGCAAGTAAGGTTTTAAATGTGTGAAGTGCTATTACTATCTTCCAAAATATGAATGTGGGTTCATAATCGTGTTTATAAATTCATACGCGTTCTGTTCTTTACAATTATATGAAAAGTAGAATTTCGTCGAACGATTTAACTGCAGAATCTGACATTTTTGATACTCTAATTTTTATTATTACTTCAGAGTTGGATGAATAATCATGTCAAGATATAGTTTTATATCACATTTATCTAACTTCGTTTCAAAGTTGATAAATTAACGTGATATTACATTTTACTGTATATTTAACAGCAACTGTATATCTGTTTTTATTAATTTTAGATTATTATATTGTTATAGTTTTATATGGATGTTGTTAACCAGTTGATTCGAGAATTATGTAATGTTGTATGTTTATTTATATTAATCTTAATCAGAGATAATTGTAATAAGCTTATGTGCTGTATGTATGTTATGTGTAACACATGTTATGTACTTAAAAGATTGAAGTTGTTCAAATTCTGCCGTACTCTGTAAAACAGCGATATATGTTTAAATTTCATTTTATCCAATAGGCGAGGTAGATGGTATGGATATTTCGAATTTGTACCTTTATCTTTCCATGAATGTAAGATGTATTGTTAATGAAATTACATATCAGAAGATATGTACAAAAACACTGCAGTATTAATTATTTTTCTGTAGACGTAAATATAAATGTTTAAATAAAAATTTGGTTTTTAATCTTTCTCTACAAAGCATTCAATTATTATATGTACACTAATTTTTTAATACAATTGTCTTGGTAATGTAACAAACTTGCTAAGACTTGATTATTCTTTTTTACCAACTCTGTAAAAATACGCAACATGTATAGAAGTTGCATAATGCATTGTATCATATATCAGAGATCCTGCAATTTAATCTTATTATGACATTATGAAGTAATTCGCTTTAATTGTGACTAGAAGTATGTTTTCACGAACCAACTGAAAATAGTCGACGAACCCAATTTAAATGAAACCATACAAAACGGATAGTAATCCCGTATATTGGTCGGTGCCCTAGCTCTAAAAGGAAGAACCAATCGCGTCGAACCACTGCCGACAGTAGCCGTGTCGTACCTCTAAATGAAAATCGAGCATTTTGTCCATTAAAATCATTCCCCCTCGCTCCCCACCTGTAAGTCCGAGCTAGCAGAATAACATCGTCAGCGATCAGCCATTGTCGTGAGATGTGAAGATTCTTCTCGTGATATAACCGTTGAAAAAGCCAAGGAATTATCGTAGATTAAAGTAAAACTACTAACGCAGCGATGCACACAATCCCGGAATTAGGTACCAGTGTGCCGGCGTTTCTTGCCAAGCTCTGGAAGCTGGTCGAGGATCCCGAAACCGACGACCTTATTTGTTGGTCACCCGTAAGTACCTTATTTTCTTCGTTCGCGATCCCTCGATATTCCCGTTTGCCAAACAGGCAAATCCAACGACACGCCAAATCATTGATTGTCTCTCTGATCACAATACACCTGGCGTGTAACATCGATGTCGCGCAAATAACCGACAGAAACGTAAGAAAAACGTTGACCTCCGCGCGGTACACATTTTTACGTACACAACCTATATTTCGCATGTTCCCCTCGATGTCTGCGTAATTTATTCCGTACTTAGTTGCGCCATCATATGTACTACATTATATTAACAAATTGCAATTCTCGTTTCACGTTTTTATAGTCTTTCGACGAATTATTGAGAATTTTGCAAATCGGTCTTTAACGAAGAATGACAATAAACTTCACCAGGACTGGGCTAATTTTATTATTATTAACTAATATAAGAAATAAAAGAATATTAGTATTAGACTAGTATAAGAAACATCTGTTCGAAGTTATGTCTCTTATCTGCAGTTTTGTTTGATCGTGAAGCGAATTTCAGCAAATCAATAATGATACAGTTCTTATTATTCCATTACACAGACAATGTAATGTAACTTCATTGTTTTGTTCTAGAGTGGAAGAAGTTTCTTTATTAGGAATCAGGCACAGTTTGCAAGAGAATTGCTGCCCCATTATTACAAACACAATAACATGGCCAGTTTTGTCCGTCAGTTGAATATGTGTATGTAGCAATCGAAGAAACTATGTATATTATTGAAACTATGTGTGTTATTTATGTTTCATGACATATGTGAATGCATGTTTTAGATGGTTTTCACAAGAAGGTTTCTGTGGAACTGGGTGGTCTGAAATGCGACAGAGATGAAATGGAATTTGCACATCAATTCTTTTGCAAGGGACATCCATATCTTGTGGAACACATTAAGAGAAAAGTAAGAATCCATACCTTGCTGTTTGTGCGAATGGTTCTTTCAATGTTTTATCACGATTTATTTAGATTGCATCCAGCAGAGGACAAGATCCGGCACTTACACCCATTAAACCGGAATTAATGAATAAGATGCTGACAGAAGTGAGGAGTATGAGGGGTCGTCAGGAACATTTAGACTCGAGACTTGGAGCCATGAAAAGAGAGAACGAAGCCTTATGGAGGGAACTAGCAATGCTTAGGCAAAAGCACCTGAAACAACAGCAAATTGTTACTAAGCTTATACATTTCTTAATCACTTTGGTGGAACCTTCAAGAGGTGGGGGTCTCTCTGTTAAAAGGAGATACCCATTGATGATCGACGATTCTAATCGTCAACGTAGTAAACAATCAAAACTGTCAAAGGTAGTATATTTTTTACTAATTATACGCTCGATCATTGTACATCATATATCAATATTTATATTTTTGTTTTAGTCACAAGCATCACCTACAGGGCCTGTAATTCATGAACTTGATGCATCTGAACCGGATTTAGATTCAGAGTATATTGTTGCAGAGTATGTTAACACAATAGCTATGCCTTTTTTTTTTTAATTAATATTGATTTACATATATTTGATGAAACACTTCCATTACACCATGTAATATTTTTTTGTTATTTTAGGATGCTGGAAGGAGATCCAAATCCAGCTGTACAAAGTCCCGAACATAGTAGTACATCAATAATAGACGAACACAATATGGAAACTGTTCATCTAGTTGATGATTCAATTCAGTTACAGGATAACATACAACTGGTCAATCCACAAGAAATTGAGGCCCGAAAGAAACGTGGATGTAAGGGTAAAAAGAAGTAAGTTAAACTTTATTATTGCGATTAAAGTTTAGTATCCAGTTAAGTGGTATATAACATGTACAATCTTTCAATTTCGATATCATAATATGATGGAGTTTTGCACGGTGAACACAACAAGATTTCAACATATATCATGCTACAAAAAACTATTCTTAAAATTTCATTTGTGCTTATCCTTCATTGAAACTAGAGATACGATAATGGAAACGAATTCAAACAACCTTCTTCATACATTCCAATACACTTTCCATGCATGGGATGTTGTGAATAATTAACAAAATAAAATTAAAGATACAGGGACATAAATTTTTGGTGTTTCACTATATTGCGACAGAACTACATACGGTTTATACTTACTCAAACCAGAAAACAGGGAAATTTTCATAAACAACTACTTCGTACTGTTCGTAATCTTAATTACTTCTCAGTGATACTCATATCACCACAATTTGAATATTGCCAGGAGGAAAAACAAGGTGCCTGTCAAAATTTTGATCCCACCAACGAAGAATGGAGAGGAACCGAGGTTAACATTTTTCTCTTGTCTTCATTTTGGTGTTGGTGTTCATTCTTCTCTTAGACATTTGTTTTTGAACAGTATCGCCATTTTCCTTAGTTCCATTATTTTTGCATGAACGTTCGACAACATTGCGATAATATTCTTCTTGGAAACATTTTCCAATTTGAGCAGTTTGATTAAGTGACATGATTTTCTCTAGTTCGCCCGTTTCTTCAACTTTCAGTAGTTGCTTTCCAAATTTGATCAATTTTCATTTTCCTATTTTGATATAGTTAGGTGAAGGAAGTTAAAGTCCAAAGAAAAATATTGTGTCAGTAGCATTTTACTTTCTTTCGAGAATTCTTGCTAATCCTTGGTCAACTTGTCTTCGAACTAAATGTTATTTTTTGTTAGATCCCTTCATATATTGCATCATCATTCTTATTATATCGTTACTAGCATTATCTTACAGATTGCATTTTACTTATACCTCTGAGTATACTTGTTGACACATTAATTGAACATTACTATAATATGAATATCAATCTATTTTATTGATAATTTACTTTACAAAGTTAGTACTGTATTGTTCTGATCAAGTTTAAGTAAATACATATGCATGATATGTTAATCCAATTTGTATAAGGTTATACTACATGCAATATTTCCCAAATATATGTGGAATCCAGTTTCAAGATAAGTTCTTTAATATATATTGTATGTTTAAACTTATTCCATGCATGAGTATGTTTCTGAGAAAATTATTAGTATGCTCCACATCCAATTTGTGACGTGTACTCTTAATGCTTATAATTAATTCTCGAATTATCTTACTATTTAATCCAATCAATTTTCTTGAACTTTTTATATTAAATTATTTGCCGAAGAAGCTACAAACAATAATATACAGATCTCCAAAAAGAAGTTGAACAGTATTATGTAATTTTTTTATTATTTATATCTACTTCACACACATGCACTACTTTCTCCTCTTTGTTTTTGTAGCTTACTTATACAGACACTTTATTACTATCCATTACAAGTTAATTCTATAACAATCATAATTTAGCTGCATAATTAGAAAGCATGTTTTCATGTAATGCTTCATATATGTCTCTGTGTATGCTCTTGCAATACTTCCATCGATCAGAAATAGTAGCCACGAATGTATTCAAAAGCGAATTACGGCTTTTGAAAGTAAATAAGACCTATTAAAAAGCAGATTATGGCTACAACAATGTAACTCAAGATGACGAAGATTGGCAACTGCTTCTTTCACTATTTTAGGGAAGAAACACATATGCTTGAAATGCCACTAGAAGATTCGCCGGTGACTATCGCTTTGCTGGAAAATAAAACAACTTCTAAGCCGATACCTGTTGCAACTGTGCGTAGTTCCAAGCTCGCAGCCATGGCAGCTAATTTGAACAAACCAGCCGATGCAGAGCCTGAACTCGATTTGGAAAGTATCGATGACACAGAGGAAGGGGTTCAGGAGAACGATTCTAATTTGTTGAAGCTCGAGGATATTTTAATAGTGCCGGAAATCATCAACGAGGAGAACGTGCAATTTAGCGAGAACAACGAAAACTTGAAATCTAGTGGGAATGACATCACGTATGATGAGCTTAAAAAAATTGATGATATTGCCAAGCAGAGAGTTTCCTGTACAAATGGTGCTGAAAAACCCACAGAGCAGGAGAATGCTAACTCGAATGGAGCTAGCACAAGCACTGATTTATCTTTGAGCCGTGTCAATCCCATATCAGACACTCACAGGTTAGGATCAATGTAAGTTAAAACCAGACCATGGGTAAATTATGTTGAATCCAGCGTGTTCCACTTGTACTTAGTGGAAATCCTTTATCAGAAGACAGAGGTGGGATCCAACTAATTTTTCTATTCTTTTGTTATCGTTCGACCGATCTCGAACCAGCTTTGTTTTAAATAGTACACACTTTACTAATAATGTGTGACCTTCTTTTTCGTCCGATCTCTAAATGGTTGCCTTTGATCTAGGAATTTCACGGTATCTCCCGTAGCGCTCGAAGAGTAACGATCGATTGGTATCATCTTGTTATATACTTTCAGAATCATTGTACTGTTCATTTATTAACGATTTCAACACAATCGTATTTTGAGTTTCATTTGAAAAATCTAGTACTCAACTTTTCTTAGCTGAGGCAAGGTTTTTTATTCGGAATGAAAAAAAATTCTATAAATATGGAACAAAGTGCTGGGGATGTATCAATGATAGGCATCGGTTGAATCCATATTCGTATAATTTGTTTTGTTCAGAATAATCCTCCTATTTAATTAGTCAAGTTGTGGAATAGATTTCTTTATGTGATGTGTTACGTATGTCAAGTTGTAGTGTCACAATCCTTAGATTTTTAGTTATGGTACAGTCTAATTATGGTTCTGTTTTTCATAGATTTTTCAATTTCACTAATGGTCAATTTGGTTTGAGTATCTTCGGTACGAAATTTTATTTCAAACACCGATCTCGAATGCTTTGAACATCGTGTATTACAAGATTCTCGAGCCCGTATTATTAGTATTATGAAACACGAAGAAAACTTTTTTTGTGCACAGCAAGTTCTCCAGCGAATTGATTGCACAAGCAGTAATTGTAATCGAGTGACTGATAATACAAACCTGCTTGTGCTGTCGTTTGACCAAATAGAAAGATTGTACTTTTCAGGAAAAGGCTTTGCAACGTTACCATTGTTATTCCATAAAAATATGGATAAACTTGTGTAAACTTGTTGTTTTTTGTAATGCATATTGATCCATTTTGAACAATTATCTATAGGGAGGATATGGATAATCATCTCGAATCAATGCAGACAGATTTGGACAATCTCCGTGACATCCTTCGGGGCGAGGGTTACAGTATCGATGCGAATACACTTCTTGGTGTAAGTATTTAGACAACGTATGGTTTCTCGTATAATCATAAAATACTTATTATTAATTCTGTATATTTGTAGTTATTTGGAGCAGATGATCCAATGTCATTTGGTATGCCTGTTAATCCAGAACTAAATCCACATTCAGAGAAAGAGGACGATGATCACGCTAATGGTAAGATTATTGACAGTTAAATTTATAGAAAATTCTCCTTCGTTTTAGAAAACGTGCGTTTATGTTGCAGATGCTGATAACGTTAACGGGACGGCCGGAGGAGAACTTATGGCGTACAACCCAACGCAAAATTTACTAGATTTTGACGACGACATTTTCTTGAATGCTGCATCACCTGTAACGAGCTCAGTAGATGACGGAACAGCAAACAGTCTCTATGCTTCGGACCCTCTAGATATGGAGGACAGCAAAGCTTCGCTTCTCGCTTCTTTAAGAAACGTCGTAAACACTTCATCGTAAAGTCTTTTTGCTAATGGTGAGTCACTTAGTCTGTTTTAGATCACAGAAATATTCGAACTCTACATAGAATAACAATACAGCAATGCTTCAGAAATCTTTCCTCCGTGGTCATAGTGAACCGTTTTGTACTAGATCGTTTGTAGTATTTGTAGGCAGTTCCTATGCAAGGTAATATAACTATTACTAGTATTAATACGAATCATTGAGTATTATTATACCATATTAACTATAAATGAATCATTTTTCTAATGAAACTGCTCTGTAGTTTTATTACCACCGAATAGAGACATTACTGTATTTTAATATCTCGGATCAGAAGAGAATCTAACATAGACTAATAAGCCTTATCTTTCCATTGTTCTGTTGATTCAATATCAGGTCATGTTAATGATATGTCTTTCATAGTAATTCATCACTTAACGCATCATCGTTGACGATTGTTATTATTATCCTATCGAGATTGTTCTTCGATGAGGTTCCGCTTCCTTTTCCAATAAAAAGAAATTGTCTTAGGATAGATATTTTTTGCAGGTTTAGATCACTGTTGCGTCCAATGCTTTGGTTTCAGTGTGTTTTATTACTCGGTGGATCAGCACGAGCATGCTCTCTTTCTCTTTCTCTGTTCTTGGTGTATTTCGATGACCAAATAAGCAACGAGCTTGTCGAAAACATACTCAACAAACGTGTACCTATTACCGGAGGAGAGAATGCTGTCTCGAATATACGCAGTCCATTTGTGGAGGATACTGTAGTGACTAAAATGAACCAGCGCATAAAATCCTCTGGATTTGCTGCTATGAACGGATCCAAATTCGATTGTAATATTTTTACAGAAAAGTTACCCCGCTACATTGTGACTTGCTTTTATTGATACTCTTTTTTTTTTATTGATATCGCAATATCGCGATTACCAATGCGCATTGTAATTTCATGAACATTCTGACTACTCAACGGGGTACAAGTTATGTAGTGCCTAAAAACTTCGTCAATTGTACGGTTCAACTTCGAAGTTCCTATCTTTATTCAATTTTAAAGATTTATCAAAGGGTTTTTCAGCCTGTTTTGATAATGTGAACAATTTAGAAATTGTTGAATGCATCGGTAGAATTTTCTGTATATTTTCAGACTAGTATGAGTTACAGTCATCTGTAATCTCCGATGATCTCATTATTTACGGGGATTCGAGTGTACCTGCTTAGGTCCTACGCGTGAATAACCTTAAAAAAGTATATACGAAATTCGTATTTTTTGTACTCGCATTTTTCTGCAATAAAAGTGTAGTATACGTGAACAATTTAAACACGGATATTCTTGTACATCAAGGAATTATGTAGCTAAAAAAGGAAAAAAAAAACGCTAATACCGTCAGCTTATATTTTTATACTAAAAACGAATTTGCGCGCAAAACGTATTTTTTTCCTAAGATGAACGACATTCGTGTGTTCTCTGTGAACGTCGACCCATTGTAAAGTCATTGTCTGTCCGTGAAACTATTTATTTTTCTTTTGTTTGTAAATACATATATATATATATATATATGTAGTAAAACTTGTCGTAAAATTGTAACACTGTACCAAATTTATTAAATTGGAACCTTTATGATTATGTTAAATATAAGTAATTTATTATCTTGATTTCGTTACGATCTAAGAAAGTTTACATTTCGATAAGAAACGTAGAAATGTGCAAAACATATTAAGTTAAGGTGTATCTATGGATAGTAAATATGTATTCTTCTGTTCTTTTCCTAAATTAGGAAATGCCTATCTGAAGCATGCTTAATGTGTTTTGTTTCCTCTCAATTGTAAAAGATGATTATAAGACATTGTTATATTTTCAAAAGATAAATTATATGAACACGTAATACGCAATACTGCTTAAAATAAATGTACAAATATTTTTTACTTTTCGTAGATATGTCTCGTGTATTCATCGGTGTGTTTGGTCCACAAGTTACAATCCTAAACTGAACTTGGTTTCAGTCAAAAAGTACGAACGTATACTTTTTTAAACGTATTTTTGTATAAATTACGATAACAAGTTCAAGAATATTAATAATCATGTCCAAAGAGTTATTTAAGTTACAAGGAAAAAAAAATATATCCTTAAACTATTACGCACTCTCTGTCTTTTAAAGCTATACAATCAATTTAATATTTTCGTCCGTTAGTTATTAACAGTTATTCTGTGTCAGGTTCATTTCTTTCAAATGCATAATATGGACGAATTCTTATCACGTTCAGAAACGCAGTAAAAAAAATTAAATCGATGTATTTAAAGGAAGAAGACTACAGACTTTCATGACTTTTTCCTTCTAAGGAAAATAGCTTAACTAAGAAGGGGCTTGCAAGAAATTTTTTCCGCTAGAAAAGACTGACGTTAACTCATCATCTGTTTCGAAATTCCTTTATACATATAATTGTTTTTTCATTTTAGCCATGGAAGCAAGACTGCTGGATTTTTAATTACCTCGTTGGTAATACCTTCGTTTTAATTAACAGTATGATGCTACGAACTCTATGACCAGTTTAGTACGCGTAGAAAGAAAGAGAGACAGAGAGAGAGAGAGAACAAGAGTTGAGATACACGCACAGTGGTTCGATTATAATTCCTTGAAGAAGAAAGTACAGAGGTGAAAGAACCAAAACAAATGTAATCTAGATCAGAAGGGGGTGGAGGTGTTTGTCGTCACGGTGATGAAACTACCCGGTATTATGTGTACAACAACATTGAGCTGTTGCTAGAATATTGTAACACAAAAAGAACGCATCGAGTATGTATCTGAAGAGGAATAAGTCCTGTTTTCAGTAATTTGTACATAATTACGCGGATGATTGTCGAATCGATAAAGAAATACGGATTAGGATATTTTACAAAAAAAAAAAATATCCACCTAACAGAGAGAAGTAACATTTTTTTACATAGTGTGTGTGTGTGTGTAGAGCACAGTATTAGAAATTAAATACAACACGGTGCGATACGTGCATAAATATATGTATATAAATCTATACATATACATAAAACAGCATGTTAAATCATTTGTTTAACGTGTCATTATACTTTTCATAATTACTGTTTCGCTGCGGTACAAGGTTTAATGGAGAAGAAGTGATAACAAGATAAGATTTCAGTGAATCTTCGTTTAAATATTATTTTTAATGGATAATGCAGCTGCTTTTAATTGATAGTGATTTGATTCTTTGAAAAATATAATTATCTTAATTTTTAAATTCATCAAAGAAGAAAGATAGAGCGGAGGGATGAAATTGTAGATGTGTGAAATATCGATAGATAGAGCTAAATGTTCAGTGTATCTGTTAGATTTAGATTCTACATAGTTTAAGAAATTCAAACATTTTCGTTTCTCAATGAAAATTATTTGTTCTTTTAATCAACTATACCTTGAATTAAATGGTTGCAATAAAAAATGATAATGTTACATTTAACACTGAAATCTTAATCCTGAGCCTCTAACATACACATTGATGATTTAAGTTTGTGTCTATCAGAAAATAATATTATCAGAATAGTACATTGTATTCTTATCGCATTAACACGTTACTATAATTTACCAATAAGTAGAGTTTTTTTCTATATTCATTTGTCGAGAAATGTATCACATTACAAATTCATAGGAACCTTCGTATATATTATGTAATTCCATGTACAGTGAAGTGTCAACCATACATTTCCTATGTATTTTACTTTCTTTTCATTTTGAAGTCGATTTCAACACATTTTATAGTTTTATAGATTTAATCCATAGTTACATTACTTATCCACGTGTTTACTTTAATCTTATTGCTTAACTCGTAAGTGTTTGTCATTAAATTTACAATACAAAGTATATGTGGATTTCACACAACTTCTTTGTTCTGAATTGGTGTAAAACGGAAACTTGTTATTGATATTCTATGAACTCCTTAATAATGTCAAATTACGGTTATTTTGGACTGAAGAGATTAAATAAATCGAATTAGAAATATTTAGTACAGAAAATCAGGGAGTATTGTTGTTAAAGGAAAATGTTTTAAATAACTTACGCCACTTGATAAATTGTTTCTGTAATGTTACTGGTTTTTTTGTTCATTGAAGATCAGTCTACAAGTACCGTTCCAATAAAATCAAAATGACTATTCTGTACAAAAGTATAGTTGATACTACACTGCTCTTGTATGTATCAGATTTTGTGATACATTCAATGTTTTGTACAGAAGGATAGGTTTTACCGGATTACAAACAAAACGACGATTCGTCATTCACTGTTTATGAATTTGCGTGTTTTGCTACTAACTATAAAAGATACTAGTTAGAATAGAATTAACGAAGCCTGATTGAGACACATCTGAACGTCGAAAAAGAAATGCTGACAAACGTTCATAGTTTTCATTCGCCTACGTATCCACCTTGGAAAATCAACATTCACGCGTACTTGTACTGTATCACGAATGAAAATTAACTTTATTCCGACCTTTAACAACAAATACTGTCACGATAAATACAACACATCAAACAAAACGATTATTTTAAAAGTATAATGATGTATCTTTAAAAGTCACAATTTTCATCGAAATTGCTTTATTCGACACGAATAGACGTTTAACTACCATTAAAAACAATGTTAAACTTGTTTGTTTTTAAATAAAATTTAGAACTTGTTTACATAGTCTTATTGTTAACTATGTATCCTGACTCACACGGTTTATCCTTGATGTATACACACATATATATCACATGAATTGTGTACAATGGTACATAGTTCAATAAATAGAATGAATTTTATGTTATAAATTAAAAATACATGAATCTTGTGAGATTACAAAAATTAAGTGTATACCGTAATATGTCTTAATGACTACATACACATTTTCAATAATCTGCCAAGAGACAAGTTACTCACACCGTTATTTCGAATTATAGTGTATTTCATACAATAATATAATTTATTTCGTAAGCTTTCAAAAAGCGGATTCATTATGTATGAAAAATTACTACGTTTATGTCCATTTAAATGGCAGCAAAAATATTTGGAGTCTACTTCTAATATGACTATTCATATTATTTTGTACTATATCCCGTGGAATTAATCTTTGTCCAAAGATCACTTTAAAAAGTATTACAACTATTTCTTAACAGAAGCGTAATATTATTCAATCGTTTTTAATGTAAGTAAAGATTTTTTCGTTTTTCACATTTGATTTTTGTATGGTACCTGTATTATAGCTATACCACCATAAAGCTATAATTATTTAACACACATGTAAACTTTTGTACATATATATATATATATATATAATTAATAGTTTTATAATTTTTATAAGCTTCAATGTTAATCAAACTGTAACGTTGGACGTAATAGAAACACGTCAAAAAATTGTAAAATTACCTATAACATTCTTATTAGTCACTTTTTAGTTATGTATAAATTAGCGATGAATTTTTTTTGTTACTTAAATACTTTTTTGGCTTATTTATTGCACGCAATCACAATCACATTGTCACTCGATGCTTTATAAACACACATTGAATTACCTTTTAGTTTGTATATTAGTGATCAATAAATACTTCCTTAAATTGCTCAAGTTTTAATTAATGTTATTAGAAATATCTCTCTAGTAAAGCGTCATAATCGTTGCCTAAATATTTGACATAGTACACGCTACAATTGCCTCTGTATCTCTCTTATCTACATAATTATAAACATATTTAGATAAATATTTTTAAGTGTACAATTGCTCCTTTGTACAACTTTATGTACAATTTCCTTGTGTAGAATGTCAAATATTATTGTTAATCATCATGCGCAAAGGTATGGTTCGCTCTGTGCTTTCCAGTGATAATTATAAAATATTAATTCGGACTGTTAACACCCGATAATAGCTTTAAAATTCGAGCTCAAGTCATTCTCTATGGAAATGGTAAGTTGCTGGCGTACCTTTTCAAATTTCATTCAATCGACTCAAACCTTACAAATACACAGCGTGTCTTAAAATGGACCGTACAATATTTTATTCCATACTATACCTCTCTTGTTTAATTATATCGTCCATTTTAAAACATTATGTGCTTATAACTTTCATTAAATAATACTTCAAGTTTTTCTTACCCTGTCTTTAAAATGCGAAAGCAAGTATTGAAGTCGTCTCTATGGTAAAGAAGGTAATGACGGTAAAGGCGGTGCTGGTGGTGGAAGTATTTCATTCTCAGGTGAGACAATATCATCGATATGTTTGATCCAATCGACATACAGATGTGTTAAGCTTTCGAGACCAGCCACTGTCATTCCACGACAGTAACGTGTGTCCAAGTAATGAAGACTCTTACAATACACTTTAATGGAGTCAAGAGTATGATCCGTGAGTTGTGAACAACCCTAGAACAGAATAGTCCAACTAAATGTGTATAAAAATTCTTGATAGTTCCCCACTTTATATATTACCTGTATAAGAAGCCGCTTTAATCTGTGCAGTCTCTGTGCCAGATACGATATTCCAATATCCGATATATTATGACACTGATTCAGATTAAGATCTTCGATTGCTGGATTGTTCCTGGATAAATAATCCAATCCCACGTGTGTTACCTGCAACAAAGTAGCATCAAGTTAGAGGAATATATGACAGTTGATGCACACGAAATGTTTATAGCTTTAGAGATAGCATGGCAACTTGAACGAATATTTATCTACCTGTTGGCATTGACTCAAGTTTAAGATTTTCAATTCCGGGAAAGCAAATGCATGTTTCAAACTAACATCGGTGATTCGATTGCAACCGGAAAGATCTAGTTCCCGAAGGCGTTTAAGCCTAATCAATGAAAATCCAGTTTTCATGTCTAACGGTCTAGAGACATTCTCACAGAGATTCATGACCTCTCGTTTCCGATCGGCGTCGCGTACTATTTCTTCCTCGGCTCTCGATCGTAAGCTAATTCTCAATCTCGTTTCTGTGATCTCTGGTTTATATACCACCTGTATGCTTTCGACACTTTCATGGTTACCAGCGCCCATACCCGTTAAGCCGACGTCGCTGACCTTATCGCAATGGCTTATTTTTAATGTTTGCAAATGTACAAGCTCCTTGAATATCATCTATAAAAGATAAACTTACTTTTATATACTTCAACCTCATCGCTGAGCTGGTACAAAAATACATGATTTACAGCGACTCTCTTTTAACTTTTAGCAATTTCTGAAAGTTCAGGAAAACAATCAGCATGGAACCTAGATGGAATGATCTCTAGTTTCTATTAGTTCGAGTAACATTCTTTATGTGTTGCATGACACGCTAAGTAGACAAAATCACGCCTGTAAAATTAGTCACACACCTGTATTGTTTTATCTGTGACACCGCTAAAACAATAGCTGAGCTCGAGTACCCTTAAATTAGGAAACGATCTAGATATACACTCAACTGACTCTTCGTGAAGATGCAATGCATTTGCAGAAAATATCTGCATGTTCCTCTTTTGTACAATCTTTTCCATATCGTAATCTTCATCTATGGATCTACAATTGAAAATACTGAAATGGATGTGTTCTTCGGTAACGTTATCGTCTGTACTGTGATTGGAACAAAGTCCATGAGTAATGCAGTCTCCGGTAAGTTGTTCATCCTCTGAAATGTCGAGTTCTTTCAAGTTTTCAAGTAATCGAATATACTGTACACCAGTGTCGGTAACTGCACGACACCGTTTTATTCTAAGTGTTTCTAGCTTTGTCAAGTTTTTGCAAATACAAAGTAAACTAGCATCCGTGATTCGTACGCAAAAACTAAGGTCAAGAACTTTTAAACTCGTCTGATGCTGAGTCAGACCTTTGATGCCCTCGATAGTCAATTGATAACAGCCTTGCAACATTAAAGACTCGAGTTTCAGATCTTCTACAGATGACAAAGTAGCCAAAGCAGTTCCATCGATTAGCGTATACCCGAAATTCAGATGTTTCAATTTGTGTGCTTGTCGTTTCAGGTAGTGTAACGTATTTAGAAAAGTCAGAACCGAGTTCGAAGCCTCCGGCAATGTTATCCTGTTTCGAGGATAAAATTTCTTGTATAATCCACTGTGGAACGAGATCTGACAACCCATAAGACTTAGGGATTTCAAGTTCAAGCAAATAGAAACGAGTCTATTAAACAGAGCGTCGCTCAAAAATCTATTATAACCGAGACTAAGCTCCTGCAGGTTTTGAAACGTTTCCGAGAGCTCTTTTATGTCGTTTTCATCCTCCAGTAGTCTACCAGACATTAGACATTCTCGACAGGCATTTATTCGTAATACTTTTAAAGAGCTACAGTATTTAAGAATCTCTACAAGTGTTTTCTCACTCAAATCACAGCACAACTAAAAAAGAAGTGCACACAATTAGGAAAAAATTTCAACAAAATTCAGTCCACATTGTGGATAAAAGGAATATACTGACTTCGCAAACCACAGTAGAGTATCAAATGATAAAGTTATTAAGTATTAGATATCAAGAACTTTGAGATATAGGTTTAGATTGGCAAACAGATAATACAAATTAAACTTAATATCAAAGTGTCCATAGAATGATACCCTGTACTACGAAAAAGTATCACTTGATAAGCCACTTAAATGAGTCCAAAGAAGTCACTATATTTGTTCCATCCCTGCATTATTTCTCAGAAATGATATATTGTACCAATACAAGACTCTTCATATGCGGTCCATATTGATCCCAGACTGGCATATTCTTCTTTAATTCCACTTCTCTAAAGACAAAGTGATAAAACGGCCGAGTAGAATGTTGCAATATCTCCATTATTCGACATAAATTGTATGCACGCGGTCGACCAAGGACCAATGCTTCTTGGTCCACAAATTTCATAGCAAGTGATGCCTCCCTCCAAGAGTGGCTGACTAGTCTTGCTGACATCCTATCGGATGTGGGCAGGTACGACAATATATGTATAATTATCTAAAAGCAAAATGACTTATTTCTCACTGTTTTGAGATGAGAGAAATACCTTCGTAAACCGTTTTAAATCGTGTTTCTTTATAGATGAATCTTCTGTTGTTAGGTTAATGTATCGATTTATTTAAGAGAAATTTTTACCACCGCAGCAAAGACGAATACAAATAATGAAACGATTCGGGAAAAGAATCCCAAAATTGTTTAAACGATGGCTGAAACGTAATTGATTGTAAAAAAGAAAGGACTTACGTCTATGGGTAAGTGAATACTTTCCAGATCTGTCATGTTATGTATACGAGCCTTATTGTCGGACGTTATCGTTACTGCATGGACGTAATAAAATAGCGTCGCGAAACGGCTTGTTGACCGTTGAAACCCTCGACAACCCGGAAGCCCGGACTTTAATCCGCGGGTTCACATGAAACGTTTATACGACGTTCAGAACATCGCTCAGCTGTGATACAGCTGTTTTTACGAGTCACGTGCTTTACGCGCATATCAAAATCGACGACGCGGTTATTCACAGAACCGAATGAACCTGAAAAATATTATCGAAATCGTTAGAATAGCAAATAATCAACATACATTATGTTTCAAATATTCTTCTCTCACGTATTTACACACACAACACATGGATTTTGCATTTAGTGGCTTCGTGAGTGGTTAATAGCGACGGATGCTAATGTTTAGTGAGTAAACTATGGACCCTTTTATGCTAACGTATTTTTGTAAACTGTTTTACAAGAACAGTAGTTACATAAAAATTTACTACGGATTGCCGTTGGATTAAAAGTAATATGAAAATATAATAGAACTTCACTACAGTTGTTCTTTTATTGCGTTTCGCTGTAAATGCATCAAATTCGAGGTCTACCTATAATACATACGTTTGCCGTGAAGTATTCTAACTACAGTAAAACATCGAAGAATTGACAATTAATGTTTAGCAATAGGTATTAAATTTGTCTCGTATATTTACTTTCGTTTTCAATACGGATTTGCTTTATTTGTTTCGTACGGTGTTCTGTTATTAATATCCCTGTGTGTGCTCTTAAATATATGACTAGCTTGTATGAAAATTTATTACAAATTTATCACCAGTGCTTACAGGGAGTTAACGATTATGATCGAATAATTTCAAGCAGAGATTAGTCCGTCGGTGGATAATTTATTGTTTGTTACCGGGTAATCGGTGTTTTTTTTCAAATCTGCGATCGTGATCAATCATGGATTTGATGGCTTACGTTCCCCACTTCTCGGAGGCGCCAAACGTCGAGGTACGTCGATTTTTGAGAGTTTTGTATATTGTCCGTTACTGGTTTCGGTGTAAATAAATGGCATAATGTTATATTGTTATATTAATCGAAAATTCCTTTCCTTTTTACACGACAGTCTACACCGGTGATCCAGCATGTTTGCGAGCAACCGAGCGAAGAGGACGAAGTGGAGAATGTGATGCCGGGAAATTCGATTGGCGCGCGACTGCAGCGTTGGTTCTTACGCAAACGGATTTTATCGCGAAAGCATCATTTGACGCACTGGAGTTTGAAAAGCACGACCGCGGTGAATTACGAGATCTCGCGACACGTGAAATCCCATCCCTATATGATTCATCCATTCAGTTCATTCTGGTTGATCGAATTTTACGAAACATCAGAGATGGGTAGAAATTCTTATATGTGACTTTGATTTGTTGATTCTTCTAAAGCCGCCGAGTGATATCTTGTCCGAGTGATATATTGAGTCTACCCATCTCTTCGAAACATTAACATATTTCTCTGTTCTCTTTTTCCCCTCCGCCAAATTGTTGTAACTGCGTGGCTATTTGACAGTATCTTCTGGGAATTATTTATGACGCTGTTCACGATCGTGGCCCTTCTGATCACACCAGTCTCGATCACGTTCTACTTCAATCATCAGGGTGACTGGCATCTGCTCAACGATGTGATGAACATCGTATTTTTTTGCGACATCATAGTATGGTTCTTCACGGGTTACTACGACTACCGGACGAAGGTTATAGTCCTCGATCCCAGGATAGTAGCGCTGTACGTTAATTCGATTGTAATCGTAATAACAGACCGAAGTCTATCGAGCAATCTTGTACAAAATCAACGAAAAGGGTTTTTCTGTTTCTACGCAGCAAGTACCTGAGGAAGTACTTCCTGGTAGATGTATTGACCGCGCCGCCGATAGGGCTAATCCAAATGGTTATGCCCAATATGACATGGTTTTGCACCACTCTGAACATGATGAAGTTCTTACGGATTCGAAACATAACCGTGTACTCCCATAGACTTCACGGCGTTAGTTTTCCTTCGAATGACGTTTTTACAAAGCTCGTCAATTACAATGGCTTCGATGTTTCAGGTGTACCGTATCAAGTATCAGTTGCACAAGATACTCGACACAAGCCTCATCGTGTTCATGACTATACATTGGGCCAGTTGCCTGGAGTATTATGTTCCCATGTCCGTCAACTATTTGGGCACTTTGAGCAACGAGTGAATACTGTTAATTATTTATCGCACTGTGGACATAATTTCTGCTGACAAATTTCCTCTTACAGATCCTGGATCAAATCGGAGTCTTTTCTGTCCAAGACCACGACCAGAGAACAATACATACTATGCATGAACCGCGCCGTAACCGCGTTATTACGTTCCGCCCACTATCTGGACATGAAAACGCCGGAAGATATTATATTAAACCTGATACTCACGGTAACCGGGTTCATTGGTTTCGTGTATGTATTAAGTAAGCACAGCTCGACTTATTGTACCAAAAAAAAAAAAAAACAGCAAACATTCTTTCATACAAGTATATATATATATATTATAAAGAATAACAAAACTGTCGTCTCGCAGCCCAATTCTCGGACCTGCTGACAACGTTTCATATAACGATCAAGCGTAACCTGAAGATCGTACAACAATTACAAGAATACATGCGGTACAAGGAGCTCCCGCAGGCGTTACAACGTCGTTTACTGGAGTACTACCATTACCGCAACAAAAAACGCTTCGAGAGGGACAAAAAGATCATCGAAGAGGTCTCGCCCTGCTTGAGGGAGGTACGGGGCTGTGGTCTAATCATAGATCGAACCGATCAATAATCACCGTTTTATAGTCGGTCGCCGTTGGAAGTCTAATGAAACTTCGAAAATCATCCGCTTCCAGGAGCTCATTTTACATAATTATCTGAGGCTGATCAGCAACGTAAAATTGTTTGAGTATCTGCCGGAAAGCGTGGTGGCGCAGCTGGCCAGCTCGGTGCGCTCCGAGATCTATATGCCCGGCGACAAGATCGTTAAAGCTGGTACACGTGGCGAATCCCTCTATTTTATTACCTCCGGCACGGTGGCGATCTACACATCAACAGGAAAAGAAGTAAACGTTATACTTGAACCGTATTGGGACATCCAATCGACCTTGCTTCGCCATCGTTCATTACATATTTCATTACCGGTACACCATTGGAAGATTTGCCATCTGGAGGACGGAAGTTACTTCGGGGAGATCGCCCTGGTGATGGAAACCGAGCTAAGAATAGCCACTGTGATCGCGGTGGAGACCTGCGAGATCTGCGTGTTGGATCGCGGCGACTTCCGGCGTTACATATCCCGATATCCGGACCTGTTGAATCGCTTGCAGAACGTTGCCCTCCAGAATCTGGAGAACAGCCCGATATTAGGGAAAACCCATGATCTGCACACCTCGCCCAGGCATCAATATATCAATATCAGTAGCATAAAGCGGATGAAGAAGACCGACAGGGACCGGGGAGAACTGTAGTTCTATCTTTCTTTGAATTGTCAGACAGCGTCATTCTTTAAAGTTAAATTTCTTACGTTTCTTCTCTATCTTATAGTGTTTCTCATAAACTAACGTTGTGGGGGTTAAGCAACTGCTGATTTCACTATGGAATCATTTTGTATGTGGAGACAAAAGGTCTTATGTTAGCTACTCGGTGCCTTAGTGTAGCTACTCTCACCAGATATTCTGCAAAAGGACCTGTGTATTGTTTCGTCAGAATGATCTCGAAACATCGGAATCTCCTACATCTGTATCGGAAATTCCTACTCTACACCCCACATGATCTAGCAACGATAGTCCCTCCGCCTATACGGGTTTCTGTAAGACTGTTGGTAAACCGACATGAGTCTCCAGTGCTCCGGGTAATCAGCGTCCCTTTGTCCTTTCATAACACTGAGGGGAGGAACCAGAGTATCGATAGAAAAGGACCTCCTAGCGAAAGGAGTCTTTGGTCTTGACACTGCCGTTCTCCTTTCCTGATCGTTCCCCCTTCTTTCGACACCTAACGCTAGCCCCACGGCGGACTTGGTCTGTCTAGGATCATCCTTAAAGTTTCTCTGCTCGCAGGCCACACATTTTCGGAAAGTAGCACTTCTGGTTCGTTCTTCCGGTCGATCCTTCTTCGAAATTTTCATCCCGTTCAGGTTCTTGCAGCTACAATCGTAACATGATCTTCTTTCATGATCATCGTTCTGGGAATGGCTTGGTCGATAGCAATCCTCGTTATTGCCACTGGAACGAATACAGTTGGGGGAGCTCAAGCTACGTTGTACCAACGTGAAAATTGCCGGAGCTTGTCCACCTTCCGAACCGTCGATATGAGTAGCTCTTGGTGACTCGTAGACAGGATCTACAGGGGTGTCCCAGCAAATCGCCAAGTCCATCTTCGTTTTTGGCTCTTTGCAGCCTAGGATTGATCTGTATTGTTTGGTCGATTTCCCCGCGATCTCGTCGGTTTCTTGACTACAACAGCTGCACCGTTTTCCGTCTAAATATCGTCGACAGGGTCTCTTCAGTGTGACGTTCTTGAACACGGAATCGTCAACTTTGTCGGGCAACGGCTGATGCTCCAGGTTCTCCGCGTGGAGCTTCTTCGCCATGGCAAAATGGTCGTAGCAGGAGGGTCGATCTTCTGTTGGCGGTTTTGGATGATCGTTCCTCTTCTGTGTGGCTGGATAGTCCGTGACGTGATTGGTCAAAGAAGGTACTCTTATGTTCCCGGAAACGTACTTGGGCTGGCAGCATTCGTGAGATTCGTTGGTTTCTGGACGGATCTTCATTCCTGGGCAGTGAGCGCAGCACTTCTGACTCTTCATAATTAGTGTTCGTTACTTTTTTCATAGATCTAAACTGATTGACAATTATCCGGCCCAACTAAACTGGATAATCTGAGACGAAGCCTGGAAAATGTTAAGGAATCGTAATCTTCTGCATATTTGTGTGTCACATTTGTAAAGCTTCTACACGGTGGCTCGTGTAACTAATTCCGCGCTTCGAACGCGACTGGAAGAATGCTGCTTCCCTGATCTCAGTTAACGGTTGTTTACTTGACAACGGGCTAGCTCGATACCAGGGTTCCATATAGTTATACAGAAACGGACTCTCGTGCGCCGGATAATTTTAGATATCGTGAAGCACAATGCGACTAATTCGGGGTCCCTGGATCTAACTGTTTAGGACACTAGTCAACGCGATCCAGGTTGACTGAAAATACATTCCTCTCGAGTAGAACTAATACAGTACCATTTAAATGACGTGGAATACGTATAACGTGTACATGATTCACTCGTTCCCGTACAAAAATAAAAAGACTCGATAGTGATTCCCCGAAACAGATTCACGCGAGACCACCGTTCGCAACGAGGAAACTTCTTAATGCAATTTACGGTTTTCTATATCGTTACACAATCACAGAGGGCAAGAACTGTGTGTTGGTAGCGCGTACCTTGAATCATTGATGAGCACGCAGAAAATACGGCGAACCTCTTTTATACACATCCTCCGCGCAGGATGAAAAATTTGGAGCGTCATGGTTCGGTGTCGTGTACAGAGGATAATGATACCTGTCGCTGATAACTAGGTAGCTTATGTGGTTCTAGAGATAGTTATTAACATCAAACTTTGTTCTAAAAGTCTTGCAGGTATCTTTACAGAAATTCTTAGATAAATTTTTTTGTCGAAAGATTTCAGCTTACTGATGCATATGATTTGTTCCAAAAATTACTCGTCGAATCGCTTAAATCGAAATACGACGGTGCCTTCTAAATACCTTTTCTTTGGATTTTCAACAGAATTTAACGTCGTCGTTTCGCTAATTCCACGAACGACTATTACACATTATTTATAGTATATCCAAGATCTCGCAAGGTTCTGTTGGAGCAATGCCATTCCCCTACCACTTCGTCGCACGCCAAGTTTCTATTACTCGAAGGATTAGAAGAGTGCCTTCAAGCATGCCTCGGGGAAGCACGTGGCAGTAGCACGCTCCTAATAGTTTTCCTTGCAGCAGTGACAATCTAGAATCTAGATTGTGATTGAAAAGTGATACAGTCAACCGATTGGTCTAACACAAAGTACTCTACGCATTGATCGAGTACAGTCTCTTTGCAACAAAGGAAAAAGAACCAAGCGTCGCATGCAGTTGTTCGGCGTGTTCTTTGAGATACCATCTAACGACTGTGAGAACAAGTGCGTTGAATGAAACGTGTAACATGGCACGGCCATAGGGCACGGCATACTTTTAATTAATGAAACGAACGGCCTTCACGGAACTGGTAAAACCAGTGTCGAAGGGGATCGTGACGTTACAACGGTGACATCACGAGCACGACCGTGAATCAGCTGCTAACTGTTAGACTTAGTAAATAGAGGGGTCGATCAATCTGCGACCAGCAGATCGGTTCCGTCTGACCACGGCGACGGTGGTGCGCGTGCGGGTGCACGAAGATTTCTATCGTCGTATACGCGACAGTACAAACGATGAGTGTTCGCATCTGAATTCAACAAGGGTAGACAATATAAACCGCAGACTATCCGTTCTCGCGACTGTAATGCAATTACGATCGTTCTGCGCGATAAACAAGAGGACTTATTGGTGAATCTTAATACTGTCTACTCTGATGTTGGACTTCCGGTATCGTGCATCATCTGTGCATCATGGGCGCTCCTTAGAAATCCTTGTGACCCACCTAAAAATACCAAACTCGAACGGTGAATCGTATAAAGAGACTGTACTGTAATTAACGAAGAATTAAAGAAACATGGATCGACTGAAAATGAACGGGGATGAAATTCTGTACATGGACGACATCAGGGATGAAGTGAACCATCCGTTAACGTCCAAAGAGCTGGAGGCCACCATCAGGCCACGATTGGGTTCCTTGTTAGAGACAGACAACACGAATAATCCTCGGCCAACGTCCGGACCAGAGATCAATGACCTCGAACCGGAGGGAAAACCACCGATCGGGTTCGATCATCGAGGGATAGACGATGGCCTACTGCCGGAAGCTCCTCGAACCCCGGATGTTCCGATATTTCCGGATGGCAGAACCCCGTTTTTCCCGGTACCTCCGCTTCAACCGATTCCCGACGTGAATATCTATCAGCATAAGAAAACGCTCGCTCAGGGAATGATGGATCTGGCTCTTCTGTCCGCCAATGCGAATCAACTGCGTTACGTTCTGCAGACAGACGGTGGACATCCGTACTATTACCCGTCGCTGGTCATGATAGGCGCCAGTTTATTCTTGCAAATCGCGGTGGGGATAGGTCTAATCTGGAACAGCAGATACAACGTGAAAGACACTGCCCAAATGTGCAAAGCCGAACGAGCAAATAATTGTACGGTTATCGGTATATTCCTGGTGACCATTCTTAACGTTTTTATCTCATCCTTCGGGGTGGTTGACCAAGTGACAACCATTCCAACGTGACCTCAGGAGATACTGGTACAACCTTGCGATAAGACTTCATTAATAGTATTCTGTATGTGTAAGTTTTATGTGTTCAATTGTACGGCATGATTTTTGTGCTCCTCTTTTTTTTTGTTATTTTCTTATAAACATTAAAGTTGGATACAGGAAGGAATCAAGCGTAGAAGTTTTTTCAGTTCTTCAGAGAGCTTCTCCTGCTTCTTGGTTAGATCTTTGGTTTCTTCATTTAATTCGACTTTGATCTCTGTCAACCAACTCTCCATTTCCTTGTTTCCCTTTTGAGCTCTCAGTAAACGCGACACGCATTCAGACTTGTGATTCTCGCGTGATGTGTTCCCTTTGGAAGGTAAAACTTGAAGCTTCTCCTGCATAATACGGTGTAACACAGAAATGAATTTTAAAATTTCATTCCAGTTTATTTGACTTGAACCCGAATTTAGAGACTTAGTGTGCTCTTGCACTACTGTTACCTGAAAATTGTTTTGACCATCATTGTATTATGCGTTTAAGTGTCTAATGTATAAAAGCAGCATGACGGTTCGTTAATTTACCATCCATTCAAAGAATATGTGTTCTTTTCTCATCCATTTCATATGAAGTTCCAGTAAACTTCCAATAGCAGATAATTTCTTTAAATATTTTTTATCTTCTTTGGATAATACATTGTTATTAGCAGTTGCAATACGTTTTATTAGAGCCAGTTCTGATACACTCAAATGAGGAAGACCACTAACATTACTACTTGCTGCATGAACTCTGCTTACTAAGTTAGCTCTTTCAGAAGTTAATTCAGAGATCTCTCTTATATTGTAATTTATTTTACCATTTAAATGTATTATGTTATTTACTTGAGAAATCGTTGTTTCTGGTACATTGTATTTTATTTCATTTTTCTGAAAAGTATATCAACTATAATATCTCTAAATTCATATCCCAACTTGTTTAATGTTCAGATTATATATTACTTCTGAATTATTCAAGTTTGAACATTCTTTTCCAAGAACACTGTTGGCCAGATTCATTTGAACTACAATATTCAGAGCATTTTGAGTTCCAAGAAGCCATGCAAATGCTAATAATAATTGTCTACTGCTTTCATCATTCTCGTTTGAAGCATACAACTCAATCCCGGGATATTGTAAATATGCAAAATACAACTTGGTAGCCAAAACAGTATCTAAAAATAGACTCAATTTGGAAATAGTATCAACCAGTATCAACCGAGATCAAAGAATACCACTTAAATCCCTATACTAAACGAATGTAAAACAAAGCATTAAAGAAGTTTACCATAACACTGAAAATCAACTTCAACCTGCTTTTCTCTAACAGCTTGATGACTTAAGACATTCAATGTTTTCCAGAATGTCGTGGTCTATTGTAAAAAGTAAATCATCGATTGAAATCCTTCCTTACATATTACGTATATAAATAGATACAAGAATGTTGCGTTTAGAGGTTATGTAACATTGTCTCAACTACTTACAACATTTTCAGCGGTGTTGTTAAATTTTGCTAGCCTGAAATACTCGGGTTTCATCCAGAGGTCGACTGACAAACTTAAATGCTGACATAGCAGGGACAAAACGCTTTTTATGTCGGACATTATCGCAATCGAAACCGAACTGACATTTCACGCACACAATTTTCAACTTAGCATCTCATTTTGCGCGCTTTTTTTTTGCGGTCTGTTCGATCAATTCAAGGTCGAACTACTTTCTCGACTAAACGCGGAATAAAGATTTGGTGAATGCAGATAAACATTCCTCGATCGAATAAGCTTCGGGCTCTCTTCTTAATCGAGACTTAATGAAAATTTTATGACGCTATTAACGGACCTCGGCCACCCGAGTATAAAGTACAAACATGTTAAGTAGAACAGTCTTAAATCGCTTTATAATTGTTTCGAGTTTCGACCTGATTCAGGATACCCTAAATGCAATTATTATCACCTGTGTAATTACGGTCGCGCGCTTTAACTAGGAAACCGGCAGGTATTCGGCATTGGTCACCAGCCCGGTGTCCCTGACACCTGTTAACCGACCGCAGGTTTCCTTTGTTTTCGGAAAGCTCGAGGCACCTAACAGTTCCGTAATATTAAACGATACCATTTTGGAGAACAATAGAAGGTACTTAGTTCATTGGCAGGTAGCACCAAGACACTTGTTAAACGGAACGTACTAGGTGACCAGTTTTAATCGTGTATATAAGCTGATGAGTTACAAAAACATGTATAGATTTTTTAATAATATAATTGATTAATAACTTCGATTTAATGTTCGAAGAATGTACACGTATTTGCATTTATTTAAACGTTATTATGTTGTTTTGCGTTGATAGTGGCATCACTTAAAAAATGTAAATTTTACAAGTGAAACATTTAATTCTAATTGACTAGTATCTGAATATATTGATCTCATTAATTATTTAAATTCATTTTGCTTTTGTACATATTTGGATGAATAGAAATTTCTTAGAATTCCTACTTTAAAGTACTATACGTGAGTTTATTTATGCAAAAACAAATAATTTTTTTAGTTGTGCCACTATCAAAGCGAAGCACGATTAGAATCACTATGGTGGAAAATTCGTCGATGCGTAAGAATGTTCATTTTCTTAATTTTACGGTTTTGGCTTCTAAATTTCCAATTCCCAGATAGCACATCACGCCTTGTATACGCTCATTTTACGGTTATTTTAAGTCTAAGGTGTTTTTAAGCCGTCTTCAAGGCGTCATGTTCTATCTGGGTATATTCTAATCTTCGTTCCACCTGATTGTTTCCAATGCTTTGGCCCGTGTCACTGTGATGAATTATCAATGATCTAAAGCTAAAATGGTACCCGCGGCGATTGTGTCCATTTTTACACCTGTTCGTCCACACGAAATGGTAATCCACCGGTGGTTCCGCCCCCGTCAGCCGTTCCCTGGGGCACAAAGCTACGTTTACGGGGGGGCCGTTAGTGTGACGGAAACCCCACCTGGTATATACGCAAGCGACAAGAACAGGTCAATCGCGTGCGATCAGTCGAACGTGCAGGATCGCCGAGCGATCCATCGACGATCGAGTGTCGCTTTTGTATCTTCTTGTCTCCGCAGTTCGCCGTGCAACACTCTGATAACGGTCGCTCCCGCGAGCCCGCTTCTTGTCCGCGCACGAAATCACTGGAGAAGAACGTTCCCGCCGTTTGGTTCTATCGTTAGGAACTGGTCGAGAAACGCGCAGGTTCCTCAGGCCCGTGACGTGTGGGAGACGACCGGCAGCAGAGAGACGCGAAAAAAATAGTGTTTCCCTTCTCGCGAAACGGTGAGAACACTCGCCACGGTTTCGTGTTTCGCACAGACTCCAAGGGACTAGTTCACGTCAGATGGATATGTTGTTGTTGGTTCGACAAGTGCACAAAATGGGACGAGGATTCGGCAGTCCGATTCTACCGCTCACCGAGCTTTGCCTTTTAATATTGGTAAGGAAGACACACACGGTTCGAGTATACGTGTTGTTGATCGAAATATTCCGATGACTGTGACAATTGGTGCCGATAGAAACAATGCCTCTCTTTAGTGATCGTGTTATTACCGCAGTTAGTGATCACGAAAAACGTTGTAAACATTGACTGGATTAATGGAGCGTATCCCAGACAGCACATGACGCCTTAAAGACGCCTATTTTAGGTCTAAGGCGCCTTTAAGCCGTCTTCAAGGCGTCATGTGACATCTGGGTATATATATATATAACACGTTTGTGTGACACAGTATGAATTTTTATGTGATCACCCACTATAGGGCACAAGTAGAATCACACATGAAGCATATTGAGGATTTGTTATATTTGATGGCTCGTTGAATGATACCGATCTGTTGTGTTTCGTTTATCCGCCCGGCATGCTTGAGGTTCCTGTAAACACTACGGATCCACGTCGAATAACAGTCGAAACTTGGCTGCACGATGTGGTCACGCGTTCATTCTCCTGTCCAGAGTTAACATACCCGGATTAAGCACCACGATCCAATTAAGAGATTAGAATAGTGATTCGGTAGATGCTTGGAACGTCTGGGCGAAGTCATGAGTGCCTTTAACGTTACACGGTAGAGCAGAGAGTCTGCAATTAGCAGCCGGTTATATTTACGTAACCCGAGATCTGTTATCGTCTCGTGTAACTGTATATAGTGCTGACAGGGTGAACTTGTGTCAAAGTCGAACAGTTAATTTTAGGCGTTTTATCAACGAGTTTCGTAAATCTACACGAAAGCGTTACTTAATTGTCACTTGAATCTGAATTTTAAAGAAATCAATGTTCCGAACTTGACTACATTCGACAAGAACTTGCATGATATTACACTAGTGGACAGTAAAATCAAAACACAATTAATGGGAAACGCTGTTTCATTGCTTCTATTGTAGCGAAATGACAATCGTGGGTTTTTTAAGCTTTGGTTTTCCGAATATAATTTCCGTTTGGCTGACGTTAACGTTTCGGGGAAGTCAATAATATTTCTCTTGAAAATAATATCAATAGAAGTCTTCTTTGTGTCTATCTCGGAGATAGTATCTCCCTCAAAAGTCTCGAAAGACGATCCAGTTATCAAACCACGGCAATATGTTTATATGTTAAACTGAATCTTATTTTCTTTTTTCAACCAGACTGCCTTCGTGTTTACCATGCACTGTCCGTGATTTTCTGTGCGTTATTTTGTAGTCAAGAATTCGCAACGTATCCTCGGCAACTTTGAACGATACATTGTGCATCGTTTAAAGTTTAAAACATACTTTAACCCAAAGGTTCTCAATCATTTTCGAAATTAGATTCAATTCCAGAGGATCATAATTAAATGATATCTTCTATGCATTTGTAGCATATAAATGTTTAATTTTCCGTTAGAATTATTCGATGAAAATCAATTTACTAATGTGAAATAATCTAATGTGAATATATAGATACGATTGAGAATCCTAGTGCCACAGGATAAATTAAATATGCTAGGATCAATTATTCTTTAAATAGCCAAGTATATACTTGCGTACGCGTTTATTTGGATTTGCATTTAAGCGATGTATTCGACAGTGAGACAGGAAAAAGGAAGACCTTTCGATTCTTTAAAATTGATAATACGAACTCTAGGCACGTTGTGCAAGAACTATTAATAATCGCGTCGATGATCGTAGATAAAGGATAAATCTCTGATCTGCGTAAGTATGCACTAGGCACTTATAACGGTACTTCGACATGTTCTCGAAGAATATTAGAAACACACAGTACTCACGTTTACGCGCTGGCATGGTTCTTCTAGTTCGTCCACACAATTTTAATGTAAAAGTCACAAGTCCCGATTAACACCGACTGCTTTACTTTCAGATTGCACAGAATGTTCACGCGTATCCGTACCAAGCCGACGGGATCGAGGACGCTGACCAGTTTCTTGACACTGTAAAGGAATCACAGACGACCGTGAATTTTGTAGGACCGTTTCCCGAAATTTCGCGAAAATTCGGAACCGATCGTGCACGAAGAAACGAACCGGGGATACTCGTTGGAGAACCTTTCGAGGACGATGAGCCACGCGAACCCGAGGAACGGTTCGACAACAATGGCCGATTGAACGGAAGGGTCCGCAGGGGTGCTCCAGACACGCCTACGAAAACCTTGGGCAGAGGTTTTACAGGCCACTCAATAGAAGGTATGATTGTTTTGATTGGCAAATAAAAGTACCCGTTTCAAAAGCTCCGAAATCGATACAGTCACCCCATAAACGTAAACACATTCCGTATTCGTATCCTGGATTCATCGAATGTTTGTCTTTCGTAAATTTTTATCGTCTCACTAATATGGTAATACATCGAAAATTTTCATCAACAGATACTGAAAATGCGCAGCTAGATGGTAAGATCGTGTTTCCTGAAGACTTTGATCGGGTGCCCGTTTGCAAAGGGTCCACGTATTGCGAGAAGGTAGACTCCTATCCTGAGAACATAGTAACCAACGCGATCCAACAAAACGAGAGCCTTAGGTACTTGGCAGGTGTAGACGTGGTAAGTATCATTTCGTTGGAACAATTTCAGTGCCCCTTGACCCCTCTCTCATATGACCCACATTTTTCTAGGTGTCCGACATAGCGCAGAGGATCGACGTGATGGACGACGTGCCCCTTTGTGTATCTTCCGTACGTATATTGTGCTTTATCTGTTGATCCTGAAAGCAAATATTTGTTAATCGAAACAGTGTAATAGTATGAATAAATTCTGTACCATTTAAGGAGCAAGTTATATTTCCTCAAACGGCCGAGAACAAGGACAATCAATGGAAGTACATTGCAAATCAAGAGAACTTCAAGCAGGGTGTACGAATTGAAAAGTGCAAGTGGGTATCATTTGAACATGACCAGAGAAAATGTTTCCCTGTGGTATTTGATTTGTAATTTCGAAATCGTTTGCAGCAAAGAGAACACTAGGTGCAGCGTGATCGGTGGTCCCGGCGAGGGCTACAAAACCAGCTGCAGACAGAAGTACGTTTACAGACAACTCGCGGCAGTATTGTCGGATGGCACGGTGATCCCGGATACGTTCAAGTTTCCATCGAGCTGCTGCTGCCACGTAACGTTCATCGGAAGTCCCCTGACGAGATTGGGTGTCACGAGCATCGGGGAAGAGAGAAGTCACGCGACACCGGCAAAGACGCGCAGGAGGAAATGAACGTTTCGGAGCCGCGTAACAAGAGGAAGCACGAATGTGTAGTTCTGTTAAAGAACGAAATCTCTTTGACTCTCAGAGAGACTCTGGACAAATATGCATTTAGAGCACATTTACATTGTTAATAGCGGAATGCATTCCATAGATTGGAGTACGAATTATTATTATAAGATTCTTGGAAACGCACAAGAATCGAGATGTCTGAAACATGTACGCATCGATACTGAGTGCAAGCTGATTTGTAAATACCGAGATCGCGTTTTTTCTTTTTTTTTTTGGCAAGCTATCCTAATTCTTTTGTAAATATCGAGATCTCTTTTCTATTATTTAGCTCACAGACTCTACTACTGGGCGGCTGTATCCGTTTACCAATTTATGCGTCGGTTTTTGATACAACAATACATATATATATATATATATATACAAGAATATATATAAAAAAAAAATATATATATATATATGTAAAACGAATATGCGTGGTGGAATGGTCTATCAGCTTAGCTGGTGACGACAAAGATGAAAAAAGAAAGACTCGCAGGCGTTTCTTCGTTCATCCATGACCAATGGATAACTTAAAATATAATTACAGAAGCAGCATGGCTGTCGGTGTACGTATATGGTGTGTTTAACATTGAAGTACAATTTTAAAGAGATGATTTATTTACGTATACGATTGCTGACTGCACAGAATATTCTTTCTGAAGCGAATATTTTTTGTTTTTTTCATGGTTACATGTCTTTCAACGCGTTTAATTGAATGATTTTAAAGGGAAGTTTCATACAGAATATTTTGTGCAAAAGGGACGAAGCGAGTCTCTGTAGAAGACATGGATCTGTATCATGTGATATTATGTGATATTACAGTCATTGAGATCGACGTAGTGACGTTTAGCTTATGAAATATCATTTCTTTTGTATCTAATCTCATCGATAATAAGTATTCTTCCATTGAGCAGAAGAAACGGTAATAAATAAATGCATTACGGAGCATTTAAAGTAATGTTAATATATTCATTATTGGTGGCACGAGACGCACAAATATTTTGCTTTTAAATAATAGATGAATAATTTTCTGTATATATTTGTCATTTATGGAAAAATATAATTTAAGGAAGATAAAAGCAACTGGTTAATAATGTTTTCCCTTATAACAGAAAATATAGTTATTTCCATAATACTAGGAGGAACTGTGCGATAAAGCTTAATTTCCAAGTACACAAATTTATTCTTACATATTAAATACAATACTTAGAGCCTACGTTTTATCTTTTATTTCGACGCACTTTTTTGTTCATTAAAAGTTTATACGGTATGATTTTCGTTTATAATGCTGTTCGTCAGAATACCAGAAGTGTAAATAAATATTTATGATGTGTACAGAAGTCGATCAGAAATAGGGGGTGTAAATATATTTTCATAAATTTATCTAATATATTTTTAGACTTATAGTGGTCCAGGATTTAAATTAGATTCTAGAGAATCCTTTGCAGATTCGTTCCCCCTTTTTGCTTTTACGTTTGACACTGGTCCATGGCTATACCTTTGGAAGATCACAATTTGTACGATTAAAATACAACAAACAATGGCTAGCATAATTCACGACTTGTGGTAGAATGATTATAGACTAGGCAAAATACGTATAAATTATTTTTCCCTCGGTTTTTTTTTTTCGACACATCTAAGTTCCAAATATTACCTAATGTAGGTTTATACACCCTATTCAGGGGTGAAATACAGAAGTAGGAAAAATGGGCCGTGCTTTGTGAACGTAGACGTTCATCGTATATACGCTAAAATATTTATCCATTAGTCGGCACAGGTGAACCATGCAAAATACATTCTTCCTTCGTTTTCTTTTTACAAAAGCACTACAGAACGCGAAGTACTTACACTCACACTTGGAAGTACAATAACGGTATCATCTAACCCTTATCAATGATAGATCTACTACTGCAAAAAGTCATTCCCATATAAAAAGAAAACATGTAAATACGAGTAACGTTCGATATAACATCTAGTATGTTAGTATATCATATCAATAACCACTGATTCTTTGAAATGGAAGAATAATTGCAAGTTATAAAAAAAACAAATGCACCTCAAAACTTTTGTGTATAACATAGCAGTTTCTGTCTCTACTGAATATCCAGTCTTTAATATAGAAGTTTCATTTGTACGACAGTTAAATGCAATTTGTAATTAAAATGCACATTCTTAATACTATCTCTGCAGAGATTAGCAACATTCCTTGTGAACTCAGTTTAACTTATTTCTCAGTGTAAAAAATTCGAGTTTTTCATTCGAGCACATTCTACACATACAATAAGCTACACGTATGTTTGTCTTAACACAAGGAACATAGACATTAAAAACTCAGTCAATTTCTTTTAGTCCTGTTGTAAGATTGTTTCCAGGCCAGTCTAAATGCACTGTACAGTTATTTTCAACATGCCTGAAATGAAAACGTATTTCTATACATTCGTTATAATATTTTTTACAATGAAAATAAAGACTCAGTTACCTTAACGCCGTAAGCATTATCGTAGCCACCCTTCATCTGCATCTGTGCTTGAATATTTGATAACTGTGCACTGCTCATGTCAAGATCTCCACTGCTAATGTGACCAGTATGTCTAAAATTTGTAGGCACTCCTATCATACTGCGGTCTATCCTTAGCCTCTGATGTGACCTCTGCCTTCCATTTCGTGTTCTTGGTCCTTGCTGTGTCAAGCAACAAGTGAAACACTGTACCCAAAGCTCACCACTGCCTGCCATTATTTTATTTGTCTCTTATAATTGCTTCCTCCTTAAAACCTAAAACATAACATTGCGTAACTGGTAAGTAACAATGTTGATAGAATGATAATCATTCAATTTATAGAAGACAAAAGAGTAGGATAAAAAAAGAACAAAAAATAAAAGAATATTCTCTATATATTACAATGACCCATGTGTAAACCTCCTAATTATAAAACAGAGAGGCATAGAAATAAACTTCTAGTATTGTTACTATTACTACTACTACTATTACAAATATATGATGTTCAGAAATTTATCGATTCACAACTTCATAAATTTAATGTGGTATAAAGTAACTGAAAATGATGAAAATATATATAGAGAAGTCAGCCATGAAACTAAATAGAGTATTTTTTTTTGCTAACCTTTATGCTCCAAAACGTAGACCCGAAGGATAATGAATTAACTTTAATATCTTATTTATCTAGATTATAGTTCTGTTATAAATTAATATGTTTGAATAATCTGATTTATTTGATGAAGAGCATAATACTAGTGCAAGTTGCTTGAATAAGAATGTCAGATGTTTAAAGAATATTTACGAATAAATCAAGAAGATCGAATTTACAGCAGGTCTTATCGCCGCACGAATGAGTCAGATCTAAAAGCCGATACAAACAAGGTGCGTGCAATCACCAGGTCGTCAAGTGATCGTACTGTCGTTCAGTCTAACCTTCGCGATGGCTCGAGTCTCGAAGGCAGAGAAAAGCAAAACAAACATTCCCTTTTGATCGATGAGTGTACATGTGCCTGAAAAGGACATCGAAACGGCTCGTGTATTCTTATTGTTCGCGGTAATCCATATCAAAGGTGAAAGGTTCAACCGGAATGAAAACAACGGAATTTCAGTAACGAGCAAAGGGAGACAGACAATACGCACCGGTTCACAATGAGCAGAGTATTGTAACAATTTTCACAGGGAGCATGTGAATTTGCGTCCTTTCCGCTTCTAATCCGTTCGTAGAATCATCTTAAGATGATTGCGAACCGTTGATCTTTTTAATAACATGATTCCTCGGGAAACTGAACACGAGATTCACTTGATACGAGCCTTTTTTTAGAGAAATATCGACCGACGTTCGATGGAAATTTGAATTTGTGAAACAGAGCCGAACGTCAACGTGATCAACGGTCTTCAAGCACAGTGAAATATACCGTATATCGTAAAGAACCGAACACACCCGAAGAATGTCGAACTTGGTCGAACATCACCGATCTATATAGAAACTCGGATCTTGAGACAAAGGACATGAACTAGATATTGTAGTACTTGAGAGATTCGAGCCATACTTGCTATTATTTATGATAATTTCTAGAAGACTAATTATGAATGAATAATTAAATTGTACAAGTAGCCCAAATAAGTTGGAAATACTTATATGAAGATCTAGGTTGCACACCAGATAGTGTAGCTAATACATACATTTAATTATTATACTTTTACAGGAAGTAATGTCTCATGACATTTCCTGTGTGTACGAACGACACAGCATAACAGCATGAATACGTTTTATTAAATAAATTATATACAGGTTCTCACATACAGACATAGTTGCATCATCGAAACTCCATACTTGTTAAATGAAATATAAATTAGGATGTTAAGGTCGTCGACTACAATAACATTGACTTCAGAGGCCTTTACTCTTGAATTTAAACATATAATTCCACGTACTCCCCTACTTGCACACATGTCAGGGGCTTGTAACTGCATTGCACATGAAGTTTCAATGATTCTTGTCGGTAGTAACTTACACCGCCAGGCTACGAGCGGTGAGAATCACTGTCTACTTTTAAATTCTTATCACAAAGAAAAAAGAGAAGTCTTTCGAATAATAATTTCTAGTCTTTTTATGATCAAATATTACACCAAACTGATATAACAAAATCGAAAAAGATAAGAGCTACTTAAATCTAGTTTATCCGTTTGAAAACTGTTCGAGTATTAAATTTCTATGAAATTAAAAATTTTTGAAACAGCAGAAGTGTGAATGATGGATATTTTAAATATGAACTTTTAAAACGTTAAATCTGTCCGAACAGCGTGTCTATTTACAAAAGTTTATTATCGGAAAATGCTTAAAATTTTGTTCTTGTTATTACAAACCCCTAGGCAAGAGAGTATTATTGTTTTTTTTCTTTTCTTTGAACGTATGTGTCTAGAAGATACAAAAAAAAAAAAGAAATGGCTGATAACGTGTATGCGTTGAACAGTGAAATCCGAGAATGATTTCCTTTTTCGCGCCGCTCCAAATCCTTCCGTTCCGATGCCCCGAATTCAGGACACTCTCGTTTGTCTGGTTACATAATAAGATGTTATTACAATTATCACAGTCTGTGTATTTACAGTTTATAACGTTAACGCAACATCCTTCTTAAACTAATTCCACCGAACGTTCGCTTTCTCTCTTTCTTCCTTATTATTCCCGTGTGTGATGACGCTTTCCGTAAGAACTTCTACGCAAAAGTGGCGCTCCATCGCTGCTCATGGACGGCAGAGCAATTACAAAGAAAACAAAATGGACATTTCCCTTCGTAATCATTAATCCGTACAGATAGAAAAAGGAGGGGGGAAATACTTCAAAGGCATGCACATATCGGAACTAATATATCTCTAGATCTATCGAATAAACTTGCATATCGTACGAAATAATATCAATAACTTAATCGTTACTATCATAGAATCGGGGACACATCGTATTTGTATCTTGTATATGTACACCTTAAGTATTTATACAACGTTACGTGGTAAAAATGTGAAACGTTTACTCCGTATCTGATTTAGAAATTTCTCTCCATCATCCAACCAGTTTTTTTTTCCTTTCCACATACCCATATGAGGACATTAATATTTCTTACGTTCTACCTTCAACCAACTCTGACCATCGCGCACATCCTGTCCGGTCTTCGAAGTCGAGATTTAAAGCACAGTACAAAAACAATCGTACGAAATCAAAAAAGGAAACGGTACCAACGTCCGTCATACTGTCTCCTAAACCGAAGAATCTCGAAGAAAATACTCAGGAATATCCCCGAAAACCTACAATTTTTGTTATTCATTCCAAACTGGTACTTAAATCCTCAACGGAAAGTACACAGCCCCCAATCATTCTAACACAATACACACACCACAGTTCCCTGGTCGTTCTCAGATCGGTTTCTTCGTCGTACAAATTAACGTCCCGCCTCTCGCACTCCCTCTATTTACCGTACTCTGAATTCTCGACAAAAGCTACCTCGACTCGAAGACACGAGAGATCCCTTGGCTACCATCGTTCGATCCTTCGACTGGAAACACGTACGATCCATCATCGCGTCGTGGGCAACTCAAAAAGAGAACGCAACATCAGGCTTCTCGAATACGATTCGAAATGGCTCTCGAATTTATACGGATCCTATCGGGCGAACCCAAGGAAATCGGTCAGCCTGTCGTTCCAGTCGTGCAGCCAGTGGGTCGGTCCATGACTCGATTGCCTCTGTTTGCACGGATTGATGTCCGTCTCGAGGGGCATATACTCCTCGCCCCTGATGCAGAAATAACTCTTGATCGGGCTTCTGCACATCGGACAACGGTCGAGCTTCCCAAAACACGAGGCGCAGATACAGGTGTGCCTGCAGGGTAATAGGGCGCGTGATAAGGGGAAGTATTGGCAGACTACGCAGAGCTGTTCCCCGGCTGTGTTCCAGAGCGATCCCTCCGGATCACCGGTACCGGAGGCGACCAGCGCCCCCCTCGCCGAACTACCGTTGCTGTTGCACGGCTCTGCGAGTGCCAGAGCCGAGCCCAAACCCGAGGACACGTCCCCTTCGTCATAGTTCGTTGAATTGCCCGTGGCCAGGTACAGTTGCTGAAACAGACGCAGAAGGAGTTTTTCAGTTTTATGTTACCCTTTTCACTAGTGATATTGGCGATACATTTGAATTGTATTGATCTCTTCAGAGTATCGATACGTATATTAATACCCGGAGTATCGATATTCGAAATATCTGTATCGCTCATCACTACTTCCTGCCTCGTGAGAGACCAGGAGGGGCTAAGAGGTGAGGACTCACTTTGAGGCAGGACAACTGGCCGTTCGCTTGCTTCAGATACTGCGCCAGAATCGAGGTCGGTAGGGTGCATACGCTATCTTTTATGTGGACCACGTTCACCAGCGCTACCTACAGAACAAAAATGTTCAAAACGTGTTTATCGGTGCTTTTGAGTTCCCTATGTCGTGGGTTCAAGAATCGTGGAACGCTATGTGCGTCCTATAAAGGTTGTTTTATCGAGTTGTAGCGTTTAGCTTTAAATCATTTGGTTCAATGTAATCATACAATCAGCTTTTTACTCGTACGATATTAAATTGTCACATTGATTTAGTCTATAGTATTCGAGCGCCTGTTAATATATTGATAATAAATCATTTGCTATCGACTCGTGGAGTGTGTGGTGACAAAAATGAAGGAAAAACCCTGAGACACCGACAGTCAACCGGCTATTACCAATCGTCGCCATCTAGGACACCCCCCACTCCCCCCTGTTTTCCGCTCTCGATCGTGCGACTAATTAAAAATCACCGGTTGCCAGCCAACGATCCATGACGAGAGATCGTGAATTACAAGATCCCCGAGGAAGCCTGATTTTCAGTGGAACACGTTCGGTGAATGTCGCCCGACCATCTTCTAATAAGACAAACACACACAAGGCTCTCGACTGGAAACCTAATAGGGTATAGGCTTCTAAAAGAGGATCGTCACGCGAAGATTCAAACGACTCCGATCATATCCGTGTCTCGCTGAAAATTTACGTTCGATCATAATACACGATCGTGAATCGTAACGACGACAAGCGACTGATGGTCACGTTCCGCTTGTTTTGTAATGCAAATCCAGCCGCAGTTTTACATGAATTTTTCACCGCGCACCACGTATATCTCGCAGGTTACCTCGATCCCCGTTCGCGAAGATACAAACCGGGTAGAATAAATTGTATCTGGGTCGTTGATTTAAGGCCAGCTTATTAAAACGGCGCTGTCCAACGTCGAATCACATAAACAGTTTTTCATCGGTTCCGTGATTCACGCGAAGGCTTATTCATTTATTCAATGTTTATTACGAGCAAAACGTTCATTAAATTCTAGTGCCTGATCTATATACAACACTCTTACGAACGAGAATTAATATTCGAGATTCGAGGCTTTCACGACACTATGTACAGTTTTCACTATTGGGTCGTTCGAGTGTAAGCAGTGTCCTTGTGGAACTATATTATTTTAGAAAGTAACTTCATCAGGTGGTTGAAAGACACAATACGTAAGTAGTACCTAGTAAACCTGGTTGCAATGCTTGGGAAACGTTGAGAAAATAATTCCACACGGCTTACACCCTAAAACTTCGATACAAACTCCTCTCGATTACTGTCTGGCTTGTTCTACACGATTATTGTCCAGGCATTATTTCCACCACTGGGGGGCGTAGAACCTATGAAGGGCACACTTTGTTGCCCCTCTAATTTTGTTGCCGAGGCTCGCAGATTTCGGAGAAAAAACGAATATACGAGAATCTGAAGCATTTCTTCCTATAAGATTATTGTCCCGGTGCGGACCCGTGTTCGAGACGATAATCGAGAGGAGTCCGTAATGGGAACTGTATAATTTTAATATTATCTATCTGGTTCGTCGAACGTGTTCCGCAGGTTTTGTAAGAGAAATTTCATGAATATCGAGAGATACCCACGGTCTCGTCGGGATGTGGGTCCCCGTTGTCCCGACGGGTCAGGAAGATCACCAGAGGGTAGCAGAGACGTGGTGGCGTGCCGAGTTCCAACTCGGGCGCCGGAAGCGACAATCTCAGCGTCTCCTCGCCGTGCGGCTGTCTACTGTAACCTTTTGGTCAAGGAAAATCAATCGAATATACTGGATTCGCGATAATTACCCGAACTCGCAATAATTACTTGCATTAGCGACTGTAGGGCAGAGTTGGACACAATTTTATTCGAGTAGTAATAATGAATTTGCTATCATCTCAGTTTTAGAGGCTGGACAGTTCTAGGAACGGGTAATTATGGAGAGTTAATAGTATACGGGATCTCCTTACATCCCTAGCTTTATTGGCCACAGAGGCGACAGAGAGTGTTAACACTAGAACTACCAAACCCGTCAAAATGACTGCTGGTCAATGATTGCGGGTTTTTTATTTTAGGATTACTGAAATTATAATATTGTTTTGGGCGAAATTTACATTATTATCTGATTTACCACACATTTTATGTTATACTATATCACATTAAATTGTACTATATATATAGAGTGTATTAATATACAGTGCTGGTAGTTCTAGTGTTAAGTGTGGGCAGAGAGTATTCCTAACAGGTATTTATCGCAAGCAGTTATCGCGAGTTGACCAAGTTCTCGAATCGGAGAATTTTTTAGTTTAGATCGAAAAACATTTCTGGCGTTAAAGGATACGTTTGTGGAGGCGTCAGGTACTGCGCGTGGCCCTGAAGAAGCGTGCCGTTCAAGGACGCGTCCCTGAGGGTGCTCCAGGGCTTCCAAAGCGCCAGATGAAGCTCCCGTATGCTGACACCCCAGATCGCTTGCAGAGAATACTCCACTTGACTCGACACCTCGCATTCAACCTCTGCAAACAGAAAAGTAAATCAGCGACAGTGGTGGTGACTGTTAGATATTCGTAGATACGTGTTCGATTTGAACCAAGACGCAAAAAAAGGTCTTCCTCCTTTTTCGAAAATAGTCACCATTCCCTTACTAGGAATATCTGACGGAGTAAGATTGGTAGAAGCTCTGTGTGGATCATGGAAAGTTAGTATTATTTAATATCCGGTTCTTCGGGGTGAAACCACCCCTTAAAATGTAAGTTTTTATTATTTAACTGAAGTAACTGTTGATTGTAATTAAATTGGGGTTACATGGCTGGAGGAGCTGAAACATTTCGTATCCACTGGATCCTGGGCCATATGATACATCGAGCCGTTCCATGCGTACAGAGCAATGCAAACAACCAGGAGCAGTAGGTATGTTACCGGTGTTGTCTTGCGCGATGACGTTACTCAAAATCGTTACGTAACAAGCCCACTTTCGACTCTTTTTTTCTTGTTCTTCCTCTCGTCTGGCCACGAGATATCTCCGCGAGCCAAGGAGGTTTCCAGGTCATGCGTGAGAGGAGAGAGACCGCCAGCACACTTCCTCCAGCTCTGGTTTTTGCGAATGCTCCATTGTCCTCTCTCGAACAGCTATGGAACCTGACCTTTTCCTGGACAATCGCCACAACTACCGGCGAAGAAATCTTCCACACAACTGGAATTTTGTTCGTACGAAACTCCAGAGGAAGATGTTTCACGATCAAGACGTTCAACGATTCAGAAGACGTTTCACCCTTAATCCTCAACGACCATACGGGGTCTGTTTGACCCCAAGGGAACCTGAGGCTAAATTTGACAAACATCTCTAAAATTTTATCAATTTTTTGATGAGATTTTTTAAAGTAAAAACACTCATTTCTCACGGATTTTTTTACCACACCCAAAATTAAAATTAACACCTATAAAACATTTCATTCTTATTTTGCACTATTTCAAGATTTTTCAGTAATTTTTTCAACCTAAACTAATTAATAGTTTGGTAACCGTTTAAAGTCTGTGGAGGTAACTGTGACTCCAGTGTGGGGTCTTAGCTTGCAACAGACGTTAATCAGGCACTAAGAAGCCCAATTTTACAGCTGAAGCCAGGGACTTAAGAGGTTTCAGAGATAGTGTTCTCTAATTTTCTGAATTGTTCGCGTCGACATCGGGTTCGCAGCCGCCGAAAATTCTGGACGTTTGTCGATGAGGTTGTGGCTCGTCGAGATTGTACAAGCCCGATCCGAACGAAAGTGAAAGCCGTCGAGAGATCGTCCAACACGGGTAGCTATATCGGATCGAGCCACACGGCTTAGAGAACCGCGAGAACGTAGTACGAGAACTTTTTGTTCCTGTACAAGGACACGTAGTGTATTTTCGGAACCATTTCGGAAATAGTGTCCCCCCTACAGAGCCTTTTGTCGTATCTCTCCGGGGCCGAAAAATGGTCCACGATCTCCCGAGCGTCTGTGTCTCATTGGAGACTTTGCGCGAAGGTCGGAGGAGTGTCTCTGGTCAAAGTCTCCTTGAATCCCGACTTTAGACCCTTGGATCATGGCCTTGATGACATCTTGGACGATAAAATCTCCCATTGGATGGCTAGCTGTCCCTAACGATGTTTCGTGTGTTTTTGTTTACGTCACCATGGATATATCGCAACGGACATTTAATTATCCCCAATATCTCTTAACCTGTTCCTTAACCCGTTGACCCGTTCTACGTTTTCATCATTACGAATAGAAACATTCACACCTGTTTTGCATACTAATTATTGTCCATAGTTAAATCTGCTAATTTCTACACACGCCAACATACGCGTTAGACGGTTTAGAAAATTGTTTAGTGTACGGTCTGGATCGATCGATTAAGCAGTCACGACGATTTTCATAAGTCGATTGGAACTTGACCGTACGATCGACAGCCTTGGGTGTCCGGTGAACAATCAGCAGCGCACAGAATATGTACATATATTTCTTTCTTTAATTTTCATTACAGAATGTAATATACAGCATGTTCCACCTAACTCTGCCACCCTTAATTATTCTCTTATTTGTCAAGGTACAAAAAAAAAGGTTCGGGAGAAAGTTAATGTATTTTAAGGGGAAATTAGGCTATGAGAGTGAAGGTCATCTCAAGGTCGTATCTTCTGAAACTTCTCTAATTTATTGCTAATTAATACTGTTTTATTCATTAAATTAAACTATAAAAATACTTGTGTGACATACAAGTGGCAGGTAAGAGATGGGACAGGAGGGGAAACAATAAACGGCGTAAGTGCGAATTCGCGTAAATGGGGGTATTACTGTACTCACTTTTGATTCTCACTACTGTATGCTCGAGCAGCAAACGACAGCGATTTTCGAATGTTATTTCATAATTGTAATTACTAAATAACACGAGCGCCGTAATTCTATGGTAATTTATGGAAAGCAATTCGAAGGGGGATATTTCGTAATTGTTTCACGATACGTTCGATCCGCGAATTGCACTGGGAATATGTGTAAACAAATGTGGTTGACTGTCATACGGAAATGTGTTGCCGTGGCACGAATCGAGGAAACGTTTTGTCGATTGTTACAGCAATAAACCGACCAAAACATCCTTATTGTACGTTACAAATGGAGGAGAGCGTCGATAAACAATGGGGGAGCACGGTTTGCGAAACGAGGAACAGACCACAAGAGAACACACCTTGCGTGGGACCACCGTGTGTTTCGGAACGTAAGAATGAGGGAATATTAATTACGTGAATTACAGTCCGTTGGGAGTAAGTGAAGGATCATTTTCTTGCAGGACCATGAGTGGTCTCGTTACTTCTAAGTTGAATACACTTGGAGGATTGGACTTATGGATGGCTCCAAGTCTCGATATGGTCCAGATCTTTCAGATCTAGATGTTTTAGGTTTCTAGATCTAGGTGTTTTAGGTTTTCAGATCTAAGTCTGTTAGGTCTTTAGATCTAAGTCTTTAAGGTCTTTAGACTTACGTCTTCCAGGTCTTTAAACACATAAAACAGGTGTTTCATTCCATTTCTAAAGCTTTCCCAAACAATAATTTCAAGTGACTTGTGAAATCCCAAAGCTTAGGTCATAGATAAATGAATCTATTGAAAGATGTCGAAAATTCGAATTGTTTCAAACCACTACGCGCCGTTGCGTCCGTGCAGGTCCGATGCGAACCCCACGATAGCAGTCTGATTCCGAACGAGCGGCGTTGGTGCAACCGCGAGGGAACGGATTAGCCCAGGTCTGTGGTATTATGCAACAAGATTTGATAATCGACCGTTCCGCGCAACTGCTCCCATCCTTTCTGAAATATCCTAGAAACGGCGACGTGTTCCTTCTGCCCCTCCTTCGATCTCATTGGAATTCGTGCTGGATTTCCGTTGGATCCCACGGGACCTCCTGTCTGATTGGATCTTCGATCCCTTTGGAAAGACTGCAGAGTGGATCTTCTAGAATTTTGCTTGTGAATCTCATTGGATCTCCTGGGCATCCTGGTGTATCTGATTGAATTTCATGGGATCTTGCTATTTCTCATTGAATCGTATCATAGCCTGTTTGATATCCTTATTCGATCTGCTTAAATCTCATCGAATCCAATTGGACCCTTGAACCTGGATTAGATCTTCAATCTTTTTATCTAGAAATCTCCCTTTTTTTCATCCATGACGAAATTGCTCTGTAATCGACATCACGAAACAGCAAGAAGTTAATCGATCGGTTGCGTTCGGCGGATTGCCCGTGGAGAATTCGGGTCAATCTCAATAAATCGGACAGTTCCTGCACGGTGTCGTTTAGGACCCGTTTTCCAGCCGCAGGGTAAACGGTATGTAACGATCCACGTCATCTATTATCATATCACGCGGATGCAATATCGGCCGTTCAGCTCTGTTGTGGGCTGACGATGGATGACTGTAACCTGTAAAGTATAGGTATATGCAGTTGTTACACTCGTGTGTCCTGGCCTTTCACCGAACCGTCGTCGCTCGGACACAGGCGAACGATCGTTGCACCGTTCACGACGACCGGTTGCCGCCTCTCTCGTGTGTGCTCCCTTGCTGTTGGTGTGTTCGTCGGTTCAACGGGAAAGTTCGCGAACTCTTTCACGTATGCAATCGTCGTGTGAAAATCGGCAGGGGCATCTGTATCTTCTGGTTCCACTGATAACCTGAGATACCATTGCAAGTGCTAAATTGTATTGTGAAAGATTGTCTAGAGACCTAAGGACGATCTGAAAACCTAAAAGACCTAGATCCGAAGACCTGAAAGACCTAGATCCGAAGACCTAAAACACCTAAAGAACAACGTATAAATAACAATTCCACGAATTTAGTCTGCGTGTTCACGTTCGCCGGCGTTCAGAAGGAGCTGTTCTACCGCGGACGCGATTACCGTAAACGACCGGCGTAACGGGGAAATTGAGAAATTGCTCTTCCTTCTCTCCGTGTTACGGCTCTCCCGACGAAGACTGAAATAGACGACGAAGGTCGCCAGAGACCCAGGCTACGGCGAGCTTGCGCGTATAGGTGTCCATACCAGAGAGGAGGAGGGAATTATCGAAAAGCAGACGCATGTCGCGTTCGATCGATGAATATTCCAGGAACGATCGTCGTTTTTCATTTACATGCGGTCTAAGTATTTTTCTTTCCGTTTCGGACTGACTCACCCCGTACAGTGGGACGAAAGGAGTAAATCTTTGGACGTTCAATTTTCTTCTAAACGACTAATCGTATCTGCATCAATTTTCTTTTTTTAATTGTGTTTTTCAATGAGCAATCCAACCATCTAAATCATTTTTTTTTTAATCGTCCAGTAATTTTTCTTGTTAAATAATTGAACCTGAGGTTTTCCATCGTGTTAAATATGTGGTATTTATCAAAAATGACGAAACACTTTTTTTTTTTACCTTTTATTCGTTATTCCAAACTTTTTATCTAGATAATGAGTTTGCCCATCTCTGCTTTACGCCACTTTTTCCCCTAGCATTTCCATTGTCAACTTACGATCATCTTTGGAGGTCATACCGAAGTCAAAAGAATACGTGTTTTCACTGTTTTCGTATTCTGTTAATATCGCACAAAAGTCGTCTCACCCCTAATTGTTCCCTGGGCCCGACGAAATAAACGAGTAGTCCCCGAAGTTTCGTGGACAACGAGCACACAGAGAAGGTACACACAGCATCCTTGAAACAGATCCGAGAACTCGCCCACAAGACGAGATTTCATTCCTATTTCGACGTTCCCCCGACCCTGTAACGATTCCCATGACGATCGATCACGCTACCACACACCGACCCGTTTTCACGGTCGCCTGAATTTCCGTCGCGATCTAAGGTCCGTTTCACGAGAGAAGGTAAACTCCACGGGCACGATATTGTGTCCTCGTTAAATCATTAAGTCGTAAAACTGCCCCTGTTTCGGTAGCCGAAACTATAATTCGAAACGCTTAAGCCTTTTCAGGAGCGTGCAATGTCAATTCGAAATGGGTTACCTGCAAATGTATTTTTACCAATATTGTAATTACTAGACTGCGGATTTTATTTATTTATAGCCTATAGGGATCTGTAAAATACAATAAAAAACAAAACTTTCATCAGATCCAATCAGTTTTCTAGTTTATTCCGAACCTAACATGATACTTAACCCTTAAAAGCATGATTTATTTATTTTTCGTGAAAAAAATATATTTACCATCAATGATAGCTCGCTGAAGTCGTCTCACCACCGGCTATCACATCGCAATAACCTTGAAATCTACTTTATGCCTTCACCCACGTAGAAAATGTTTGTGACACAATATGTCCCCCTCTATACCGTGTAAGTTTTGTATATAACATTTTTTCATATTACTACAAATAATATGAAATTATCTAACTTAATAGTATAATACCGGTATTTTACATTTTGGTAAAAGTTCCTGGTTTCTGCGCAGTGGACGCCTGCTATCATGAATTCATTGGCTCTGTCTCCACAGTACACATCCCCGATCACGTGCCCCCAGCAGAGCCCGTGAAGATCCCGCCACTTTAAGGAAGGTCATGGAGACAAGCTGCGCAGAATAAGTACCATTTCCCGTGGAACGAAGTATACACCCCGGATGAACACAGCATCGTTTTTGCTGCTCCTCGCCTTGCACATATTACGCGCGGAGCGGAGTTTCCTTTGTGTTTACGAAGCGTTCGAGTGACTTTCGAGTCTTCTTCCTTCTTCTGTTTTTTTTTTTATTTTTTCTCCGCGAAAACGTGACTCAACCCGCGAGCCTTGGGAAAACCGTGCAAAAACAAGAGACCAAAAAAAAAAAAAATCATCCAGTCATCTGGTTAACGGCGCGCACGCGAGAAAGGGCACGTAATTCCGCGAGAATCAAGGGTGGAAGGGGGGAGAAAAAGAAGCCGGAGATCGATATAAATGGCGGGCGCGCTGTCGGTGTGTTGATCGTTCACTGTCGGCCTTGATTGTTCCCCCCAGAGTCGTAGAAGTCACGTAGGCAACCGACACGCTCGTTATATTCTCTCCCTTCGCGAGATGCTGCGCCTTAGGCAGCCTCCCCCCCCCCCCCCCCCCTCTTCTCACCCCCCCCCTCTTTCCACACGTCGATCGAAGGTGGCCAAAGAAAACGGAGCCAGATCCAAAACCGGCGTTTATATACACCGTGTATGTGTGCATGTAACAGAGTTCCTGTAGCCTTGAAGCGTCGTCGGACACGGTGTCGAAATCCCCACGGGGGACCCGCGTCCGCCTGACTGGAGAACGCGAAACGTTGATTGGAGAACGCTCGTGGAAAAGTGCAGCTCGAATGCCTTGGATAACTGGGCGCTACAGAATGGTCCCCAGGAATTTGTCTTTTTTTCGTTACGGTGACTGGAATAATCCCTGGTGGCTAGATGTGTCGAATACCGTAGAGAGTCTAACTCTTTTGTAGGCAACCCGGTACCTATTTATAAGTTTCCTCTCGCAATTTTTTATGTTCCTGTCTAAAATGGCATTTGGCATATTATTGGAAGGGAGAAGTAACAGTTTCGGGAAAGTATGGAACGTTATCTATGTTTATCTAATCTGTCGGAATAGAAGTATTCCGATTGGTTTACACAGTAAATCCTGGATGAGTGTTCGTAGCCTCCTGGGCACTGACAAGGAAAAGTCCCCAGGTGTGACACTGACTTTTTAATGAGATTCAGCACAGCGATAAAGTTTGAAATTCTAAGGCCAATGATATTTGTTTTAACCACAGATGGCTATTAGTTTATTAAATATTTAATGTTCACTGCCGAGGAGTTTTCGAACATTCATCGAGGATTTATTGTGTGTCTAAAAATCGTATTATTATGATGATGCTTGTTCTCCAATGAGTTGAGGACCAAGACGGTTCCATAGGTGTGAATTTCTTCGAGCCCCAATCGCCACAGGTGTTCATTTTAAAAATTCTCTTTAATGTGCAAAGTGCTCGGATCGTTCCATTCCGTTTCCGGGATTCTCGCAGCCGGGACCATCAATATTTGATTTATGTGTCATTTCATATGCATGTCTGTTTAAATACTTTTATTCTTTATTCTTGCTAGGTCCGTCAAAACAGCGAAGGTTACACTGCTGGTTCTTTCTCTCTGCCATTACGTGTCTTTGCTACTGCCTTCGTAATCATCCCCCCTCTCTCCAGAATTTTCTGAACAGCAATCGTACAAAGAAGAAATTTCGAGTTTAATCCTCGAGACGAAGGAATATTTCACTCTTCAAAGATCTATACTCCCCCCATGTAGCGTATGTATACGCTTTCTGAATAACAATTACGTAACGAACAATGACACGACTGGTTGGGTGTAATGGTACCGAGAATAATGGCACGCACAGCACGTTATGAATATTCGTTCGACGATAGCCATGCATAAATGACGTTCGTTTAGAAGTTTCTTGCTTTTTCTCCTTTTTTTTTTTTTGGAAAATTCTACATCACAGAGGGGCGTTAGAAAGGCTGTCGCGCTCAAAGGCTCCTCCGGGTATGAATGAACGGAACACGAAGAGAGGAGAACGATAATTGCCCCAACGACCATGGAGCACGAAAGCCGAAGTTTTTATTGTTTCCATTATTACAGCTTTTAAGTAGCTACGGGAAGGGAGGCCCATTTACACGACGACAAGGAACCCGCGAAAGCAATAATCACACTCCCCCGGCCACTCATCGAGCATTCTTTTGTCATCGTCTTATTGTCCTTTTGTCTTCGAACCTGTCCTTCTACCCAGTTTTACGACTCTTTACAGAGTTAGCTGTATATAATAACAGCTACGAGCCGTATCCTTCACTTTTTACGACACCGTTTTCAGCTACTTAGCCATTTTTATAATTCATTGTATAGTTTATCGTGAATGGAATTTTGGAGAACCAGGTCCACGATTGTTCGGTTGCACGGTTAATTATCGATCGACTGTCAATAACAGGTGTGACACTCGAGCCATTTTATATTAGGTGGACACCAGTAAGTAATCTACTATGTTTCTTGTAATTCTGAAACGACAGATTTTAGGTCGAAATGATTTTCCATCGAGGAAAAATTACGAATACGAATAAAATAGCATAGATCCTTACTTTGTGAAGGAATGGTGATACTTATTGGTACACCGAATGAAAACTGGAATCTAACAAATTAACAATTATTTAGAAGGAAGTATCTATCGAAGATAGATCATCAAGCATCCAAATTTTCAGTTCGAAAACGACGGTGGTAGGTCGACGAAGTATTTCCTCGATCCCAAGAGTCGATGCCCCAAAAAAATGCAACCTTTTTGTGACTCTGCTCACAGGTTCATCCGGATGGGATTCGATTGGGCGTATGACACGTTCGCGGTGAAGAGCACGGGACCGAAAACAGAGGCGAGGCGAGTAATTCAACCGAACAAAATAAAAAAAAAAAAAAAAGGAAGTTAATCGGTCAATTTCGAGTGGATACAACGGTATAAATATTTATAGCGATTCGTTGCTGAGACCTGGGCCCGAACCGTGGGACGCAAGAGGAGAGACGCGATGTAAAAATAGTCCCCTTTGTTAGCGAGGTGGTTTCGTTTCACCGAAAAAATCATGCTGTTGCATTGCAAACAACGGTTCTTATGTAGATACTTACACACGGATGATTCTTGTACCCTCGCGAACAAGCTCGGTTTCTGCCAGGGGAAAAAGTGGCGTAGGAAAAAGGCCTCCTACCATTTGGTTTCGGAAGTTTCTGAAATTTATGTCAAATTAACATTCAATTTAACATTTATTTCAGTACTTGAAATAAATTTATCAAATGTTAGAAGGTCCTTCTCCTACGCCACATTTTCCCCTAGCGGAAGCTGAGTTTGCTCGCGAGTGTACACAGCACGTAAGTGATTCTTACCACTTATACACAGACGGTTTATGTCTCAACCGACGAGAGTTGTGCAGCTGGGAGGCCTGTATGTAGGTGCAAAAATGTCTCTAGCAAGTTTGCGCAAATTTCTCTGGCTCGTGTGTGTCCGTTCCTTTTTTTCCGGAGTAACGGTGTTAAGAGACCAGGCTAACCGCCGTTAATTTCGCGCAGCCACGGAATCGACTTTCTACGGGACAGCAAAAACTACTGCGGCCACGAGGTGCACACCACGGTAATAAACCATTTAAAAGTTTCAAGGCCTTGGATCGTTATATTTGGTGGTGTTGCAGCTCAACACCGACTGTAATCGAAATTTCGAGGGCGCGAATTTAAATTTCAATGCGAATCCCCCTCCCCATCTCGGATTCAATGAGAACCGGTCGATAAATATATATTCGCCTTGAATGTATTTCGACTCGTTTCGATAAGTTTCTGCGACGATGTATCGAGAATGGGAGAAGAACACGAGAATAAAGACAATTCCTCTGAAATCCTCTCCGGAACGATCCAGTTTGTAGAAATCAATCGGTAGGGATGATAGGAGGTCATCGATCAGGCTCTCGTTACTATTAAATTAACGAAATGTCGCTGAATATTCTAATCGAACCGGATTTTTGTATTTATAGCATGTGTGAACCTCGTGAACAGATAGGAACGTTCGTTTACATAAGTAAATTTAAAATAGTACAAACAGAATGGATGTTAAACACATTGGGGTATGATATAACGAATTAATTCGTTATAAAACCTCTGTTTAGCCTCTGTCAAGCCTCTGTTTACTCTGTTTTGATTGGTTCCACAGGCAAACTCCCCGAAAGGTGGGAAGAACGCCTGGACAATAATCGTGTGGAACAAGCCAGATAATAATCGAGAGTATTAAACGCAATTAAACTATGCAAAAGCAGAATAGAAAAACCCTTACAAGCAATTTTTCTTCTATAAAACACCACGCAGCAGAATTCCGTGATGTAGAAATAACAGGCAAATGACCCGAGGGACCCGTTTCAATCGTGAATCTGGTCGCAAGGTTCCACGAGGCTAATCCAGAACTCACTCAATTAAACTTTTATTTAGGCCGAGAGGGGAACGGGGAGGGGGGAAGAGGGAAGCGACGGGATTGTTTGTTTCCAGGCACTGGAGAGTCACCGGAATAGTCCAGTTCTTTTGTAGCAATAAAACCGGTCATTACGCATTACAGGGAGAGTCCCCTTCAAAGAACGAAAGTACAAGGAGCAAAGAAAGACAGACAAAGAGGCGTAATTGCAGTCATCGAGCTAATTCCGCGCACAATTGGCCGGAGGAGACACACGTATGAAAGAACAAAAAAAAAAAAAAATAACGCTCTTTTCTCTTTTTTCTCCCGGTCGCGTGGGTTGCGCAATCCATCGCGCGGACGATTCGACAGGATGTTGCGTTACGATGATGCCACCACGGTGTACGACGACGACAGGGGGGCCACTCGACGACCGAAACGTTTTTCCTAAGATTGTTGTGTGTGCCTTCGTTTATCGGTATGTACAGTGGGGGACAAAAGTATTCGTACAGCCCTTAAAACGGAACAACTTTTTTTATAATTAATCCAAATGACCGGAGTTCTTTTGTGAAGTTTGGAACATTAGTTTACTAAATGATGCGTGAACAATAATTTGAAAACGTTGCACTTGGTCCGAATCGCGAAAGAAATAGCAAAGGTGGCTTTTTACAACTTTTTTGTTTGAGACTGTAATGAAAATTTAATAAGTACATATCGAAGATTTATGTTGCAGGACGCGATAAAGGGGAAAAAAACGAACGATCGATCGATTGCATGCGCGATAGCCATCGATAATAATCGTCCTACGGAGTCATACTTTGCATTTCTAAATGTATGGAAATCATGATTGATTACAGGCCACGATAACGAGATTGAGGAAAATGAATGTGTTTTTTTTCATTCCTTCGATCTAGTAGATTGAAGACTGGTACACGTCTGTGATTTATTCAGAAATCAGGCCCCGAGTGGGTTTGTCTCGATTACAATACCTACCAATGCAAGATAACTAGATAGCAACCGATATATCCTGGACTTTATTGTCTTGAATTTTATTCTCGTATAATTTCGAAAATTAGAATTCACTAAAACAAAAAATAAGTAAATATTTATAGTCCCAATAACCATTCAATAACTTAGATATCCTGGACTTTGTCAAGTATCTTCCTGGAACGTTCTGCATGGTACAAGATTTAATTCATTATCAACAAAGCTCAGGATTTATACTTTCAGAACCTAGTTTTTGAATAAAAGTTCCGAAAAGATTATACTACCGGTAAGAGAATTGTAAGACTGCCATAAGAGCTGTTAAAAACTGAATTTATGACAAGCTTTTTATTATTTATTTCATCGACGACCTCAACTTTTTCGAGTGTGTGTATCTTGTTTTAATAATCAACCTATATGAATTTTATTTAATTATCTAGTCTTTCGAATTTGCCACGAACCACCTTAAAGGCCTTCAATCAAACTACTATTGCTAATCTTGAGTACTGTTGCCTTTCACTATGATAAAATTGTTACCAAACTCTGGTTCTCTCCCAGTAAAACGGACCATAATTCGGGTCTTCTCTTAACGAGCGAGGACCGATGCTCGTCAAATTATCGTAAGTATTTGTAAATTGCGCGTGTTTCGCAAAACAACGATGGCGCCACTCAACAGGAGACGAGCAATCAGCCAGAAGGGGGGAGTTCTCCGTGGTATCGGGCAACGATCACGGCTTTATTTCGCCGGAATCTTGCAATCGACTCCACGACCGGTTACGTCACCGGGTAGTACGGGCTTTACCTTTCGTAACCTGGACCACAAGCTCCTCTTCTCTACCGATCCAATCGCGATTACAGATTACACAATGGTCTACCAGTCGGCTCTGGCTGTTTAGTTTGATCCTTACCGTTGGTAGTACACGTGCGATATTCGCAATGAGAAAATGTTGGTAACTGTCAATGAGCTCTCACAACACTTTTGTTACACCCTGTAAAACATCTTTGGTTTTAGCACCCAACGTAGTTTAATATCATAAAAATTGACATTTCCACGTTCAACTAATAAAAAATAGCAAAACACTTTCCTGTCTTCTATTCAAAACTCTTTATCTAGTTAATAAGTTTGCCTATCTCTGCCTGTAGATCCATGATCGACGGGTTCTCCAAGCAACCGATCCAATTACACCACGAATGTACCAGAAACAGGGACAGAGATGATCCGCAGCTTTTTGCATTCCCCGAGAAATGTCTCGACTTCATACAAAGGAGGCGACGTATGTGGTATAATTAATGGAAAGTTCAACATTCAAAAAGAGGCTGTCACTCCAATTACGTTATGTCAACTTATCCGATTCCAGTTTTGTAATCGCGTGGGAACGAGCGTTCCCCGCGACACCTGGAGTTCTCGTGTACACCCATAAAGGGGGTCTTTTTTTTTTTTTTTTTTTATTAATCATACGCCCTGCATCGGACACAACCGAGTGGAAATTGTTTCAGCTATTGTCACGTATGTTACGTAATCACAGCGTGTCGGTTCCAGCAAGAGGAACGACGAGCCGTCCCCGATGAACGAGACTAAACTCTGCTATCGACCCTCACGGTTTTTTTTTTTACATGGTCACCTCTGGCTACGGGCCTGGAATTCGAAAACGGTCTCTCTGTGCCCTTGCCTTGCAACGCGACCGTCGTGCGCGCGCTGAAAGAGCTGCTCTCTTGCTGCCTCACAGTAAAACTGAATTTCTGACTAGAGATGGTGGTCAAAATCACTAACGGTGATTTATCACTGGACTTCGGATTTTTATGCAAAACAATATTTTCTAAAGTAATTTATAAAGACAGGAGTAAATGTAGAAATTTATATTTTTTAAAATAGAATACTCGTTGGATCCGATTAAGTGCTACTCAGGCGATATACAGGGTGATAAAAATAAATGGGGGTTCATAACTTCTAGAGTAAATAGTACTCGCCAAATGATGAAAAAAAAAAGTTATGGACAATCTTTTGTTTCGGGTAAAACTAGTGACGTTCTCCCTTCGGGGGCTATCATACCTTTCGGAAATGATGGATTATCCTTATAATTTCTTATTTTCCTGGTCACAGAAGATTTTCTGAAATTGTTATTAGTTTCTTATTCACAATTTCGTTGTTTCAATTTTCTTTTATCACCCTGTACATTTAAGAGACTCCTAATGGAGATACTACTAGCAAAGCCTACTCATCTGTTGGCGTTACGTAGAGAAACGGATGGACAAACTTCAGAGTCGTGTTTAAAACCTCCTTGAGGTAATGAAATTGTTACGTGAACATTATCTTATCGAAGCACATTGGGTTGGCGAGCAGCGAAGAGAAACTTATTTCACTTTCCGTCTATTTGTCAGAGAATGTGGGATGATTCAAGAGAAAAACTTCAGACCAGTCTCAACGGTGAGGGACTTCTCGTGACTTCTTTTTACGTCTGTCGATCAATAGAAATTAGCGATGGGATTCGGTCAACGATCCATGGATGTTTCAAAATCTCCTCGTTGTCGAGAGGACTTTCCATTTTGAAGACGTCGCTCGTGGGTTAGTATTACATCTCTCGAGGTACATGCGTGTACGTGTACACTTTCTTAGAAAACGTTTTATAGACGCTCCAGGAACGATATTGAAGGACTCTTGAAACGAGCCATTGATCGTTTCCGACGTATATACCCGTGGAGAACGGTCTTTCCAGTGTCGTGACGTGGGACGATAACGATAACAAATCGATAATACGTGTTATGGATTCGGTTGTTGACAGTTTTGAGTCATTGATAAATACTCGACGAGTGAAACATTCGCGAGTATCGACGGTAACGACGTCAACTGACGGCTGGTACGTTACCAGGCCTCGTTATCAACCTGGATACGTATTAATGAAATCTCTATAAATTGGAGAAAATGTGCCATCACAGAGTGTCTCGTATAACAGAACTCGGAAATCCCCGTTACAGCGCCATTTTGGTTCCACCAGTTAATTATACCCCGACTCCACGTCTACATCTAACGATTTATCAAGTGCAAATGATAGATCGAGATTTTATTAATGTAATGTCAATACTACTTGGGTGATTAATGTTCTGAACGATTGATGGTACGAGAACAATGGGAAAGCTACTTTTTAAGCTCGATTCGAGAGATCAAAATGAAAGGGATATGTTCGTGGGGACCGAATTCAAGATGAATAAAACTGTTTACCAGCGGGATCAACGTGTAGCCCGATGCGTCACCAATTTCTAGCTCAAGGCGAAATCCAACGACACGCGTCCACTTTTCAGCGTGCGTTCAAAAGCCAAGAACAGGTTACAGGATTATAGATTGCAGGGAAAAAAAAAAAAAAAAGAGTATCATTCTTTCGAGTACAAAGAAGACGAGTGTATTCGAGTGCAAGTGTATTTCGTTCTATTAAACAATCAGTATGAATTTTATTTAATTATCTAGTCTTTCGAATTTGGCACGAACCACCTTAAAAATGCATTTATCGATGGTCGTCGGGCGTCGAGCATAAATCACCGGCGATGACACGTGATCGATCCACGTTCCACACCGTATTACCATTAGATCGCGTTTACCATCCGATCTTTCCACTTGTCCGCGTGAAAACGTCGCGCTAATTACAATGATTACGAGACCGAACGTATTATTCAACGGTAATTACAATCAGGGGGCAAGGAGGTCACGTCGTGTGTTTACAGCTGAGCTAGCTGATTGGGATACAACAAATTGGCGCTTGTCCAGATGTTGGAACGTGATACTGTCCAAATAGAAAGGAAGAAAAAAAAATGGGAGCAGATTCTTCCATGGATCCACAGAATCCATGGTCTAGGTGTCACTGTATATAATGTTAACATTGTTAACCCTTCCATTCCTGGATTATTTAACCCTTATCCGACCCTCATTTTGTCCCTCGTTGTCAAATTAAATTTTGGGAGCGTTTAATGGGATTTTTCATTCATTGCTACCAACGGAATAGAAAGAAACAACAATTATTCAGAATCTTGAAAATATTAATTTTTCTATCTACCCCAGAATTTATAAACCCTATTTTCTTTTGTTTCCCCTCGTATACGATCCTCCACAGTAAATCCTCGATGAATGTTCGAAGGCTCCTTGGAACTAACAAAGAGCGATAAAGCTTAGAATTCCGAAGCCAATAACATTTCTTTCAACTGCAGATGGCCATTAGTTTATGAAACATTTAATGTTCTCTTGCCGATTAGCCTTCGAACACTCATCGAGGATTCACTGTAACTGTTCCAAGCAGAGAGTGTAGTACATCATAATTGCCTTCCGTCCGTTTGACTACGACGAAGACCAGACACGTCCAACAGTTCAATTGAATTGTCATGGAAAGGTCGTGGGACACGTCGACGCCGTTCTGGACGTGCGGAATCGAAGGGAAAAAAAGAAAATTAGACGATTCCATCCGGAGATGATACCGCAAGCGGTAATAGAGTCCGATCATCGTCTCCGCAGGTTAAATGACTCACAATGACCCGGCCCAAGCGGTCAAGGTAACCGTTTCGTAACTACAGGTGCCTTCACACCTGCATACCAATCGCGAGCAACCGAGGGAGAGACAAGACTGCAAGAAAGAGAGGGCAGAAGACGGGGAAGAAGGGGAATGATCGTCAATTCTTTTTTTTTCCTCCTTACGCGTGCGTCTGTAACCTACTTTCAACCCGATCGAACCGTACGGGGCGTTCTGCGCTCTTTTAAGTTAATTAACCCACCTGGTGGAGGGGAGTTATGAAACCGAAATATGGCGATGCTACGTCGAGGAGCAGAAAACCTGATACCACCCGCTAAAAGAATTGCCAGGGGCTGGTGTGTAATTTTGCAAGAGCTATTTTGTCGTCTGATCCGTAATATTTATTTATTTAGATAGTTATTAAACGGGTATAAACCCATTAAGCATACATTAGTTACAGGAACATAGTATACAGTATGGAATTAATCGTAATAAAGAATTTTTAATTAATCATTAACGTCAATTAAACAGTTCTTAGTGCCCTATGTTTTTTTCTACCTTCTACCATTTTAACGCCACGGTTTCTCCCACTTGAGGGGAATCTCCCAGAAACTCAGATTCCTTGGGGGTCGTTCGAGCGATAAAACGCAGTGAACGGAATCGATGGTTCGCACCGTGTACAAGGATCAGAGTTCGAGCATAAATATCACTATTATTAGGTATTTTATTTCTGTAACTGTCATTGCCTTCGTGCAACAGCGAAAACACTGGGAGGTCGTTCGAGCGATAAAATCAAGTAAAGTCTTGCGGAATAATTTATACGATTTTTTTTGCATACTTTTGTTAGTGTTCGTGAGATATACAGGGTGTACCGAGATAGGCTATTCTAGCGCCTTCAATTGGACGGATCCTTTTTTTTTGTGAAAGTTTTTATAATCGCGAAGGACGATGAACTGTTGGATAGAAGACGGTTGAATAGACAACTGCGTCTTGCAGTCACGTATAAATAATTCGAGATGTATTTAACATGTCTGGGTATATTAAGGATAAAAAAGTTGACTGAAAAGCATGATGGAAGAACAAAAAATGGAATGATTCGTACAATTTGCATTTATTCTAGGAGACAGGTGACAGTATTCTACCTCTGGAGTTAGTTAAAGTGAGACTGAGGAATGTGTTTATCTCTATAAATTCTCTTGTTCTCACACGGTAGTCACGATTTTGTGTTTGTTTCACTATCCGTGAAGTCTAATTTGTTATTTAGTTGCAGATTATCCTCCGCTACAGGGAAGATGACGCGATTACAACGAGGACAATAAAGCGCGCTTATAGAGAGGGAACTCTGTCTATATATCAATCTTCGTGATCCAGTACAGACTAGAATCGATAAACATTTCTGCCTTATTTATGATCCGACACACCTCTCTGAATTAGTGAAGCAAATTCCTTCTGCAATTTTGTTTTTACAAATAGCAGAGCGATTTGCATAGAACCGGATGTCTAGCAATAATCATCGAATGATTTATAGTCCCCGGAATATAAAACGATTCATATACATATATAGAAGCATATCGAATCGAGTATTTTTTGTAGAGGGATTCTTCAAACGAAACAACTTTTACTCGATTCGAGGTTCTACAGAGGTTTCACAGAGTGTTTCCTCGAGTAGCACCGTTTCACAATTCTCGATCGATGATTCGCGCTTACGTGGCGGTATCGATCACTTGTGATTTCTTCAAACAAACTCGAGCGTGTAAGTAAAAGTGACGGAAAGAGGAAAGTTAAAAAACAGAGAAGAAAAAAAAGAATTGGGAATAAAGGCGGGCTGTGTTTGTTTAGACTCACCGGCATAAGTGCTCTTGAAACTTTCGTGAAGCTTGAAGGTGAAGGGAATGTGGACCTTCATCATCTCCATCTGGGGTATGCGTGGCGAATGTGTCATTACGCTTCCACTGCCGCCGAACATCAATTCGTCGCCGTGAATACGAAGTACGATCATGTTCCTGCGCAAATCAATCGTACACCTTTCCATTTAATCGACCCTTAACGCAGCTTAAAAATTCGCAATTAGAGTGACTTAAAAATTTGCAATAAAATTGACTTAAAAATTCGCAATAAAACTGACTTAAACATTTGCCATTAAAGTGACTGAAAATATCGCAGTAAAAACGACGTAACCCTGACTTAAAGGTAATCAAAATTCTTCCAAAATTTCGGGAGGGGGAAGGGTAGGCCAATCCATTAATACTCTCCGAATTAAATTGGCTCGCGGATTGACACGAACATTGCGGAAATACACTTACCCACAAGCAAATTAACATACATGCAAATCTACGGGTATTAATTCATAAATCCTTATATAACAAAAAAAAAATACATATGACTGGTTGATATAAGGCTTGTGCATGAATAATATAAGGTTAAGATCCTGAAATTTTAGAACTCCCCGGACAATATCTATAAACAACCGTGCACACACATATACATATGCTGATTCGCGCGAACAAACAAGACTAGAAAAATGATTGCAAATGACTCGCAAAGTTATTCGCTTAAACGGAGAATAAATGGAGTATTGTCTTAGTCACCAGGGGTGATCGATTATTCACGAATCTACTTATACGCCAAAAGATCTGAATATTCAAGAGTTCGTTTGTTCTTTTCTTTTGGTTAACATCTTTCCATTTAATAGTTCTTTAAATCATTCTGTCACGACGTGACATTTGAGTGATTCATTCCCGGGGACGCGAACTCGTCTAATTCAGTCGAGCAGCGTGACATTCGGTCGATTTTTCCTCCGTAAACGATGGAGAAACAGGTTTCGATGTGTCACGACATGAAACGTTTCTCGACCGCGTTACGAGATTAGGTGCCCCCGGAGAAATAACAGTATTTCGTATACATTTTTTTTCTCTTTTTTTCGTTCTTTTATCGGGCGCGTTCTGACTAACGGGTTCGAAATTCATAAAACGAGGACTGGTTCTGTTTCCCCGTCCCTTCCTCGTTTCTTCCCACACTAACCTGTATACGGACGAGAAATAGGAACCAAGAGAGAATGGCCGATAGAATAAAAACGCAACCTGATGTTCGAAAAATTCGGACAGTTATCTTGAGTTATAGGATAAAATTCCTCAAATATCATGGAAACCTTGCCTAGACTGTCTCGAGAAGGCTTACTCAAACATATGAAAAATATCATCAGAGTACATACTCACGTTTCAGAAGAGTTATTCAAATGATGCAGTAAGATTGTTCGAATAATTCGGAAGGAAACATTTCGTGCTCCATTCTACTTCAATTTTCAAACTTTTATCGATAATTTCCAGTTCGTGAATGCAATCGAAGTCAGGTCGTGTTCGAAAACATATTCCATCGATTTCTACGCGAATTTTTATCTCCTCGTGTTCCAATAGACACATTACGAAAGCTCGCGGACCGGGTGAAACCAACAACCGATTTCAAAAATCCTTCTACACATACGGCGTTGCTCAAACATATTTCGTAAGGGAGCTAACACCGTTCTGCACTCGCTGCGCTCGTTTTTGCTCGATCCCATCATAATAGCCGACCCCGCTAATAAACCGCGCTGGGAACCGAGCACATTTATCTTTGGCTCTTTTTTCTTTTCAAGGCTTCATTTGCATGTCGTTGCTATTCACTCCGTCGTGCCGTATGTCATCAATAGCCGACCACTCACGTCTAAAATTCACGGTACAATAAAAAAACGAACCAAGCTCCACTGAGGTCTTGAATCCAATTAGAATCTGATAGATCCTACAATTGGAGTCAATAAATTGCCGTTTTGATCTTGGTTTCCGTAAATCGATCCATTCCATTGTATATACACGCAGAAACATTCACAACCTGTTTTCACGGCAATTCACTGGTTGGTGACGTTTTTCGTTCAGGCAACCCTATTTTCCGAACGTCCGTACAAATTAGTTCGTAATTTCGTATAATACGGCAATTTTCAGGAATGAAACCATCGTGTTACACAAGGGTTATCTGTATCAAAGTGGACATAACGGAGACACCTTTTGTCGCTGGCGGCCTAAAAGGAAGCGCGCGGTTTCTCATCCTCTTGAATGAATCAAAGTGCGAACGACCGCGAGCATCGACTGCCAATAACCCCGCGGCCATGAGACGGTATGCACGTATATCACCATGTCCTGGTCGTCGCAAATTATTCGCCAGCCCCCCTCGAGACCAAAACGCAAAAGGATCCGCCTCGACGATGAATTTCCGCGCAGTAATTGTTCCCAGACACACGGCTCTTGGAACGTTCCCGGCAGCGATTTTAATCAAAGGGACACGAAAGAGTATTTCCCCTCCGTGTCTGCGTACAAAGACTACGATTTATTACGAGAAAACTAAATAAAAACCGAGGAATGAAATTGTTTCGATTGAGGTTTCGAGAGATAGATCCCTTATTTCTCTTGTCTCTATCGTCTTTCTTTTACTGTTTTAGGTGAAGCATGAATAACAGCGAGTTCTACTTTTTTCGACTCGTTTCGAAGACGAAACGGAACCTGTGCGATTTTGCTTTTTAGTCCACGCCGCGCGCGGCTTTCACCTTTAGATCAAAACGAATCGTACGGTTCCCGTTAAGTGTGTTAACAGTTTATAGATACAAATCTTGGGATTCGGGTCTGCCGTTGACCCTGTTGCTACTTTACGCAACGTTCACCGTCTGCGTCTCGATCCCCGAGAGATGTAATACTTTGAATTTCTACCGTTTGACCTCATCTGTGTTCGTCCACCATTAAAGTGGCAGGCTACTCTACGAGAAATGTGCAAACAAAAAGGACAGGCCTCAAAACGGATCATCGAAACAGACGGTATGCTTCTGTGAATACAGTAAATCCTCGATGAATGTTCCAAGACTCCTTGGCACTGACAAGGAGAGGTCCCCAGGTGTAACGCTAACTTCTTATTGACGTTTATCATGCTTGAAATTCTGAAGACAATGATATTCGTTTCAACCGCATAAGACCATTAGTTTACGAAATATTTAATGTTCAGTGCCGAGAAGCCTGCGAACACTTATCGAGAATTTAATGTATGGTGAACTTTCAATTCTGACCTGGAATGAATGCAATTGATTGCAATACATAAGTGTTTCATTCACCCTTGTTCTTGTTACGCCTAATAATCATTAAATATTACCAGGACTATCTTGTAAATAAAATCTAATTACAATAAATTACAATATAGTTAAAAAAAAGGCCGCCTCGATTTAATCCTCATTTTCGTAGTGCAAGGAAAAGACGTGAATATGCAGAAGCGTCTGGCACTGAGACAATAATACAAATTCCAATCAATGTACATTTACATACATTTACGTGAATTAACGTGTATTCACATTATATGAACACAATTCATTCAGAGCTACACATCGGATCCGCTGATACGTCCAGTTCGATTCGCCCGAATAAACAAGCGAATAAGGTCAATTGTTTTCTGGAATCGTAAATGGGAACTGGAAGAAGCAAGAGTCCCTCGACTCACGACCTCGTTCAATTGAAGACAATTGCCGTTGCACCGACACTCACAGGAACCCAGGGGCCGAACCAGCGTCCACGGAGGCGTCGATTGTTAACGTTTTCGCGGCCAGAAATTCAAAAGTATACTATACAATAAGTAAAATTTCGATTTGTTTCTATCACTAATACAGGTAACCTTCGTATAACACGGTGGTTAAGTTCTTACGTTGTATTACGCGAATACTTACACCTCGTCGATGATTTTACCTAAAAATCTCTGGAATACCCTACTAATCACGCAGGCCTAGGGTACTATGTCACTGACTCAGAAACTTAAGTTACTCGAAAATGTTTAGTAAATCGAGTTCCACGGAAAAATCACGCCGTTGGTATGTGTTCTGCGATAACATGGTTGTTATCGATCCACCACGGTGCTCGTGTTGGCCGTTTCCGATCAACGATAAAAGAAAAAGCAATTGGGAAAAGGAAACCTGACGGTACGCGAGTCAGCGAGCGTAACAACGGAGCAACAATGTCGAAACCATCGCGTGTCCCATTTTAATGACCTCTGTTATCCGCGCTGATAAACGCTCGATATCCGAGCAGCGCGATGCACCCAGCGAATAATTGTTAGTTAACGACCCGAGGACTATTTTGGCTAACGGGCCTCGAATTCCTGGCGTTAGGGGTAGTCTCGGAGGCTTAGTTAGCCGAGATTACCAGACTTCGACTATGTTTAGTGAGCCGAAACACGTGATTCGGAGCCACGATTATTCTACGGATGAATAATGTTAATTGGATTGCACTGGGTAAGTGCTGGAATTAACTACTCGAATGACTTTATCGGCGGGACAGAGCGTATGTAATTGGAGGAAGAACAGTCGAAGAGGAAACGGTTTTTCTCCTCATTCGAGGAATTTGTACGATGCCGTTGTCTCATGGAAAAAAATGTTTATGAAATCAGGCCGAATACATTTCCCTAGAGTTTTTTCGTCGATGGAAGATCCTATACTGGGTGTAGATTTAAATCTACAAAAGATATTAGACACTACTCTATAGGGAATTAATTCTCGAATGGTAATGTGAGCTTTAATGTTGTACTTGGTAAGGCGGGGTCGGAACTGACCCGAACTCTTTTTTAGAAAGGTAATTATCTTGATGTTGTATTTTTCATTATTTGTATAATAAGGAATAATAATTGATAAAATCTAGAGTGGAGATAGGACAAGAGGAACTAGAACCTAACCCAGACCTTACCGTTAGAGGGTTAATAAACCTGGTAAAATTGATCAGTGACGTTCTATCCGAAGTAGAAAAGTCGAGCTGCATTTCGTACATGGATCTGTGGCAATACGAAAGTTTCTTTATCTGTAAACCGTGGCAATATTTCAAAAGCTCGATGAATTCTTTCGTCAAGGAATAATGTTACGTCCGTGGAAATCGCGATCCGTTACGCCGACGTTTTTTGCGGGCTTACGCAAAAATGGCAAGATGGCGACGCCCCGAACGGTTGGCCCCGCGATCCATCATCTCTCTGTCGTGCCCCGTTTCTTTTTTTGGTTTCTTTTCGAGGACCGAATACGTAGACGACTCCGACGACCGCTGTCCACTCAGCGAAATGCCAAGAGAGGATTATAAACGGCACCACGAGAGACTACTTTGCAGTGTAGATAATGATCGATCTCGTCAATTTCTTGCCTGTCCTCTGTAACACGATAAACACATCCCATGGTGTCATACTTCTAGTTGGACTTGTCCGTATCCCGACGACCTTGGGAACGGATCCCATCGCGATCCAATCTCGGGTAACGTATCTCGAAGAAGAACTAGTCGATCCAATAAAAAAAAATGTCTTCGTTCTACTGGGTACACGAACGAATAGTCAGGCAGAAAAATTGTAAGAAAATTCAATGAAAATGAGGGGACATCGTTAAAACGTCATTGAGAACTGAGGTCCAATGTCCTATCCCAAGATGTTCGTGTTGTCTCTTTTCGTTCACGGACACCCCGTATAAAATAGAACGAAGGTGACCTTGGGGATCGCCGGGACGAAAAACAAGGATATTTAATTTCTCCTCGGGAACCATTCGAAATTTAATGTATCCTTAAGAGATAAAAGAAATCTTACCCAGTCGGGGTCTACAAAACGCAAACAGGAAGAGCATGGTTAAGAAAATGAGGGTCAGGAGAAAAAAAAAAGGTAAAACTAGCGGGGCACGACTCGCTGCACCGCTGACCAGTTGGTGTTACGCAATCGAAGGAATGGGAATAGCCGGGGAACAGTCGCTTCTCTACAGGCGACGTTAAACCTTTCCGTAAATATTGTTATTGAATCGCGATATAATGTAGGCATTTCGCGGCGCAATAAAAACGACAGACGAAATTTGAAAACGATGCCTGGTTATAACCAGGGATGGGCAAACTCATTATCTAGATAAAAAGGTTCGAATAACGAATAAAAGATGGAAAAATTTTATTTGTTATTCGATGTTCGAATAAAAAAAGTATCATTTTTCGACGAGCGTCAAATGAATAAATTTATTCGATGAGAATTATGCGACGAATAGAAGATACTTTATTTATTCAAAGTGTTTTTGTCGTAGCGTTGAATAAAATTTTCTTCTCTTATCTGCTCCGTGTAATTCGAAAATTCAAACACTCGACTCGATTCGAGCAATCGAACAGAGTTCGGCTCAGCTTGTAAATTACGCGTACTTACACACCCCTAGATCGGGTACGCGTATGTTTGTTACGACCGGCACGAATCATTCGCGCGGCATGAACCTGTTTGAACTTTCGAGAGCTCCCCCTTTTCTTCGAAAGGCAACAGCACACCGTCGAGATGCATACTACGGAGTGGCGATGGACATTCCGATAATTGGATGGAATAACGGACACGTCTATTCCTTTTGTTTTTTACACGTCTCCTTTGTTTAAGTTGCCCATTAAGAAACTAGCCTCTCAGACGGCGAACTGGTCGATTCGATGAAATGAAAAATAGACGAATAAATATTGTTTGTTCAAGATATACGAAGAAATACCTGCTCTGTATATTTACTAGATTCAAATAGTTTTTTTGTTTCAAATTCTATACTGTTCTACCTCTAGTAGACTCCCCATAGCTCCATCTGTGATTACAAATTACCATTTAGGCTCATTTACATCGGGCTAGATTAATTCTTAATTGTTTTTTTATCGAGCAGGTTAAAGTAGATGCATGTATCATTAATCATAAATCTCACGTTTCTTATTGAAATTGCTACTGGTTATTCATGCACTCGTCAAGTGTCATTATTTTCAGAACAAGAAAGTAATTCCAAGAAAACTGTTTTCTAAACGTGATGTCGACATGTTATTTACCGTTTAAATGATTAACATAACACAATAATATAGGAGAAATCTTTTCGTCCCAAGGATAATTCATTCAAATAAAAAATGTATAATAAGTAGAATAGAAAAAAAATGAAGTTGATCCGTAAAGAGTTGAACTCACGCTACCAGATTAGGAATCTACGGTCATAGCCACTGGTAAAAAAAATTGGTGAATCCACTGTACTTATTCTACAAAATACAAATGATTCTTTATCGTAAATACATTCAGAAAATATGCAAATGAGCGTTCTTTTTTTTTGCAAACTAATTGATAAAGCCAAAAATTTATTTCCCCTATTACACACATTTAGCATACACATTACAATTCCTTTCTTACAATCGAAGAGGTTACCCAAATGTATTCGTAAACACGATGTTAATTAATTTCACTTCGAATCTGATAAAACCCTGACATCTGTAAACCGATTTCCACATAATTCTAGTCCCACTAAATTAGTCCCTACACCAGTACGTTGGCATAAACATCCGCAGTCTAGTAATAAATACACGTTATCGATTACGGGGACAAAACTTTTAGGTAAAGGGAAACACGAATACGGTATTAAAGTACGTGTATCCAGGATAACCGAAAATCCTGACGATCAGTGCTACACATTTATGCCATCATTGTTACTATTATTATCAAGTACTCTGATGTTTTTACACGTAACAGGCGGGGGGGGGGTACACTCTATTTCATATACAGAGGGGACAGTTCAGAGAAAACGACTAAAAAATGTCAAAGAAGAAGCCATAGATACCTGATGATGAATAAAAAGACGCCACAGAAGCATATCGACACCGCGAGCACGAAGAAAATGTTCGACAGCTCCGCCACGGACACTAACATCGCCGTCATTGTATTCAAGCCGTGCGTGTTGGTCCTCTCTCTTTCTCTCGGTGCACAGCACGACGACGCACACGCACAAACAACCGACGACGACACCACCTCTCGCGGGCTTAACCTCACTCGTTTAACGGTGCGCTGTCAAAGCCGCGGGGCCGCCGGTCGTGTTGCCCTTAAGCACTGCACACAACGTTTTGTCGAACAACGCTTGACGAATGAATGCAACAACAGCAACACCAACAACGATGAAGCCAACTGTCAAAGCCGCATCGCGTTGCCGAATTGTCGCGAATAGTACGCCACCCTAACCTCATCGACCGACACCCCGTGTGTGGTTGGTATACACACTGAATTCGGCGAATCAATCCGCTCTCAGTGGTGACGTTTAACAGAAAGTGATTCGGCGTCGATTAAAATGTCGCAGGGATTTTTGTTTTCTTTTTTTTTCTTCTTTTTTCACACGAACGAGGCCGTATACGATTCGTGGCGATCGTCTAGCATAGCGCGAATCGCGGAACGATACGCGATGCCAATTTCAAAGCAGCAGGCCGGCCTTTTAAATGTCGACGATGGATCGAACGATCGCGAAATAATGTATGTGATACATTCTTGGCCCGGATCTATCGAAACTCGTGTGGTCCCCCCCCGATTGACGGGGATTCAACCAAGCTTTTCACGTTCAACGAGAGAACAAGCGCACAAAATACCGACCGCGTATTAGTCCGTGGTTTCAGACTGACTGACGTTGGCGGCCGCGGTGGGGACGACTTATACGCCTTCGCGACTTTGTTGCTGGCTCGCTGGTGCGCGCGCTCCGGAACATCGACCAATACCCGCCGCGGATACGTAACCGCGATTAGGGACAGGCATGTGCGAGAGAATTTGATTTTTAAATTGGAACAAATCACCGGTTATGTTCGACGACGATCGGATTGGTATATAATTCGTTCGGTTGAATAATTATCGCTACGGGCGATGGGAGCATTAGCTTACTTGATTGCTAGAACAAACGTATTTAACTTTTAAAGTAGTCCATCGATATGCACGTTGAACCTGATGTATTGTGTGTAATACGATCCTATGTTGCATAAATTGCAGGCTGTATTAGTTTTAACATGCTCAACCAATGCGAAACTCTTGACACGTTTATTGACATGAATGTTTAAATTCGTTGTAACGAGATATTGTAAGCGAATATTCAGAATATGTTTAAATACATTATTGTGTATAATAATATGGTTTCTCAATTTTAACAAAATTCTATTCCAACTTTTGCAATGACTCAATAATTGTCATGCGATTAAAACGCAAATTGTTATTGTATTACCGGTACGAGTGAAGGCAAAGAATAATGAAGTTATGGTTCATGTCTAATTAGCCAAATATTTAAATATAGGATGTTTCCAACTCTCTGTAGTGTTGTACGAGAAATTCTCTCTTTGTGTTGGTTGAATGTGAATTAAAGGTAATATTAATGTGAGCACAGTGTGTATCAACCCTACTTGAAACTTAAATTGAGTTTAATTCACTTTCAAATGCACCGAAAATAGTTTCCAAGGATACCGGTATTAACCAACCGGAACAGCTGACAAACTCGCCTAGCGACATCTAGTCAATTGTCGTTTCATGAAATCCACGACGCATTTTCGTGATCCTCGTTAAATAATGTTCTAATGTTAAATCAGGAGTACCTTAAAATTGTGCTCTGCGTTCTCATAGTATTATCACAGGAAGTAACATCACAAACTACGAATCGGACGATGTCGCAATTAATCGGTGTTGACTTCGAAGTATTCGGAAAAGTGCAAGGTACGTTAACCCTTTTCTTCTAACGAAACACGACGTTTCTAATTTCGGTTTTCTATCTTTAAAGGTGTCTTTTTCAGGAAGGTAAGTAACGTCATTATTAAACATTGATTAAATGAATAATAACAGGCAGAAACGAGTCACGAATTTGCGGCTTACTTGAAACGAAAGCGACATCTGGCATTGGTAACTAGAACTGCGCAGTTATCGGTACACAGATATTTACATTTGAAAAATAAATTGTCGTCGAAAGAATTACACTAAAACTTAAATTCGTTGCATTTCATGAGTAACGTGAATTAATGAAGTGAATTATAACTTCGATTAGAGTCAGTCAGACATGATTCTGATTCGAATTTGAGTCTCTGAGTCGATCGGTAACTTAGTTTCCTATACGCGGTTGGATCTGCAATCAACATTTTTAATTACTTAACATTTTTTCATTAATTCAGTATACCCAAAAACGTGGCAAAGAGTTAGGTTTAAAAGGATGGTGCATGAATACCAGTCAGGGTACTGTCGTCGGACGTCTAGAAGGGGAAAAGCCTAAAATCGAGGAAATGTAAGTTTATCAAATATTTGATAAAACGTAGTAAACAAAATTCATCAATTCCTTCGAATAACGTCGTTGGATATATCAGCAGTGGTTTTGCATTAATGTACTTCCGTTTTAGGAAACATTGGCTCCGTTATACCGGAAGTCCTCAGTCAGCCATAGATAAGGCAGAATTTCGGAACGAAAAGGAGATATCCCACGCTTCCTTCCACGACTTCGAAATAAAAAAATAGATATTTCTACGATGGTATACGAAAAATTATTATAAATTATTTATTTTCTTAGTATTACGATTGAAAGCGATGGAAGATGTACGCACAAGTTTGCGTCCCGGATACAATAAAGACTGTTCGACGTTAAGAATACACTGCAGAGATCCACGGTGTACCGTTTACTGTGACATTTATCGCGGAAAAAAAAACTTCAAGATCCCGTTACTCTATTATCTTGTAACTCTCTTGCGTAGAATGCGGTTACCATCTTCGCAAATGTCAACCGACTGAATGTCGACCTTTGCGTATCCCTCGGCTACAAAGGACATCGATGACGAATGGTAAGACTCTTTGCTTATGAGAAGGGCTTGAGAGAAGCTTTTTTCTGATCTGTGACCCCAGACAATGTAAAACAGGGTATCATCCGTAGATGATGTATTAACATATGGCACGTTTTTGTCTTTGGCAACGCTGATTTTTTAATGACTTTTAACACAGTGACAGAGCATAGAATTCTGAAGTCAATGATATTTGTTTCAGCCGTATATGACCATTAGTTTCTGAAATATTAAATGTTCAGTACCGAGGAGCCTTCGAACACTTACCGAGGATTCACTGTATTCCGTATGTTTTGAAACGTTCACCGTAAGAAGCGTCGTCGAATCCCTGATACTTTGTTCATATGGAAAGAATGACAAGCGTAAAGCTGCATCTGCACTATGCACCATAACACGTTATAAAACTTGTTGGAAGAACAGAAAGACAAATGTTATATAACATTTTTCGTGATATATAGCAAGTTACATGTTATCCATCAAATGTGACGCCATTATTAATAATGGGATACAAAATGTTACACAAACTTGTTACGGACTTGTCCAAAAAGTGTGATCTTGTAACAAGTTATAAAAATATGTTGTATAGTAACGTTGTCTAACAATTTATTGTGCAACACTATCTTGTTATGTAGTGTAGACGCAACTTAACACGGATAGGTTTGAACGGGCAACGTATACGGAGTCCTGCTGCCTCTATCGAGCCGAACTTCATTAGTTGTTGACCGCGCACCGTCGCGCACGCTTGAAAACTTTCGCCTGGGCCTCGCAGTCGCATCAATGCGAGTGCACCTGCAGGTCGATTCATCTCTGTCCCTTGTGCACACGTTGTTTACCTTGTAGTTAATCGACTATCAATTCGTACGAGTATTTTGTCGCGTTTTTTCATTTTTCTTCTTTTTCTTTCTGTTTGCGATCGAGCCAGTGAAAGGTCACGCAGCCTTCTTGTGGTAAAGTGAAATTCCTCGACGTTTCAACTCGCAAGCAGGAATTTTTGACAACGACAATGTAATTATTGCTCTCTAATCGCGTTCAACCTGTACTCTATTTTCTGTCGAGACGGAGATAAAGGACAGGAAGAAGAGGAAAGTAAAAGGACAGTCGGTTGGAAGGATCCAGTGGCGATAATGCGGTGATTGATGAAATTGAAGGAATACCATCCAGGATGAGGTGCTTCAAGAGCTTTTTTCAGCACACTTGGCATCCGCAACAGGTGAGATCACGCCGTTGAGTCACGGAAACATGAATTACTGGTGATAATCGGTCGGTTCTTTGTTTTTTTTTTTTTTTTTTGTACTTCTAACTATTCAATAACATGCTTATCAATTCCAGGGACGAAATGAATATTTATGCCACTATCAATAATCGTCACGTGCGGTAATGTGTACGTTTGCGCACACGTGCGCAATATCGAATTCAATTGCGAAGTTCATTGTCGAAGTGCGTTTGACAAATTGCTCGATATTTGTACACACATCGTTGAACGATGCAGTTTTTTTTTAGCGCGATTCGTTTCAGGTAACGCGCTTCATTACCTGTTTTCATCGCGACCTTGGGTATCGTGCTGTCGATAATCGTGGTAATCGAGGCCCGTCCCCACCCTTTTCCACAAAGAAAAACCGTTTGTCATGTTTTTACACCTTCGTTTGATTTTCGTTGTACGCGTTATTTTTCAACACAACAGAAAAAAATTTAGAAAGGTGCTCGCTAATAGCGAACACACAGATGCATAACCATCTCGACAACCGCGTATCGGTAGCCTTGGTGATTTCTGCAAAGGCAACAACTTTCATTCGTCGACACGTTCGACGTGGATCCGTCGATACTTTCACCACCGAGCCGAGATACCGTCTCCAATTAGTACTGCGAGCTTCCTCGACCGTGGATCATTTTGATAAAAAATGATGTCAATGCTCCATTAACGTGAGAATGATAGGGACATCAACGATATTATATCGTATGTACATATATACATTTAGTACCCTGATAACCAGTTTTGTACAGGTTTCGAGCAAATTACCAGCAATATACAACAACAGTTGTCTAAAAAACCATAGCCATCTGTTTCCGCATTTCACTTGGGGTTTGCTGGCAACGCCAGCTAATAAAATGGTAAAGCAAATCGACAAAATTCCAGTTGTCCATTCGTACTTTGCTGCCGTCGATATTCTTAGAGGAGCAAGTTCACGAATAAAATAAAATAAAATAAAAGAACAACAAGGCTCGGTAATTATTCGTCGACTGACTTCACCTGTGTTCGAGGTGTCACGTTTTTTCTCGCGTCCGATTAAATTTCGATGTGGATCGATCGCGCGACCAAGCATTCCGGTCGCCTCCGTTTCTCTCGCGAGCGTGTTTTAGCATCGCGGACGACCAGCTCTGGGACGAGTTACCGGCTCGATTGTGGAATATGAGCCTCTCTAGATTGCGCAAGGTATTCTAATCATCGTCATTATCATCGTTACGGAGAGTCTGGTGCATCCTTGAGACCTGTTGCGCCGTATCCTCGCGTAACAGTCCCTAGGATCGTCTCTAGCATTTCAATACAGTTCGGAACTTGGCCTGAACGGGAAACGAACTTAGGTGGGGGGATGTATAGTACTAGCAGACGTGTCAGAAAATACAAACAATAATAAATCGAATGAAGGATAAAGTTTGGTTACAGAATACTAGATGTACACTGACGTGCAAACTCTGCCTCTGCCAGGGAAGAAGTGGCGTAGGGAAACAGCCTCCTATCATTTGGTTTCTAAAGTTTCTGAAATTTATGCCAAATAAAAATTTATTTCAGTATTTGAAATTGTACCAAGTGGTAGGAGACTTTTCTTCTACGTCACTTTTTTCCCCTAGGGAAGCTGAGTTTGCTTGTCACTGTACAAAGTTTCTCTTAGATTGGGCTTCTCAGCAGCGATTGATCAGTTCCACGCTCGAACGACTCGATTCATGGATTCGTCTGGTAGCGATACAATTAGTTGGGAGGGTTCACTTGAAAAAAAAAAAAGAAAAATTACCACCTCCACGCGAGAAGATTGGAGCGATCGGACAAGTATACGCGGGAGCAAGCGATTCGATAACGAAAGATCGGGGGTCGGGGCTGATAAGGTCCGATAATTGGCCACGGTCCGCGTAATTGGTCAGTTCCTACGGCGTCGTACGCGAGTAAACTACGACCTTCCTATCGCACGGTGGCTCTCCTCGGGTCTCCTCTACCGGTACTCGTGAAACGAAATACCCGACACTAGCGAAGTAAGTGCGATACAATCGAGAAATCGGTGGTTACGTTATCTTAAACTATTTGAAAAAAACAAAAGAAGACATTGAATATCTTATATAAAACTTATTGTGAACGTTTTGGGAACTGGATTTACGGAAACTTGTCAATTACCGGACTCTTAAGTTTACCAATCTTTTCGTGATCGAAGAAACGTGCTCATGAGCCTGGAGGAACTTTGAGCAATGACGGGAGTCGGTCATACCAGAAAGAAATATGGATACGTGTTTAACAACGTGAGTTTTTGCTTTTACGAGGCTTCTTAAGTCAGTAAAGTGTCGATTCTGCATGGCGATGATTATTCTGTTTTCTATCATCCGTTTTTTTTCCCCCCAAACATGTTTGAATTCCCCGATGCCTGCATCCGAAACGCGTCATTGGATTTATTTACGCTTGTCGTGAGCCCGTAGAGACGACCTTTCACGATAAATTCAGACGTGGTTCATGAATCATTGACCCGATCAATTTCCGACACGACCTTCCCTGTGCACCAGTGTGACTCAACGCCGTGATTGAGCGGCGTTTATTTCACATTGGATTTATTTCTTCCTCCGTCATGGGAGCCCACGTGATCCTCGCGAAACCGCCGAGCGAAAGTCTACAGTTATTGCCTGCTTTCGCAATCGTTGAAATTTCGCGAAAATATTGTATAGAAAACGATCCCCGACCGATTTGTACAAAGCTTCGACCTCTATTCGAGTCTCAATGGAATCTGCACTTTTGCATGTTCGACTTCGATCTTCTTGTAAAATCGGCTACAGGTAAAATGTTTCTCGACCAGAAATCTACACGGTTATCTGGTAACCATTAAAATTACACAATTGTTCTAATCTATAGATTTTCAAAATTGCGATTAGCATTCGTTACTGTAGAATATTTTATTGTTAATTCAATTTTGACCAAAATAGGTACACCCTTATTCGAGGATTTCCATTCAGTTCGTTTAATACCGTTCTCCAGATGGTGATAGTGCCGACGCCCGGCTCCATATGGGACTATCCGTATCTGAACCAGGTCACCAGCATGATGGGCTTGGTTTACGGGACAGGACCAGAACCCGAACAAGACTTTTTCCCTCCCAAGACACGGATTCCAGACACGCACGTAACATAAACCCACGAGTTCCTTTCACCTTCGTGATTTCGGTGCGTTCACCTGCGTGTGTCCCCTCGGTCACGCCACTCGACCGCTATCGGTATCAGTGGCTGGAACATTCTTTCCCTCCCTATAATCTCCGACACACCACCGATATCGTGTGTACATTCCATCCTCCGATCCACGAAATGCATCCAAATGCTTCTTAATTTCTTTCTTTAATTTTCTTTTGTAGACGTTGAAAAGATGAGGAATGATCGAGGAGATATCTAGGAGATGGGAACACTGTACAGGGCGTTTCAGACCGGTAGATACTAATTTCATCATCGAGGTAACCTGTTAAGGGGAGGACTAGTTTGTTCAATTTTTATTTTGTCAGATCGTTTGTATGCACGAATGTCCATAATGGGAAAATTTTTCGTATATCTGACTGAACAGTATTAAAATAATAATAACAATTTATTGTAGTGGGCATAAGTTTGCCCAATATATATTCAAGTAACAGAAAGAACATATGATAAAATTAAATTTAAAACTAAAAAGAAGAAAAAAAGAAAAATAGTATTAGAACACCTTTGGAAAATCAAAGTTCACGATGTGGTAGTTATGAAACACACTGTACAGTCGCGAATGATTGCAAAACGAATCCATACTTTGAAGTATGCATCGGCACGCCGGATGCATTTCACACCTGTTTCGTTGCGTACTTGCTCGCTCCTAAGCATTCCGATCACGCCGACGTGCCCTTGCCGAATCTTTTTATATAAACACGATCCGTAATTCCTTTTTCTCTGAATGTTGTTTTGGAATAGGTAGGGATTATCGTGTGTTTTTACAACGACGACAAAACCGTGTCGAATTTCGACGCAAAATAGGAAGCTGCGGTCGTTGAATCTAGTTTAATCGGATCCTATTCGCCCGGACTCGAAACCGCATCAAACAGATACATACATTTTCATTCTCTGCCACAGAATAGAGTAAATTCACCAGTGAATGAACACTTAAGCGATTTCGTAACTATTAAAATTGAATTTTAGATAATCGAGAGGAGTCTGTAGAAAGGAAACATACAGATTTCACCAGAGAATGAACAAATATTAACACTAGAACTAGCAAATCCGTCAAAATGACAGATCACAGATTTACGATTTTACTATTACTGAAATTATAATGCAGCTTTTGACGGAATTTACGTTAGTGTTTAATTTACTACAGATTGTATCTTATGGTATATTATGCTAGATTGCCTTATATATTATACAATTTAATTTAGTATACATTTAGTGCTGGTAGTTCTAGTGTTAAATAAACGAACATTTCCGACCAATGGCGCGAAACTTGAATATAAAACAAGGAACTGAAAAGAAATCAATATTTAATCACTTGCTCCTTTCAATAACTTAACTTACTCGTCTTTAGATACATAATATAATGTTCATTCATCGGTATCTGTTCATTTACTGATGCATCCATCCTACCCCACGATTTTCTCCCATTATTTCGCAGAGCATACCAATTGTCTTAAACGTCCCAATCTTGAAACGAACGTCACCCGTATCTCTTCCGCCGTTCAATTCAGCTCTCCCCCCCCCCCTGTCTATGTGTCGGTATCCGTCCAACAAATAAATCCTTATCTCTGTTTTGACTCCTCCAAGCTGTCCAACCATACGAATAACAGAACCGAGGCAAAGCCTACTTTAACACGATAAAACCACAGCCGTTCTCCATTGTGGTACCCCAAGAACTGTTGCCGAGCCAGTCACGGTTTAAACTCATTTGTACGGGACGATTTCAGATGGAGAGTCCGTCGAGGTACGATCTGACGAAGTCTGAGGCGAGAAGCTTGGATGAGACCGAGCTGGGCGAGGTGAAAACGACGCTGCCGACGAGCAACGTGGCGACATCGACACAGTCGTCGCAGCCTGGCAGCATCCCGTGCAGAAACGGCGGTTGCAAGAGCTGGGCGACACGAACGGAGTCGCGATTAGAGAGTCCCTGGCATTTCTTGAAAACCGTCTTCTTGGTCTCGGTGATCGTCGCTCTGGTCCTCTGGGTGATCGTCTACACGTTCCTCGCGCAGTATCGAGTCTTGTGAAGAAGAGAAACAACACCACGGGGACAGACCTAACAGCTGGAGGGTCCTTTGGGGGGGTTTTGGTTCGGAACAAATTTCCAAGAGGTTTCCTGTCGTTGGTCTGAGAGGATTTCCCTGATCAGGTACCTCTGATGTCTACTGGGAGGTCTGTGGTGGAAATTGTCGATGGTTCAGCATGCTGAAGAGTCTGTGTTGATATGTAGAGACGATTTATGGACTGTTGGTGTTCCGATGGGACTGAGGAGGTGCTTAGAAGCGATGAGTCTGTGTGTCCCCTGGAGGTTCTATGTTTGGATACTGACTATGGATAGTTTGATGCTGAAGAGTAATCTGTGAATATTGATTCGAATGTTGAGTATGTAAAGACTATGTCTAGATCTTTGTGTATTGGACCGAGACGTTGATGTTTCACGGTGGACCAATCCGTCCTTTAAGATATGTTACGTAACTCGAGCCTGGCGTCGTGGATTGTGCGTTGGTCTTCGATGCTCCAGGAGAATCGGGCTCAGAAAATGGAACCGTGTGATTGATGCAAGAATTATTAGACGAATAGGGGGAATTGGAATTTTCGGTCGAATACAAATGACGAGTTAATTCGTCTGACCCATTTAACCCCTTGCCCTATGATTTTCTTGAGTCTCCAGAATTACTTTATCGTCAATAGTTCCCAAGAAACAAAAGGAATTCTTGTACTTATCGCAATTGTACATTTACTCTGTAAGTCAAATATTATTATCAGTCAACTAATATTTCACTTTGACTCAACGAAAACGAATAATATTTATGTTTCTTAAATCCATTTTGATATCGTCACCACGAGTCTGAATCGATGTTAGAAGGCAAGGGGATAACAATGACTGAAGATAAAGGAAATTTGAAAATTTTTTAATCTACTTCTAGTTCCCCCTCTTGGCAAGTAAGAATCGATATGCTTCGATGCATCGTCAATCTCTCGATGTTCGAAGCATGCTGAAAGTAATAGTTCTGTTACGAACGGCCATATGGCAGCGAGAATTACGTAATGCGACAAAAGTTTCGTCACGACTGTTCCGTACGATTATTCTGCGTATTCGACGATCGCGAACCGATGACGATAGTCCGTTGAAAAACCGTGAAACCTCGTCGACAATAAATTTCTTTTGTCTTCCGTGAAAGATGTAGACGGAACGCACCGAAATTTTTTTTTTATCATTGTATTATAACGATCCTGTAAATATATATATATATATACAATATATTTATGTATATTACATCAAACTAAAATAATATCCTTGTACAGGGAACTTTTGTATCTTTGGTCGCGGAGACGTGCTCGAACGTTTGGAAAGTATTGTTAATTTTAAAATCGGTCGAAGCTGTTCTTTTTTTTATTCAACGTTTGTATATAACCGAATAAATTGTAACGATATACCACTACGTCTGAATAATCATTCTAATTAGCCAAAATCACCCAAAATCAGAATCAGATTCCATCAAGATCGAAGAATCCAATTCCGATATAAATAATCTTGCCGATCTACTACTCCGATAACATCGAATCGATCTCTTATCGAAAATTCTATCGAGTCAAATAACGAACGTCTGTTCGTACAGTGATAACTCGAATCAACGACAGCGAAAAGTTTCTCAAGTGCTGCAATATTATCGAGGATTATTAGCCTCTTTTAGATGGCAACGATGGTCGTCATTGATTTATCGAGGACGAAGGATCGTGAAGTTCGTCGTGGGTCGTGGACCTTGAAGTTTGCATATGATCCGCGAATATATGACGCTCTGGGACAGAACGCGTTCTCTCGGATGCGACCTGGTTGGGCACGATGAGAATCTGATGGGACAGCAATCTTCTTGGACGACGCGTTGTTGCAGTTCACGTTTCAGTAAGAAATAATTGGGAAGCCTTGAGAACAGTATTCGAAGGACATGTAAATCCTTCGTTACACACGAAGCCAAGCTTAGGTCGCGATAAAATGTTCGGGGGACCTGTTTGTTATTGGTCGACTGCGGATTTGATGCATTTATAGCCTATAGGGCTCTGTGCAATACGATAAGGCAAAACTTTCATCGGATCCAATGAGATTTCTGTTTTATTCTGAACCCAATAAAATACTTAAGAGGAAATATAAATTTCTACATTCGCTCCAGTCTTTATAACTTACTTTAGAAAATGTTATTTTGCATAAAAATCCACAGTCTAGTTATTAGATAATGGGAATGTTTAAGCTTCTGGAAATAGGAAGATAGTTTAATAGAAAATTGATATAAGGCTTCCCTGTGGCTGGTTTTTGAAATTTATAATGTTTGAAAGTTTTATTGAAGATCATTATATTCAAGTGTTCTTTTGAATTCGACAAGTCATACGGTGCTCCAGTTCGTGAACAATTTAATTTCGAGGGCACTATTCACACTCATTTAACTCTTGTATTTTTCGCAGCACAAACGATAGATCGGTATCAGAAACGAACTCGTGGAACAGCTGGAACCTGTGTTTCGTGGTAGATGCATCGAAGGAAACACCGACCCGGCAATCTGAAGCAGGAAAGGGAGAAGATTGCGCGATACTTGCAGAACTTTTTGTCTCAAGTACGAGATCCTGAGCGGAGGGATCCCGGAAGAGGTAACATCCGAATCAACAAAAGAAAACAAATCGAAAGAAAATTGTTTACACAAAATTGTTTTTACAATGTGCTTAAAATGTTCCTACCCGCCCGAGTCCATAACAGTTTGAATTGAAACGGAAAACTGACCTACAGGGGACAATGCAGCGACCGAAAACGCAACCATAAGCGAATCGACGAGGAAAGAAGCCATCGAGGATAAAAAGGAGAATGCACTAACAGCGGATAACAGAAGCGTGGCCATTGGACTGTCCACATTCGATAATCCAGGACCTTCGAGAGTCCAACCGAGCAAGAAGAACGCGATTCGAGGCAACACGAAGACTACCCAAGAGAAATCCACGCAAATGCGACAGAACTCGAGTAGCCAGAGGCTGCAGGGAAACGAAGACGTCGACGACGATGTAATTAACGTCACTGAACCTCTCAAAAGTCAGACTGATCGATTTTGTCTCTTTGAATTTCTCAATTTTAACATTTACTTAATACATTATACGTTACATCTCGTGCGATCACAGATACAGAAGATATTTAGAAATAACGATTTAACTGTTTGATCGTTAAGGTTCAGCACTCTGTGCTAGGTTTCAAAAGGCATTTGTCTATAACAAAATCGATTTTTATACACTTTAGTAAATTATGATGATCACTTTGGCTTCCCAGGACGGGAGTCCAGTACAATTGTAGGTTTTGTTCATACTGTTATCGATCCTAAAATTTTAGTACGATTTACAAGATGATGATGCTCAAAGACGACCAAAGTACATTCTGGTCGGTTGGGATTCCTTCCGTTCGAGGCTGATGCTGCTCCTGATAATTCTGTTTATTCTATGGGTAGCGATCTACTTCCCCCTGATCGGAAGCTGAAAATCCGCAGCGAAGATTCTCCGTCGAGATTACATTGTATTCCATGCAATTACACGGTTATTCATACAGTGAAACACGAATATATGTATAACATAAACTGTGTATCGTTAAGCCGAGAATCTAACGAGAATCAACTCCAGGATCGTCGTGAGAAACTCGTGATGTGTGTATATATTGTATATAAGAGACTTTAATGAACGTAGGAATGTCTGGTATCGATTATTCCTGAATAAAAAAAAACCGTTCTGCGAATTAGTAAGTTCACGTGTCTACCGTGTGTAATTAATACTGGGGCCTCCGTTTGCATAATTTTTCCTACAATCTTTTCTGTATTTACACGACATAATGTAACATCTGTTTCACACGTTGCCTCGTCGTCTATGTTTCATTCCTCGGCCTAATGTTTCATTGTCCAATCTAGACATTCGCCCTCGAACATCTGAATTTACATAAACATCTGCGATCATAACTATTACCATCTGTTTGCATCGACCACATATACCATCGAATTCACCAAAACAGAGTATTTATCGCCTGGATCCAAAGAGAATCAACAACGATCACGATCAATTCAGTTGACAATAGAATTTCCACGAAAGGAAGTCAACTCAATGTCATTATACGCGTCGAATTAAACGCGAGCGGTTACCAACGGTCGGACGATCCCATCACGTCCATGAATTCAAGATCGCAACCGAGACTGACATCACTCTTCCAAGAAGATCGACACAGATTTTGGTCGGTACATGTAACGAAGCCGGTCTGACCGTGCGACGACCTTAACCAGGGTCGAGCGAGGCGTGCCAATGAGAAACAAGATGGCAAAGAGGAAAGTATAAGCGGCCGGAGGCGAGCTGAAACGAGCCGGCCGAGGCCTCAGTTCGTCTTAAAACGCCTACGTCGCGGCAACGTTCACGATCCTTATTGCGCTGGAAATCCAAGATCGAGCAGATTTTCTCTCCTAGGACGTCAAGCAATCAGGAGAGATCATGAAAAGTCGAAGCTTGACATTGTTTATCACTCTTCTCGCGGTGTCTTTGATCGTTGGTAAGTGGACATCATCTATTCGATTTTTAACCTTGGTAATGTCTGTCGAAGTCAAATTTATTGTGATTTGGATTTTGAGCTATCGTCACTGGAAACGAAACGAAAAGAAATCACGTCGAGGGAAGTGAAAGGAACGTTTCCTAATGGTCTATAGCTAACTTTTACTGTATACTTCGTGGATTGTTGATATTCCATGTTTTTTTTTTGTTTCGTATAAGGAATTGAACACCCTCCAAGCGGTGATATTGCGTTTAGCTATTTAGAATTACGGTCTTGTTTCGATGTTCGGTGACGTTTGTTAAAATATTTGTCGAAATATTTGTTGTTCGGAGTTTCACATCGTTACGTAAATTATTAATATGTAAGAGCTGTTTAGACGGAGAATGTACGTTATCTGCTCTAGTACGTCCGCGAGTACGTGACTTTTGATTCTAAACATTCTACTCTGATGAATCCTTACGCTTTTTTTTTCTTCTCTCTGCATTCGATCAAGGTTATCGCGAGTTCATGCTAGAACGTATGTTTTCCACTCTTCGATTTTGAAACGGAGGAATCCAGCCCCGAGATTCCTCGAATTGTGCTCGGAGGTTTGAGATAAGTCGCAGATGTAGCCGCGAGGAAAAGCCTGGTAACATATAATCGACGCTATAAATTTCTCGATCAGAACTTTTTTATTCTGTGAGTAAGAGTCGACGGTTTATCGGTCGACCCAATTATTAGATAACTCCAGTGAACGAAAGGGTTGAAAAGAAACGGCGCAGAAGATTATTTTCAATACGAATTTCCATTGTTAAAGTGCCAGAAGATTCTTTCTCTATATCCTCATTAGAAAGAATTCCTAAACAAACAGATATGTGTTTGGTTAATTTTTATTGTGTTAAAGATGGTTAAAAGGGAGAAGTAAACTTTCTGTGAAAGATCAGCTGAACACTAAGCTCGTGCTTTTTCATCGTAGGCCCTATTTTGTATACCGTTGGCCAACCATAAATGCTACTAGGGTATTTAAACAATCAACGACTAGATGTTAACATAGCTATCGATGTTTATTAGACGACACCGAGGCAGGATGGAAGTTCTGGAAGAAGAAGGACAAAGACACGACCACCACGACAACTACAACGGTGGCACCAAGTTCAGTCGCGCCGACGACCAGCAAACCACCAAACAGTCCGACCAATCTGGGCTCGGCAGTGATCGGTGCCGGTGATCCTGGTCTGGCGATAGGCGTCAATTCGAACGGGCAAAATATAAGAAACAACGCGAAACCAAATAAACCGAACCCTGGAACGGAAGTGGGCCTGGACATCGCGGTACCAAAGCCAGGTAAACCGGGAACTGGAGGGACAGGTGGTCAGGGGTACAGAGATTGGGCAGCGGACCTTACTGGAGCCGGGGAACCCGGACGACCACAACCGAAATTGCCTAACCAGGGACCAGCACTCAGTCCTGGAGGTAATTTATTTTTGAAATAGTAATACTGATTTTAATTTGATGTCAGTGTTGAAGTTCTGAAAAATTTCCGTATGTATTTAGCTACCAGACCAGCGTCTCTTCCTGGTACCACCCCAAGACCACAGCCCGCAGGTATAGTTTATCGAACAGTTAACCCTTTTAGTACCTTAGAGACGATACGTTGGCTTTGTGGGTTTTCCGAAAGGAAACTTACAAGGTATCATAACGGTTAAGCAAGATTAAAGATATCGTATGAACGATGAACAATAAATGGAACTTCGTTTGTTTAATGAAAGGTCCCAAGCCTGTTTCGACGCCGAGAGCTACCCCCGGGCAGCCTCAATCGCCAGGTACTGAACAGAGTTTTAATCGAAAAAAAAAACGACGTAGATTTTATAACTCGTGATTGTACTTCAGGTGTCAGACCAGGTCCAGCCCCTGGAAACAATCCAGCCCCACGACCGCTAACCCTACCTCAGGAACCATCTCAGCCACAAACACCAGGTGCGATTTACTATGTTCTTCTAACTGTACAAAAATGAACGCGAAAATTACAAAGGAAGTCTCACTTTATTTTAGGATCAAGGCCCTCTTCCGTCCCAGGAAGTCCCTCGTCGCTATCACCGCCAGGTGAGCAAAAATTATTCTTCCCCTCGTCTAAATCTTTTAGAGTTCACGAACTTCATCTTTCCGTCCTTCGATTCTAGGAACACCCACATCAGGGCCAGGACAGGTGCGTCCGGCTGCTAATCAACTAGGAACCGGAGGCAATCAAGTGTCAACACTGTACGTTGGTAGTTTGAATCCCAGCAGCACCACTCCACCTCCCTCCAGGCCAGGAAGTCCCGGTTCCCCCGGCAAAACCTGGGCTGATGTCGCCGGCGGTGGTAGCAGGCCCAACTCTCCAACTCCTTCTCCAAGACAACCTGGTTATCCAAATCAACCAGGTTACCCTAGCCAACCAGGTTAGTCCCAGAACCATAAGGACAGTGGAACTAATCGGATATAGAACAGAAATCATCAGTTTTCGTGATGATCCAATAGGCCAGGCCCAGCCAAGACCCCAAACACCCGCTCAACCCGGTCGAACCAGGCCTTCCACGGGTGCAATAGCGGGTGGTGCACTAGCAGGAGGTGCACTAGCGGGCGCAGCTGCAGCAGGAGCAGCCAGCTCTGCGAACAAAGCCTACTCGAGCAATCCTACCTACAGCAAAGGCAACACAATCACGGATGAGGATCTAGAGAAACTTGCCGAGGCTCTGTTCATCAAAGACAACAACAACGCGAACAGACACATAACCCTGAACCTCCAGAAGCAAACGTCTAGCAGCAGCACGACGGACGACGCGCCCCAACCGTAAGTCAAAAGACGTTCTTGAAGCTAAATGATACATGATTCAAGTGGTGTTGGTGCCAGAGAACTGGTTAGACATAAAAGTCTCGGTGTTTTCCTCGCAGACTGTTCACGGTGAACACGGAAGCCTTCCAAGGTCCAACGATCCAGAGAGTCATATCGATCTATGACAATTATCAACCAGACACCAATGTCAACGAACACATAAGCCCGTTGCAAAGGCAAGAAGAGAGCCTCCTAGTTGACACGTTCCTCAGCACGAACGTGATGTCCGCGGCGATGAGGTTCTTGGCCGACAAAGGCCAGATTCGAAAGGATTACTACGACTACAAGGAGAACTTGAGGAAGATATGGTTCAATCTGTTCTCCCGCGGGCAAGGAAAAATCGGTAGCTCCGGATTCGAGCACGTGTTCATGGCGGAGCTTAAGAACGCCGCGACTGGCACCGAAGTGGTTGGCCTGCACAATTGGATCTTCTATAGCAAGGAGGAGGCCAGCGGAAAGGCCGACTACAATGGATATTTGAAGAAAGTTGACTTGGGAGACGTAAGCTAGTTTTCAAAAATCTTAAGCTGCGTCTACACTATATAACATAACACGTTATATAGCAAAGTTGTAAAACTTGTTAAAAAAACAGAAAGAAAAATGTTATATAACTTTGCTATATAGTGTAGACGTAGCTTTAGATATTGAATTTTAGGAAAGATTAAATGCGAGGTCTTCGAGTCTAGTTTAAGCTTAGGTGATGCATCTGACACCTGGGAACGTCAGTTTTTAGCAACGTAGGCTGAAAAAAACCTGAACGCCTACTAAAGTATAATGTTTTGCCTTTCAGAAAGCTTCAATCGTAAAAATAAGGACGAAGTATAGCGGGCAGGATAAACCCGTGACGACCATATTCGTGGGTACCTCGCCAGAATTAGAGATGGCACTATACACAGTCTGTTTCTATGCACGACCAGACGGCAATTGTCCAGTGTCTCTGGGAGGCACGAAGTTCAACATTGTCACGTATAAATTTAGGTACAGAGGCAACGACCTCGTGGGAACGGCCTATCCCGACATATAAACTATTTGTAAACCCTCATCGATTCATAAACAAATCCTAGCTTTACTGTCATTGACCACTAACGAAACAATCTTACGTCTTTTAGGAGCGCGTAACCTTTTAATGAATCTATTCCACTGTGACCTTTTACAATTGTTTACCTATGTTTGCAAATATGAAAGTATAATGTTAATAAAATCAACGCCAATATTTGACAGATTTACCAAGTAAAAGAAGCTCGAATATTATTTTGTATTTTTTTGACTGAAAGTTTTCTAATCCTAATGGATAATCCTGAACTTTTCGAACGACACTGTACTGTACAGTCTGTATAACAGCTAGTTGTAGATCGATATATCCTTGACCCGTTCAACATGATTCGATGTTTTGCATTACCGAAGACAATCTCGAATAAACAGATAACATTGGGTACCGAGATCCATGGAGGGGATAGGTATAATAAGCGGATCCGGGGTATCGCGATAGAGGATTGTCAGTTGCTTCACGGATTTCTCCAAGAGAATGCACGCGATTTTACGAAACATTCCCAAGCATCATCCGTGTTATCGGTGGATAAATTGTCCTCCGATTTCCGGACGCGACATTTACCGACCGAGCACCTATGTTCGTTCGTATCACAGTGAAAATGGTGTGTACGGCTATAAACCGAAGGCGGCACGACAGTTCGAAGGTATTCCCGAATATAAGTATTAATATATTATAGTATGCAGAATGACATCATTGAATGGAGATAAAAGGACGATCCGATAAAAAGAGACCTCACTGGACGAGTCGAATTTTTCTTGGACTACGATGTTTTTGTAAAATACCGAATTTGCAATTTATCCTATAGATATAGATATGCGATTGCGTTTGTTTACGTCAGTCTATGCATATGTATATACAGTATAATTGGTAACTGCGTTTTATTCTACAAATTGTTGCAATACCTAAACGTTCTCGAACGGCGAAGAAAAAAGAAGTACGATCTTTATTCGCAAAAAATTGTTCTTACCTCAACGAAGTCATTGGTTTTAGGCGTCCATGCCTAAACTGCGAAGATACAGCTCGAAATTCTAATGATTATACACTTTAAACACCAAACAATGAATAAAAAAAACTTGAACCGCGACGAAAACACTTCCACCTGCACCTCCGTCTCGGACAAACTGATCCGAGATTCTTGCGGAATTCTCAAATGCGCGGTGGTTTTCTGCGCATGCGTGGTGAATTCGAACTGAAATCCGTTAACTACTCGCGAAGTAAACATGATAAAAAGTTCTAAATATAAATAGTTTCCTCGAGCAATGAAAATACGGATTCGAAAACTTTTCGCATGATATTTATTTTCTCGTACCGTTTTAGGTTGTTAATGCTCGCGAACATTCGTGAAACATTTACGTACATAATACGCAGAATTTGTTAAACATACGATTCACATGTTTTTACAACACCCCGACGTGTTTACACCGTAGACTCACGATACGATTCTTGTTATCACGAAGCACAGAACGTAGTAAAAATATTTGCAATATCAGGAGAAACGATTTCGGCTGCTGGTATCGAGCCGCGATAACGATCGCGACACGGTCAAATTTAATTACGCAATTAGACCTCGTGATTTTGGTGATTTTATTATTGCCATTCATTAATATATCTTTTTTCTGTCGCGATCCCCTTTTCAGTACCGAAAAATTATCTGGAAACACGATCGAAGAACAGTAACTTCTACAGACTGGTCACCGCGTACAGGGAATTCGGTCACAAACAAGCCGATATAGACCCAATCTCCCCAACGAGACCGATTCCACTGGCAGAATTAGATCCGGAAAAGTTTGGACTGCGTTTAACGGATAAAGTTTCCTTCGAAGGGATCCTAACGACCAACAAAAAAGAAGGAACAGTGGAAGAGGCTTTAAAATTTCTGAACGAGACCTACAGCGGGACAGTAGGTCTCGAGTTCAGTTACTTACAGGTAACGATCAGTAATGGATTACAATAAACGTCTGAAATCAATCGTTTAGCATTGATAGCGCTTTTATTTCTTTATAGAAGATCTCTATAAGTAGATGATTTGTATTAATGTCTACACAGACCGAGGAGGAGAGAGAATGGTTCGCAGAAACCGTAGAGAGAAGTATGGCCGATCGTTTGACGGACGAAACGCGATTGGCGATCGCTAAAGAAATGCTGAAGAGCCAAGCGTTCGACAACTTTCTGGCCATCAAGTTCGTCAGCCTGAAACGTTACGGGGGCGAGGGTGCCGAAAGTATGATGGCCTTCTTCCATGAGTTTTTCCAATTGTGTGCAAACGGTAATTGAAAGTACAAATAAATGTTTAAAAAAGAACCTAGTCAACCCTAATAGACTAGGTACCACCTGGACATCTTGTTTAATACTAAATAGATCACTGGACTTTTAGACGGCTTGAAGTACATCGTCCTCGGTATGCCACACCGAGGTCGACTGAACCTCCTCACTGGTATGCTAAACTTGCCACCGGAGAAGTTGTTCTGGAAACTTCGCGGTTTCTCTGAATTTCCCGATGGAGTGAAAGCAACCGGCGACGTGATCAGTCACTTGGTGTCCTCCACCGACCTCGACATCGACGGACGAAACCTTCACGTGACCATGCTGCGGAATCCATCCCATTTAGAAGCCGTGAATCCTGTCTCCATGGGGAAGACTCGAGGAATGATGCAGGCTTTTAAGGACGGAGCTTACAGCGAGAACGTGGATAGACGATGGAGCGATAAAGTGTTGAATATTCAGGTAAAAACAAGGATTACAATGTTTGTTAAATCCTAAAGCTTAAGATCTATCAGATGTCAACCCAGATTAATCTAAGATTTAAACACTTGTTCCAGGTTCATGGAGACGCCGCTTATGCTGCCCAAGGTGTCGATCAAGAATGTTTAGCCTTGTCCTCGGTTCCACACTTCGAGATAGGCGGAACGATTCATTTGGTCGTCAACAATCAACTGGGTTTCACAACACCAGCATCTAGAGGAAGATCGTCGAGATACTGCACGGATTTGGCGAAGATGATCGAGGCTCCGGTGATTCACGTTAACGGGGACGATCCTGAGGTGTGCAACCACGTATTACATTGTATTCGCCGCACGAATAAGAAATCGTTTAATTGTTGAACACCGCAGATGGTCGTTTATGCTACTAGACTAGCGTTCATGTACCAGCGAACGTTCCGGAAAGATGTCTTCGTAGACCTAAACTGTTTCAGGAGATGGGGACACAACGAGTTGGACGATCCTCTGTTTACGAACCCTGTTATTTACAAAATTATACAAAATCGCTCGTAAGTGTTTTAAAGTTGCATTCGTACCTGATGAATGAAAGAGAAAGCCGTTCTTTGTTTTTACGTATTTAGATCGGTACCGGATCGTTACTTAGATAAACTGGTAAAGTGCAATATCTTTACCGTGGAGAAGGCTAGAGAAACCGTTGACAACTACACCGCTTGGTTGAATCAAACTCTGAAACAGGTGGACAGTTATGTCCCAGAACCTACGTACTTTGCAGGTCTGTGGACAGGGTTACGGCAAGCTGATGCAAATGTGACGCAATGGGACACTGGTGTGGACGTGAGTCTACTGAGATTCATTGCCGAAAAGAGTGTCCGTGTTGACGATGATTCGGTGAGTGTGTACAATATCGACGTCATAACTTCACCTGGACTTTAACTTTTCTATTTACTCGAGTATGAACTTTACCACGTAGACCGTCCACCCACAATTAATGAAGGGTCACATTCAATCCAGATTGAAAAAAGTGACCAATGGCGATCGGTTGGACTGGGCAACTGCCGAAGCTTTGGCTGTCGGAAGTCTGTTGTATCAAGGCTACAATGTTAGAATAAGTGGGCAGGATGTGGGTCGAGGAACGTTTTCCCATAGACATGCCATGCTCGTTGATCAATCGACAGGAAGTGAGTAGGCAACGATCCATACGGTTTTAGTAGTATCGTTTAATTAATTATTAATCATGGTTTCAGACATACAGATCGCTCTAAATGGAATGATTAAGGGTCAAACGGGAAGGTTAGAGTTAGCTAACAGTATTCTGTCGGAAGAAGCAGTCCTGGGTTACGAATATGGAATGAGCATAGCTTTACCGACAACCTTGACCATCTGGGAGGCACAATTTGGAGATTTCTTTAACGGAGCACAGATCATCGTCGACACCTTTGTGACTAGCGGCGAAGCAAAATGGATGTTAAGCAGTGGTCTAACTATGCTTCTACCACATGGCTACGATGGTGCTGGTCCTGAACATAGTTCCTGTAGAATAGAGAGATTTTTACAGCTTACGGATAGCAATGAGAACAAGCCTGATGGTGATGATGTGAATATGCACGTGGTGAACCCTACCACCCCAGCGCAATACTTTCATTTGCTCAGGAGACAGGTATAACAATAATTCTTATGCTCTGAATAATTTTTTATTCTACGCCTATACCTGCTCCGTTTTAGATGGTAAGACACTTCCGGAAACCTTTAATAGTAGCGGCTCCTAAAATATTACTACGTCACAGTGCTGCGACATCATCGCTAGAAGACATGGGACCGCGAACCAGGTTCATGAACGTTATAGGTATATCGCATATTTAAAAAAAAAAACTACTAGAATAAACTCATTGGTCCATTTCCCCTTGATAGCATAAATGATCTTCCGACAGGGGATGAGAAAGCGGCAAAGGCAGACGTGGATAAGGTGATTTTAATGAGTGGTAAACATTTTTATGCTCTCGATAATTACAGAGATACCACAGGACAGAAGAATGTAGCAATCATTAGGCTAGAGAGTCTGTGCCCCTTTCCAGTGTATGAATTATTACAAGAGCTTGACAGATATAAAAATGCAAAGGGTAAGCGACGAAACGACATGTTTGTCAGAAACTGGGACATTACTGAAAATATTTTCTTTAGCTTTTATATGGAGCCAAGAAGAACCACAAAATATGGGTCCATGGAGTTTTGTGAAACCTCGTTTCGAAAATTTATGCGGTAGACGCGTAAGTTACTACTGCGCGAAAGTGAAATTTATTTAATTAATAATTTTATTAAATACTAGTAACAGAATATTGTGATCTGCAGTTACAGTATTGCGGTCGTAAACCTATGGCTGCACCAGCTGTGGGTGAAGGCCAAGTGCACCAGCAGGAAACTCAGGAAGTTATTGTTAAACCGTTCAGTATGAATTGACACCCGAATACTGAACACACTTTATAGAATTTTATTATGTTCTATTTGTACATGTGACTCAACTGCCATAATCACAATTCATTTACCTAACACTATTGTACACTAGTACAAGAAATAAATTATTTACACGATCTTGAGCGTTCCACATTACATTGCTTCAATATCATTTTTTTGTCTACTTTCAGTAAAACTTGATGAAGCAAATATAGTTACAACTATGTTAAAACTTTAATAGTTTCAACAATATTTTTACAATTATTTTAAAACAAAATATTATTTGTCGAAATAGCTTCTGTTTTGTAAAGATAACGATAAAATTAAATAACAATTATGTTAGAAGATGAGTTTACCTTACAAGAAGTTATTGTTAATCCGTTTTTTCTTCTGCGTCTAATCGTTCATGTTCTTTCTTTACGAGATCTCTTAATTCATCCTGAAAAGAAGTAATCTTATATACAATTGCCATTGTTAATTTTCAGATCGTAAAGAAGATTGTGTATGAAAAAAACGTACAGCCCAACCCAGTTTTTCAGCTAATAATTGACAACCAGTATTGCAATCACCTAACCAGGCAACGTCGCGACCACCATGAGAGCCTTTTGTATCGAAAACTAAGCCCTGCCGTAGTCCTAGAAGTCGCGATAGACGATCTTGCACGCCCACTTTTTCCTTATTGATTAGTAGACGTGGACAATTAGATCGTACCCTTGACAAGAATAAAAATTGCATTATAAATAACAGTTCTTAGACTAAACTTTAATAACTAATTATTGTTTAATAATATGCACCTGTCTACCAAGGACGCAAACGGCTGAACAACTAAACTGGAACCCATAATTATTAACAAATCCGCTTGCACGAAATCACGCTCGATAAGATCATGAAAACGTTCAGGTAACATTTCTCCAAAGAACACTATATCAGGTTTTACCACACCCTCGTCACATTCTTCACACTTTGGTATGATACCTTCAATGATTTTCTCTACAAAAAATAGCAACATTCAGAAAGCATGTACTGTTATAATTAATGCAATTAAATAAACTTTAAAATAGTCACTTTTCATCCATGGAAGAGTATAAGGTGCTCGACACTTAAGACACCGCCCAGTATGAAATGTTCCATGAGCTTCGACTAATTTCTCTGGAGGTAAGCCAGCCATCCTTTCTAGTGTATCAATGTTTTGTGTATAGTGTCTCAAGAGCATTCCTTTTTCCCAAAGAAGACGAATGAAATAATGGCACGGGGTAGGCTTAAATCCCTCAGGTAGCAATTCCCTTGCAAGCATGAAAAAGGGCTCTGGGTTTTCCATAAAAAAATCCAGATCAAAGATAGCTTGAGGCTGAGGTAAATTGTATTTCTCTAAATTGTGATAAAGTCCACTAGATGGTGACCGAAAATCAGGAATTCCTGCAGCTGTGAACAAAAAAATTTATATAAATTATATGATATCCTTTCATTATTGTAAGTGAAAGTTACGCAAATACTTGCAGGTTGAGATGCCAGCTCCAGCCATTGTAATAATTTTAAGGTTCTCATTTTCCTTTATATATTCTACTACTCCATTCAGGCTGAGTTCACGAAGAGTTTTCTGCTGTGACTGTCCATCATACTTTGATGAATCAAAAACCCTTAACTTTTGTGCTAAATATTTACGAATCTTTTCCATGTCAGAGTCTTCTACCTCTTCTTGCTCTGAAGAACTATTTGCTGCTTCCTCATTGGGTTTCTTCTCTAATATTAATATAAAAAAATAATGTTTATTAATATTATATTTGAGAAAAAATCGAAAAAAATTAAAACATATTAAACATAAACATATAACAGTATAAATCTGTAACTATGATTTTTATCAAATGTTACATCATTCATTAAGAATGGCTAGTTTCTGTTAGTCTCAGAAAATTTGACATGCATTGGTAATCCATGAAGATAATAGAGAGATAATAGAGTTAAGAAGAGGGGGAATTAAAAATAACAATTAAATGAAAAAGAATGATTTACTGACTTAAATGAGGATACATGAATATACATTTTCGCCAAAGTTGGTGGATAAATAATTCTCGCTGATTAATTAAAAGAAATGCGATCCGCGGAAACATTCGTCCGCTGTAAACATACGTAATTTTATGACTAATGTTATTTATGTATTTATATACGTATATAATATATATTTACATATTCCAGTAAATTCGTACACGTGACTTAACTACCTCGGTATTATCCTATTAATTCACGAATTCAAACACCCGTAAATTACGACGAATATCTTCAAGCAATGCTCTAATATCTTAATTCACTTAACCATTTTATTTAATTACTGGAATTTAGTGCTTTCATGGATGATGCATAACCTCTATCAAATTCATTTTATTGACACAAACTAAATTATCATTATATTACAAAAGCAAGATGAAATTATTTTTAGAAAAAATGAACATTGTTATCAGCTACTCTGCAATTTAATATTCGACAAGAAACTAATTTCCTATGATACAAAATCATAATCGAATATACGTCTTTTTAAGTTTTATTATATAGTATTTATGGAAAAAATAGAAAAAAACATTTCATTGTATAAATTTAAAACAAAAAAAAAGTATAACGTGAATAATGTAAACAAAAAGTTGATTTTGTCATGACTAAACATTGACAGTTCAAAAACATTACCATTTTCCGTGTCATCGTTATGCTCGGACATGTTTTCAAGCTGCAATAATTTCTTTAAGTGTTCGTAACAAAACTTTATGGAATAATCATGAATATGGCACTGAAATAATAATTTATTTATACATTCATTCAAACGGACACTTAAAATGGCCTATCGAACGACTCACTTACGTTCGATAAAATATATATATGAGCAAATACATTGTATAAGAAAATCTTTCAAGGAATCTGTACCTTGATCTCTATTCTCTAACGGCATTTTAAATTTACATTCATTATACTGTTAAGTATATCTAACGAACACAGAAAAAACGAACAAATTGTAAAATATATTTATTTAATACTACTTGGTTGCTAACATCTAGGGTTTAAATTTTTAATAGGATTATGATTTTGTGATGGGGATCACATACGTTTTCTATTCGCGAATTCAAATGTTAAATTCTGGTAAATTGTAATTAGATTATGTAAATATAGATTTGTCCAGAAAATTTATAGGAACTAGGTACAATTAAATAAATCTTTTTTTACTCAAATAAAAATTCTATCAGGTTACAAATAACAATCTCATTAAATTATTATGCTAGGTGTAAACAATCCTGATGTTAGCATGCATAAAATCCACAGTCTAAATATAATTTATCACTTTGCAGCATTAAATCTCTTCTTTTTTGTAATAACAATTTTTTATAAAAATAACATGTTTTTAACACTGAGGAAAGAAATACAACTTGGGTTTTATAAACTCAAATATTTATTTCCAATATAATAAAGTAGAAACATGTTGTTAAAAGTAAATATAAATATACTTTTTTACATTACTGAGCTTTCTTAAGCGAGTCTTTTCCCAGAATTTTATGCCTCTGAGCAACCATGTGGAAAAACAATTGTGGGAAAACTGTAACAAGATGAAAACAACTGTAATCATATAACTCACACATAATATTAACATTTTTCGTAATAAGTACATTAATGAAGCTACTTACGGGGAATGTATGACAGCATAATTGTTACAAGTATACAGTAATAACTAAATGTGAAATTCCATGAGTTTGGAAGTGTGTAACTCCAGGCTTCTGGGTGAGACTTTGCATATTGTGTGGCTGCATATGCACATAATAATTCTCCTGTCACACCAGTTGGATAGAGTACAAGAAATAATGTATACCTACAAATTGAAATGTTAAAAACTCTAATAACCACACTTGTTCGTAAGATTTCAGTGTAATCTTGTAAATTACATACCTTAACCACGTAAGTACATATGGGGTACATTCATTGAGATTCATAAAGTAATACAGGTATCTAATTATTTCTGTTATAGACCATGCTAGTAATGCTAATGGCAGACCAATGGATGATGCGGCATAACTTTCAGGAGTTGCCAACAGTACACCATCCACAATTATGATTCTACTAAAGACTTGAAATATTGTAAGTACAGGGTTTGATTTCACCAAACCAACTATTGCATGTATTATCTGTAAGACAAGGAGAAAATATGAATTTTATTCATTTCTATCTCATCAAAGCTAAAGTGAATCTCTTACCTCTAATAAAGCTGCATGTTGAAAAATTATAACAGGCCATTTAACATTATGCCATAAATTGCTGTCCACTGTAGAAGTGAAATCACTTTGCAAATACTTAAGAAGTATGTAAGCCCATCTGTAATAACATTTTATTTTAGAAATTTCATGTAGGTACTACATGTACTTTCATTTAAAATCGTAACATTAAATATTTGTTTTACCCAAAAACTAGTGTGAGATTGTAGGTCTTCAGATAGAGTACTCCAACAGAACCTGATTTCTTCGACTTCATTGTTTTGTTTAATTGATTCCAGCAATGCTAGTCTGAAATAATACCGGGAAACAATATTTGTAAACGGAGACGTTTTGTAGTCTATCGCGCCTACTGCGTTGAAACTGACGAAATCATATGCGGCACGCTATATGTACTTTCTACAGGAACGTAGCAACTGTTAGTCGAGGCACATTGGCGGTAAAGTGTTTTCTTAATTTTTAATGTCTCAGTTATTTTGCTTGCCGTCATTGTTCTATATTATTTTATTTGGAAAGAATCATATTTCCTATTTCTAATTTATTCGCCATTGAGTTTTAAATACGTTATCTAATTAAACATACAAATTATTCGATGACGTATTCGACACGAGTACCATTACCTTGAACTTTCTTGCTGAGTCGTTCTTGAAACTCTGTTGAAGATAAATAGCAGTAAACAACGAAACCCGAAGTTCTACATGAATTTGCATGATAATGTCTACATTTATACGAAAGAGTCGAGAAGATTGAATGGAAAATTTATTATTACAATTGTATAATGTAATATAGAAAGATGCAGTCCACTTCTAACTGCTCATTTCTTCATTTTATATTGACTAATAACGTAATAGTACGTCCCTGATTTTTGGACTCAAAGTTCAACATATACTACCTTATAAATTATTAATGAACATTAATCCATAAACATTTTAATAGCAATTTAGCAGAACTCGTTATTAAGATTTGCTCGGCTTTAAGTTTGATTGTACTAAATTATATAGAGAATTAAATACAAAGATTGACTTATAGTAGACTATAGTATATACGTATGAAATATGGTTACGCGCATTCAAATTTGATTTATTGCATAGTTGAAGTCTTTACGTGGAATATTATATAGAATGTGTTAAATATGACAGGTCACTAATCAAGTGATTAAATGATCTATAATTAATTCTAAATGAAGAATCACGATGGTATCTAATCGATAAATCCCTTCGATTTGTGGTCGATATCTTACACTGAATTAAACAAGTTACGATAAAATTATCTTTTTCGGTACTTCATATGTTATTATGAGTACAAACTTACAAAGGTTAATCATACATGCGGTCTCTACTTCATTTCTTTCGGCTTTTGTTTTTCGTGCGATTGTCAAATCTCAGTAACTTGTTGATATCTTATATGATCACGTTATCAGCTTGTCGTTCTTAGTAGAACATTTCATTGCTACATAGTAATAATCGGGATCAGCCACATTCGAATGTTTTGTAGTTACAAAATGCAGTGGACACATTTTCGAAGACTTTTTTGGAAAGTGAGAAGAATCAATTCGTCGCATAATCGACGATCTATCACCGATTGTAGCAAATTTACTTATGGTCATGATGTAGAAGCAGCAAGAAGAAATGGTCAACCAATTGTTGCCTTAGAGTCCACAATCATCACTCATGGAATGCCTTATCCTGATAATTTAAAGACAGCTATTAGAGTTGAGAATGCTGTTAGGTCAAAAGTAACTGTCTAAATTACAGTAAAGTTACAGTAACACGAGGGATCTATCATATTAGATTTCTGTACTCCTTTTAGGGTGCTGTACCTGCTACCATAGCAATTTTAAAAGGGCAGGTGCATGTCGGTTTGAATCAGGAGCAATTGGAAATTTTGTCTAGATCAGATTCTAAAAAAACTATTAAATGTTCTCGTAGAGACATATCCTTAATTATTTCACAAAAATTAAACGGGGGAACAACTGTTAGTGCAACCTTGTTACTAGCAAATTTATCAGGCCTACCTATAATGGCAACAGGAGGAATTGGTGGTGTTCACCGCGGGGCAGAATTAACATTTGATATTAGTACTGACTTGATTGAACTTGGACATACTCCTGTAGCTGTTGTTTGCTCAGGTGTTAAATCTATTTTAGATATTGGAAAAACACTGGAATATCTAGTTAGTATATCCTCTTATAAAGCAGATTAGTTGTATTATGCTTTAGGATTCATTGTGATTTGTACTTTCTCATAGGAAACCCAAGGAGTTCCTGTTATAACAATTGGTGAAACAGACCACTTTCCAGCATTCTACTGTAGACAAACATTTCAAAATATAAAAGCACCTTATAAAGTGTCTAACTCAAAAGAAGCTGGAGATGTTCTGAGAGCACAAAAGGAGTTAGGTCTTCAGACAGGATTATTGTTTGCTGTTCCTATTCCTGAAAAGTATGCATTAGATCCAAATGAAATGGAATCAGCCATATGCAAAGCTCTGGAAGCTGCAGAAAGCCAAGGCATAACTGGAAAGAATGTAACTCCATTTTTATTGGAAGAATTAAACAAAATCACGCATGGTCAATCCCTTCAGGCCAGTAAGTATGGGTGAATAAATGTTTATAACTCAAAATCAAGAGGAGTACAACTAGAATTTATATTTACATTCTCAGATATGGCGCTTATAGAAAATAATGCAAACATGGCAGCAGAGATTGCAGTGAATCTCACGGAAAGACATCAAAATATCTCAATCAGTTCAGCATCCAATTGTTCCATAATGCCGAAACGAAGTCCAGTAAGTTTAAATGAGATAGGATTATTAGAAACCGTTCTTGTCTAATTAAGTGTGTAATGAAATACAGGTAGTGATCGGTGGAGCTATAATGGACACTACACTGCAAGTGAAGGAATCTGAGATAAGAGTAAGTGAAACACCCTTGAGTCAGAATTATACTAAATAACCAATTTTTCCTTGTATTCATATTTCAGAGGAGTTATAGAACGTTTAACAGTATTTACATACAATTACGACCACATAGGTTTTATGTACATTTAAGAATATTGAATAACATGAACTCATAGTATAGTATGGGGAAGAGTGGCATGATGTAACAGTAGAATACGAGTACCGCAAAACATGATAAATGCCAACGTATCCGTTTGGTTTCAACTGTATAAGTATGAGATCGAAAGAAATGTCAGGATAAGTTGGTTCAGAACCAAATGTCCCGTCGAACAAATATTTGGATTTAATCGCTGGATGACTCGAGATAAGCGTGTTTCGTTGTGCATGACGATATGCGTAATCACCAAACGTAACGAAAGTATTTCATTACAACACTGTTTCCCATACTTGGCTATGGTAGTCCTATAGAATTTACCATGTACGAAACAACGTACGGTACCATATCTAACCATTTACAGATACAGTAGATCGGGTTGTTCATTTTTTTTAAGCAGGCACTATTCAAAGCTCCCTCTCGTCCATTCTTCCTCGATATTACATACGTATTACATTTAAATATCAATCAGTTACAAATTTACTACACATTTGAACCTTTTAAAGCCCTCCTCGATTATGGGGTCCGTATAGTTGTTAGCACATACATCTGTGTGTAACATAGAGATACGAAGTATTCCGTTCGTTTCACAATTATACGACGATAAATAACCGAGTGAACAGATGAACGTGGTAAACGTAACGAATTGACAAAAAAAAAAAACTAGAAAGAAAGCGGTACATTATTCCGTTCAGGCGAGAGTCAACAGCTTAGGTCTAATTGAAAAGGTGTATAGATCATCGCTTCTAAAAATCAATTTACACTATCTCTCATTATACATACTTCAATATACATATAATGTCCCTTATATACATTTAGTGGCAGAGGCTGTATGTCTGCGAGGTGTAAGCTTTCATATAATTATTTTAGCTTAATACATTCAACGATAACTCGATGGCCTGATTAAGAAAGAACCCTTGACTATCTGGAACGATTCAGATTTTACGCGTTCTACGAATCGAAAATCAATGTTGCGTCCCAAAAAAAAACAACAGAAAACAAAAAAAGGTCTAACGTTTTAAAATGGCTTCTTCTCTCTGGTAATCTAACGTGTTTGAATGCACGATGCTAATGATACCCTGTTGTCCAGACTGATATTAATTAAACTTCCATTTCGCGTTACATATGCTACGGGACTAAGACCAAACAAAGAACATCTCGGCTTTTGCGGCTTTTTTCTTAAGCAGACGATCGACGACTTAACTGTACTCTACCGTACACCGCTATATACAGTCTACCGATACAGTGTGTTTCATTATCATTGCGGTTCGTTAAACGTATAATCCTATAGACTCGATTAATCCTAGCTAGGAAGCCAATTACTTTGAGTATCGTATCCTCGTATTTATACGACTTACAGCATAGATCAATACAGACTACTCGCGCCCGTGTGTGTGATCCGTTTATATAAAAAGAACTATTTAGGAATTTTTCTTACTCTCTTTCGTTTTATATTTTCGTTAGAATATTCGTTCGTTCGCAATCGCGTGCAAATCTATTGGGCAACCACGAACATTACTTTGTAACATACATTCTAATTATACACCTGGCATGTTTATGGAGACTTTAATTTCGGTTGAGTGATTTACAAAAGCGGTAATTAAAGAAAATCTTACGTCCAAGTTTTCAAGTAATCGTAATGCTATAAATGCACAAGAAATCCATAGAAACGATCCTCAAGTTCTGGTACATAAAGAAATTCTCGTCACCATTTTTTCTGTTGCGAATTTACGCATTACAAGAGAAGTGTTGTGGTCCAATATTTTTGCACGCTTCTCCCTCTTGATGCATTATAGCTTGTCGAAAAAGAAAAAAAAGAATAATATAAATTTCCTTATATTTCGCGGGCAGAATCGTTTTTCGCCGTAGTATCTCACAATAGTCCGCGCGTAACTATCGTCTATCGGTGGTCGTTGTCGCGTGTTTTACCGTTTGAACCGGCACGATTTAACGTCGTCATTCCACGAAAGGTGTAACCAGAGGTAGAGGTTCGCGTGACGATAAACGATTAACCTTTGATATATATCCTTTCGATATCGTTCGCGAATGTTTCATCGCGAACAGAGCACGCTTGTATAAATAACGACTCATCTTTGTCGCCGCGGGTAAACGTCGAACGGAAACTAGAACGCGTCGTTGTTTTTTCTCCCTAATTTATAATTGCATCGTGAGATTAGTGTCGTTGAAATTGCAGAGTTTCAGCAATTTCTTTCTTCTGTATTCGCGACGAATCGAAGAAAGATCCTTGGATATCTTAACAGTAAACAAATTTACTTGGAACAACTCTAAAACACCGCGCACATTTCACTCGATCGTCAACGACAGTTACGTCGCACTGTGTGACATATTATGGAGCCATGCACTTGCGCAGAAATCAGTATACAACAGCTCCGTGCCCGATAAAGCTCCTGTCTCGATTCAATAGAAAGTGAGAGAGAGAAAGAGGGAGAGTACGTAGGAAACTTATCGCTAAAAAACAAACCTACAAAAGTAATTGATTTCACCGACCGTGCACGGACGGAAAAGACGTGTAAGGAATACGCGTAAGATTCGCTTTTTCTTTCATTTTTTTTTTTTTTGCTTCTCCTCAGGGACCACTGTGACCTTCACAGTCCTCCTTTGTGCGACTTCGACGAGACGCACATCGACTTCGCTCGACGTCTTCTTATTCTTCGTCCAGTTTTCCTTATTTGGTCTCGTTCGCCATCGATTCTCGTTTCACCGGCCGTTTTCGTCACGCGGAAAGGAAATTTACTCGACTGATCAGCGCGTTGGGTCGTGTTGCGCATACTTTGCACTCGTTGTTGACCATGTTACAGGAAAAGTGCAAACTTTGGACGTGTGGTATACTTGTACGTTTGAAAAATATTCGGTGTAGTCTAAGTGGGGTGGCTTGTAACTAGGGATAGTAATTAGACGTTCTTCTTTGAGATGATATAAATTTCATTAACAGCTAGGTGTAGTTCTGGTGAATATTCTCTTCGGAGTTTAAGACTAAATGATACGAATTTTTCATTTAGCGTACTTTTCCTGCAACCTGTCCATTTTTTGACCGTTATTCGCTCATTATGGTATGCTCGATGGGGTTCCGAAGAATTTGTATAAACCTTAGAAACCACCGTGTGTTCGCGGCTATTTTCTTTAAAAAAAAAAAAAACGAACGCTTAGTATTGTATATATTTTGATTTGGTCATTCGTTATGTATAATCCGACGCAGTATCAATAAGTGTGCTTGGTCTTGTTTTTTTTTTTTTTTTAACCATCTAACGTAATCGGTCGCTGCAGTCTTCCATTATTTAAACGATGCTCGAATCCTGGGACAGGAGATCTAACCCCACATTCCCGCGATATATAAATACCTAGTAGAAATCCTGTCTGCTATCTTTGTGGTGAGATTATCTACCATTTTCCTATCTAGCGACGCTAATGAAGTGTCCGTCAATCGAATCGTCATGCTATAAATACACCCGAAATGGAGCTAAGGTAATCGAGTTTTCTCCCGAATCTTTCGCTCGGAGTCACTGAACGGACTTCCGGAATAGGAGGTTTCACCAGCCCGGCGATGGAAATAGATACATTTTGACCAAGACCACTCGTCGTACTGAAATATGATAGAAATTTTCGCGAATACGCGATCGAAACCCGGGAAGCTTCGCGATTAAACATTCAGGATCACGATGCCCGCATTATTTTCAAAGATTAATCTGACAGTTGATGATTTTAAAGCGTCGCTTCCAGCATGTCTGAAGATTCTTGAAATAGTCTCGGTGAGTCCGTCATTAATTATTAAATAAGACTAGGACAGAAAGTTCTATAAGATCTTGTGAATTGTTTTAAATTTTATTTTTTTTTTTTAAATTCTTTTTACGGATTAAGTAAATATACATGTTCTCCATGGTTCTCTCGGTTCAGCTGACATTCTAAATTTGAATTACATGACTACAGTATTAATGAAATCGAATTATTGATCTGTCCAGTTGACAACGTTTAATCCACGAAGTTCAATCTCGAAGCTTACCATGGCATGAATCGTTTGTGGTAAATATGTACCCTGGAGAACGTATCCCGTGTTACGGTTCTTAATTCGAGCCAAGCATCTAAACGAAAGAAAGATGGTGGCACGCGTGACGCGACGAGCCTATCCTACCTGTCGGCGTGCGTCTAATTACGGGATCGAATCGTGAACGAGTCCGTTTCGCGACCGTTTAAATGAATCGTTCCAACCGGCGACTGGTCGTCGTGATATTACAGAAATCAATAAACCACGCTATCCCTTACATCTATTAACAGAAAAATGAGGTTCGTTTCGTCGTCGACGGGAAAGCACGAGTACTCTGTATCCAGCCTGAAGAATCCAGCAAACTGCTGCGTCCGACGATTATTCAAAAGACTAATTTCACGATCTACGACATGCTGAATCATTTCTGGAGAATTCGTCTGTTCGATCTTTAACGTACGTTTTCACGTGACAATAAAACGTTAAATTTTTTGGAAATCTTTATTTCACTGCGTTTTGCAGATTAAAATTGATTATAAATGCATTTTTGGTCATAACATTTAGTGTTATGACCGTAACAGTCACGGTTTACTGTCACGTGAAAACGTATCGTTAGGGAAATAATGGTCGACGATCTAGCCCTGTCCAATAGACAATGAAGTGTCCTTTTGCAGGGGCGATGGAGGGGGAGGGAGGGATACATCGGTGTGTAGGGCGTAATAGAAAAATATGAACGACGCGTCAGTCCTCAGCAGTCTGCTTAGGAGGCTCAGCCTGGCTTCCATCGGATCGTGGGTCCAACGCGAATTTCGAGTCCGCTCGCGGAGGAAACGGAAACGCTTGACGGCTGATCTATACCATCCGTTCAGTTACGATTTAACCACCAAATCCCTTAAATAAACTGCATTCTATGCAATTCGTGTGACAGATATTTCCTTTGTGGTAGAGCACAGTGCATCTGATCGTCATCCTCATCGAAACTCTTCCGTTAGATATTTTCAGTACAGAGTTTCTTCGAAGTTCGTGTCTAAACGGATAATATAAATTAGTCCACGGCGTGTGTGTGTGTGTGTGTATCTGTGCGTGTAAACGCGTAGCAGTGTGCGCGATTTAAGTGGAAACTAGTGTGTCCTTCAATGATTCTATCGTGGTGTGTGGTCTTTGTCCAAAGAAAAACTACTGGTGTCGATGTACTCGTTTGATTTGGTTGTCGATCGAAGCTCGAGAGTCTAGGCTAGTGTCCAGAATCGGTTTCCTCTCGTTCTAACTATTTTTCTGTTTTCTTTCACTGTTTTTGTTCTTTCGTGTCCTCGAAGCAGCGGAAATCGTCGCCACGAAACCGTGCGCGTAAAGGTCGAGATTGAGGGTGTCGCGGTTCGAAGACAAAGGAAAGAAAAACAAACGGAAAAGGCGACGGAACCACCAGCAGCATTTCCAGCAGCCCCTCTTTCGAAGGGAGAACTCTCGTGTGAAACTCGAACACGATCGCGGATAACGGGGAAAAAAATCAATAGCTCGAACGTGTCATCTGGCCTCGCCTCTCGGCTAATCTACGAAGCGCGTTTATATTGTCTTCTCAACGTTTAAATACACATCCGATCTCGATTGAAAAAATTGTTTCTGTTTTCCTTTTTCTTTTTTTTCTCTTTGCTCTCTCTCTCGTTTTTGTACACTACGATCTAATTATTGTATTCTCGCCCGTTTCTCCACTGTCCAGCGTTTCTCGATTATAAAAAGTCGTCTCCAGTTCTTAGACTCGGTTCATTTTTGTTTGTTCGTCGTCGTCGGTTTTCTGCTCGGACACCTTACACGTACAGGGCATTCGAGTGATCGGTATCCAGTGTTTTTCTTGGAAACACATTAACCGCGGGGAGAGTCGTTGATCGCTTGAACGTAAGAGACCCAGTAAAAATCGTGACCCTTGAATATTACAGACATTATTAGTGACCTTCGATTGAACCACCCTGTGTATCTTCTATATTAGTAATCACCAGGAACAAGTGTAATTATAATGAATACCTTAGATCTACAGGAACCCTTAAATAATTTATCCACCAGATTCGCCAGAAATATCAGACTCACTCCCCCATTTGGGGCCATCCTCAGCCAGGGTGGTATCTTCAATCTAATCGTCACGTTTTAAAAACGATCAAGTAAAATCTCTCCCTTCTTCATTCCACCCAAGAAGGAAATAAACAACGCTAGAATATAGACTACCCGAATACCCTGTACCCACACAAGACGTTCCACGAAACCGGGTCAGTCTGTGCGTTCAAATCCATTCGAACCACAAGGGGAAACTGTGTTACAATCATCACTGGATGGTCTGAAAGCCTCATTTTAACGCGAGTAATCATTCGTATTCTTTCGATTCTTCTATTCACACACACACGCACACACACACACGCACACATATACATATAGTGTTCCTAGGATCAGAAGGACAGGCAATCGGCTACATTATATCCCACTGGAATCCACCATAAGAGTCATTTTGCTCCTCGATTCTCTTCCTCATAAGGAACTCTGGTCAGATCACAACAACAACCCCCTTTACCACCCGGTCGGTCCAGATAGAGCCGTTTCAAGGGCGTCCAGGCTGACCCAGTTCCAAGCGTTGTGTACACAGAGGGCCGATGGCGTTCGGTCGAACCGGAATTCGAGGGATGGGAGCTTTCGTGTCGTAATAGGCCACACCTGGTCCCTCCACCCCTTCCCTACCCCTTTCACCCCTCCGTGTCCCTTACTTGTACACGGTGATCTCGACGGTCCGGTTGCTCCTGTACAGGAGACGATTTGTGGTGTTTCGCAGCCACTTCCATAGTCAGGTGCGCCTGTTCTGGCCGGCCGTCGTTATCCCCGCGGCTGAACTGCCACCGTTCGACAGCAACGATCTTCTATTGAACTCACGCATCTCGTAGTTGTTGTTACCGTTGCTCTTCTCGCGGGCGTTACAGTTGTGGTTCATCGAGGTCGGCGTGGTCTCCTCGAGGATCAACGCGCTGTGACTGTTCGTGTCGCTATCCGCCCCTCCGTCCTGGAGATTGTTCGCCAATAGGGGTAGTCTGCCGGCGTTGCAGTCGTCCGTTTGTAGCAGTAACGACGCGTTCCCTGAAATCGATGTATAGGTTACCGAAACTGTCAGAATGATCTTTGTCTGGAACTGTGTGGTCGGAACATAATTCGTCTCACCAGAAGGCGCACCCTAGGTGGCCAGATTGTTTAGGAATAATGATCGTTATTCTGAAGGCAATTTAACAACTTGGCTTATGTCCCTTGCTGGAAGTAGAATAAACCAATAATGGTCAGACGCGCGTAAATTCTTTTCTCGGGGAAGAAAGGTCATTATGTTTCCCAGTTTCTGCAGAGTTCTACATACAAATGTGGATTAGCATATACTAAATGTTCATTGGATGAAGATTTGCACATCAAAATCCGTCTGTCATTTTTCGTTCAATCAGTATCTGAATTTTCTTCGCGACTCGACGATCCGATTATTTCAACAGCTTTCCAGGCAGAATCGCGTTAATATAGGGAATAAAAGGGTGTAGACGGTTAATGCGCAGGTAGAAAATAGAAGGGACCACGTGGGGAGAGGTATCGTTTTACGATCGCGATCTCCCGAAGCGGAGCTCAGTCGTTTAAGTAATACCCGTACAGGGGTCCGGCTCGGTTCCAATTAGAGTCGAAGAACTAGGACGTTGCGTGCTCGCGGATAATAAGTATTTAGCACCCCAGGCTCAGGGGGCCGCCCCGTCTCCATAATTACAGGAACGATAACAGGGGTGTTTTAACTTTATTCAAGATTGGGGGTTTAGCCACGACCTGCAAAGGTCATATTTTCGAGGAGATAAGCGTCGTCAGATATTCCCTGGTACCTTGCCAGGTATGCAGTGCGGGGATCATTCCATCGAAATCGTGATCGTCTCCAGATATCCATCGATATTCATAAAAGTTTCGAGCATAATTCAATCATTATTGTCCATCTAAATATAATTTTTCCAAAAGGATACGATTTACACCCAGAAAGCTTTAACGATAATAACTGTATCACACAGAACCATGGAATTCTGTGATCTCTGATTTCGATGTATTTGATCTGTGTTTCGTTTTGGAATCACAGCGAGATCAATGGTTCCCGATGAGAGAACGAAATTGTGCGCTATCGATCCTGTTACCCTCCATCGGCCTCGTTCCCGAAAACTGGTAATTATTCGCCGGCTTCTCCGCGGAACGGGATTGTCACGGTTTTTATCGGCGAACAGGCAAGGAGCCGGGCTGCTCGTAAAAATGAATGATCGTGGCCAGAATGTCGGGACCGGGTCGCGGTGTCGTTCCTCTTTTACGTTCCTCGGACCTCGTTAGCAGCGTTTACCTCGAGTATCCACCATCGGGGGATCGTTCGCGAGTTAAATCTGTATCGAACGCGTGCTCCATTCGTCGAAACGAAGTATCTAGCTTATGGGCGTAGTCGAGGGGGGGGGGGGGGGGGTACTTGCCCCCTCTAAACGGAAAAAAGTGGCTTTTGCCCCATCCTAAAAAAAAGAAGTGTCAGAGGATAGATGAACTTAAATAATTGTTACCTAATTATTTAGTAATAATTAGACTGCGGATTTGATGCATTTATATGTTATAAGACTGAGTGAGAAAAGTGTCATCAGATGCAATGAGTTTCCGATTTTATTCTGAATCCAAGATAATTAGAAGAAGAAATTTTTATATTTGCTCTTTACGATTAACTTTAGAAAATGTCGCTTTGCATGAAAATTTTAGTTTACTAATAACCTTGCCAAAGATTCTAGGCTGATACGTAAAAGTAGAATCTGCTAATTAAATCAGACAAGTTGGAATACCGTTTTTTACCATTTTCGGGTACAACATCCAGTAGAACGAGACTCACAACTCATCCAGACATAAAAAGTGTCCTTTCCCTCTGCGAATTTTTTTTTTGTCTCGCGCCAGACAAAACGGTGGAAAGCAAAGTTTACGCAGACAAGGGGGAGGGGTCAGGTCTTACACGTCGAATATTTCGTGGAACTTTTCGCGGCTGTTTTTCTCGTCCGTGGAGATCTCGGGGAGCGAAGGGACTTAAGTAGCTTTTTGTCGCGTGGGGGGCAAGAGGCAGTTTCCCCGGGCGAGATTTCTAGCGTGTTAGTGGCTCCGCTCCAGAGGCGGGACCAGCGTCGTTCGATAAACGTTGATTAGGGTCGGGCCTGCCTCGGGTTTTCTTTTTCCCTTTTTCGTCGCAGTTCGCTGGCTTCGCAGTCAATAGCGTTTACGCAGCCTAACCGACCGAGTCGCCCTGTGAAGATCAGATTAAGGAGTCTCCCTACTGTGGACGGGTCAAAAAATCGATTTTTCTTTTTTATATTTTCACGAGGCTTAATATTTCCAAACCGTAATCCCAACCGTTATACAATAGGCTCCCGTAATATGGTGTCTATTATATCTGTAAAAATCGCCTTAGCTCACTGCTTGGAACTCTAATGGGTTAAAAAGACCCTTGATAAAGCTTCAATGCTGGCCGAACGTCAGTGGACATCACAGTGTCCATAGCTTGCACCCGGAAACCTCAGCTTTTAGCGACCCCCGGGGCCATGAAAGCCTCGAGTGGCTGCTCGACCACCATTAAAATAAAGCAATAAGACCTACCGGGCAGAGTGACAGCGTGAGAGAGGGTGGTTCGCGGTACGATGCTCGTATGACTGTTCGTGTCGCTGTCCACACCGCCGTCCTGTAGATTGTTTGCTAGCAGAGGGTTTCTTCCGGCGCCGCAGTCGTCCGTTTGGAGGAGAAACGACGCGTTTCCTGGAACCGACGTTTGTACGTTCATAAACTAAAGGCCATATGTGGCTGAAACAAATATTGGCTTCAGAATTCCAAGCTCTGTCCCCGTGCTAAATTTCATTAAAAAGTCAGCGTTACACCTGAGTACTCGGAACTAAGATACTACCTAGAACACTCGCCAAAGATTTACTGTATACATATATATCTCAATCGTGGAAAAGTGTATCTAAAGTTAAGTTGTTCATCTGATAATTTTCTACCAAAATTATTTTTACCCATTAATCTCGTCTGTTCGTAAATATTCTTTCGCATTTGCTAAATCCGTGAGGAATTTACTACCGGTTCTGATATCTCTTCTTCATCGTCATTATTCTCGAACGTATAGTCAGAACGTATAACAGAGTTAAAAAAACAGAAAATACTAAAATAACACCTACCGGACGGAGTGACAACGTTCGGCAGTGTGGATCGTCGTGCGATGCTCCCGTTGTCGTCCGATTTCCGGAGCAGACCTATCTTCTGTATCATCTCCCTGATCTCGTACCACAGTATACCAAGGAAGCACAGCTTGACGAACGCGATCACGCAGAATCCCAATACGAACAACAGATCCGCCGTTTTCCGTAGCCATCTAAACAACTGATCCTCGCAGCCTCTCGCGTACGGTTGCTGGCAGGTGTCGCTCACGTTTGTGCTGGAACCGCAACAGGTCTGGGGCCAACGGGCCCCGAAATCACGGGGACCGGTCACGCCGCAACACGTGAACTCCTTCTGCAAACGGTCCCATTGCTCGCTGAACCGTAGATCCTTGCCGTATTCCATCTGCGGTACCGTGCCAGAAATAAATGGATCACTTATAAATACGTACGCCTGGTGTCGAGGAACTGGGAAGAAGCAAGGCTTTCCCGAGAGCTTCGAAACATTATTGATTTAAGGATGCACGACGACGTGGTTCCGTAGAAATCTATCTTTAGTCGACTGAGACGGTATTTTTACCGTTCGGCTGATTGACGCCGAGCCGCGCAGGGGATTGTAAATTGAGGAATCGGGTTTTCGGTTTAATTGCGAGGGGAATTATTGTGTTAGTGCGTGACGTCAACTTAAATATGCCACTAGAAAGTCAAGCTTGCTTCGATTTCGTGGCATTAATGTCACGACATTCGGTTTTCACGACAAAAGTCGTGAACATTGTCGTGTGACCCGTAAAAGTCACGATTTACCGTCACGTGAAAACGTATACTGAGTGTAACAAAAGTGTTGTAGGTCCCTGAAATAGGTCACTTGTGAGGTGATTTGAAACAAGTTTTTCCTTAGCGAAAATGTTGTCCGAGGCTTTGTTAACGAGATATTAACGAAAAACCGCGGACCAATGAGTCTGACCAAAGTGACCCTTGTCGGGGACCAACAACACTTTTGTTACACCCTGTATATATATATACCTTTAAAGTCTGATTTGTTTACAAAAGGATATTAATAGACCTAGAAGTCCTGAAACATGGCATGCGCACTTTCTGTCGCCAGCTGAAACGAACGTTAATTATGAAACGTTAATGTCTTTCCGGATTGCCTGAACAGCCCAACGCCCAGAGATGATCGTTCTCTTGGATGTCGACCATTCCATGAAGAATTCACGCGTTCCCCTGGAACATTGTACGCGAATTCCGTTACTGGAAATGCACACTCGGTGCACGTGCACTCGTTGGACCTTCGAAACCCATTACCACGGAGAACCGAGAAGGTTTCTCGAGAAAAAGAAACCCAGTTCGTTCGACATATTTCGCTTCCTATTTTCTTTTTCTTTTTTTTTTTTTTTTTTTTTTTTTTTTTTTTGGCTTCTCTAACGAGTAAACGTCATGAATTATGGAGGACGATAACGAAGATTCGGCGAGATGGCCCCGCGTATATTCACTGGGGAGCGAAGCTTTTACGACCGTTGGAGAAAGAGAGTGAGAGAGAGAAAAGAGTCGCGACCCTATGGTCCCATATCCGGGTCGATTATCCGTGGGGGCACGCACATTTTCCGTCGATTATGCGATCGACCCAGATAAGAAAACGGGGCTAAGAATAATGACTGCGGATACGACGGGCACGGAGACCCGACGAAAAAAGGTTGCCCATTGTAATCTCCCTGGCGGACTGATTTTTCATTCGCGATGTGTGACGGGTTCTGCCCCCGATCCCTAACCCTCCACACGTTGTTTGCCTTGACTGCAATTGAGACAGACGGGATATTTGGTAGTAATTAGCGATAGTAATAGTGGTTCCCAATCGTGGGGTGTACGACCCACCGATGGACAATTTCATCGCTAGAGTTCTCAATTGTTCTAACTCAATTTTGCAACAAAATTTCGTTAATCGATCGACATGCGTCTGATTGGTCTAACGAATACAAATGCATCATAATGTAAAAAAAGTTCTACCGAGAAAACAACATATATTTTTTTGAACCCTGAATCCGAAACTTTGAAATTTTTTTCTTAATGGTATTATCTCCAAATACTAACAACAATTACAAATTTATGTTCATAATAAGATAAAATTGATCACTTCGTTACTTTTCTGCTTCCATAATATTAAACTTCGTAAACTTTAAGCACAGTTTCCTCGATTTAGAAATTACTGGAGACTGAATAATTAAGAACTAGAGCGACGATCTGAATATTTTGAGGAGGCAAAATTCACCATTGACATTCGTCACCGCATCGGTAGCAGTTCTATCGACGTGTGCTTTTTTTATTTAAACCAGCTATTAACGTGAAAATTTTGCAAAATTTGATTTATTATTATGCTAAGGGAGCATGATCCAAAAAAGGTTGGCATACACTGGTGTAGACTGACGTTCTTTTTATCACAATAATTGATGGGAACGAAAATTCGCGAGGATCTCCATTGATATTGTCAAACCGTGGCGTTGTTCATTGAATATTCTTCTGTATAACGCGATCGATAACAGGGAACCGTCGTTATTCGAACATCTCGACGAGATGTATCCCCCACCCCCCTGGGAGCGAACCGGTGGATAAGTTATTGATAACGTCGTGTAATATCTTGCGGTAATATATCAACCAGCCGAACACGATAAAAATTTCATACTGCTTAGGCAAACGCCTGTGTTATTCGAGGCTTACAGCTCGATCGCCACGGGAGAATTCACTGGAAACCAACCACACGAATTAATCGGTCGTGTGCGCTGTCCATTCTGGGGAAAGGGAAAGTCTCGGGGAAATTGATAACTTTTCGTTATATCTACGACGTATCTCTTCGCAGCCTGCCGATGATTGATCGACATCGGATCGGTGGAAATCAACGGATCATCCGGGACACATTAGTTCTTTTTGAAATACGTGCTTTGTATATCCCGTCGTGTATAGAGGACGTGGTAAGACGTGTTGTCACGGAGATAAGTGCCGAAAAAATGGGAGCAAAATTCTTTTATCCTGTCCACGAATACCTGTTTTATTATACCCCACGGTATTCTTGGGCTGTCTTTTAATATTGGAACATCGATCGATTGATGTTCTGCGTGTAATCGTACGGTATAACCTCCTGTATCCGAACTTATCTCGGGGGGAAAAGTATTCTTAACGTAAAGCAATACTGGGTGCGGTCGAATAACATGTACAAGCAGCTACGAGGCGATTCCTTATGAAAAAATAAGAAAATATGGCATAAAATTTGTTCGTTTAAGGCTTAGTTTTCGAGAAAATCGACTTCGAAGATTAACCCGAAACACGTATTCACCATAGTAGTAAGTAGAAACGGAATGCACTGACCAGACGTGCCAGCCCAGACCTATTCAATTGCCCCCGTATTCTAGCACACTTTCAAACTCGATTTTCTCGAAAACTAAGCCTTAAATGAAAAACTTTTATTCCAAATTTGTTCTTATTCTTTCTGTACATGTTCTTATGTATAGGGTGTTTCCGAAATAGTGGTCCAACCCCTAAATGATGTCACAAGGTTGGGAAGCACTGCTCTACTGTATATTACAAAATATTCCGAACTATTCCTTACAGAAGTAACTACAATAATGTTAGTGTAACACTTGTTTCATTATCGCCGAGAATACAAGTTTTCTTTATCGAACAGATAAGACTTTACATCAAACGGAACGTCTGAGAATCGGTACACATTACGTTGAAAGTTCTCCACACAGTTTATTATCGTGGACTTCATTTAAGAAGTCTCAATAATATTTGCCCTGTATACGACTGCCGATAACGATTAATCGATCGGAACACGAATTAATTAGTCCACTACAAAAGTCCGTTTAAACGGTGCTCTCCCTCGATCTCTAGGCCGCCCGTTGGTTCGTAATGTCAAGCGGCCGACAGAACGGATATGGAAGTTTCGCGGCGGAAAGTTTCGCCGGGAAATACGTAAATATCTGCACGGATCGTTTATAAATAGCCCATGCGCCGGGTATGGTATGAATATTATTCATAGTATCGTGCGAACTATAGTCCCTCGGCGTACACGGCCGAGAGCCAATCACGGCACGGTATGACCGTTCAAATTCTTATGAGACTGATAACTGCCCGCACCTATCCAGTCTTGTGTGTAAACACTTCTCCTACCATCGAACCGACGACCTTAGACGATCACTTTTGCCTCGAGACGAATCCGAAATTTTTTCGATCCATCTGGACGAATGTCTTCGTGCTCGAAGCAGATTGATCGTACATACAGGGTACCTTCGATAATTATGTAGGTGCATGAGGTGATTTTTCTTGAAAAGATAAGAGAAGAATATAGAATAAAATTTGTTCATTTGACGCTTCGTTTTCGAGATAATTAACTTTGAAAATCTCCTGGACACGCGTGTAGTTATCGTGTAGGCTCTGCTAGCGTGTCTGGTCATTGCAGTCTGATTCTACTTGCTACCACGCCTAATACACGCGTTCTAGAGTAACGTTCAAAATCGATTTTCTCCAAAACGAAGTCTCAAACGAAAATATGTTATTCTATATTTTCGACTTATTGCCTCACGTAGAATCACTTTATGCCCGTTTGTACATAACAACCTGTTTATTGCACGGTCTATAATGAAACGAACAATTTTTTATTTTCAACGTTGAACGATCTCCAGAGCAAGAAATTCAACGCTGTATAACTACCAGTGACGTTCTATTTCATCCATCTCCGACATCACCCGGAGTGAATTAAATCGATTTTTTTTGGTCGGGTGTCTCACTAGATTTTTTATGCTTATCGATCGTTCAGACAGCCTGGGAACAGCGGGATTCGCGAACGGAAATAAAACGGAAATCGAGCGGTATAGACGGCAAGATTGAAGGATCGACGAAGTCAAAAGTCGTCCGATCGCTATCCAAAACATCATTGTCATCCCCCACCCCTATTCACGATTAAGTCGTGTTTTTCCGCGAACACGATCCGGTACATACGAGCACGAATTTGGACGCGATCCACGCTCCTCCCTGAATCGCGACACGAACCTGATTTTTTTTTTCTCTTTGCTGGTCGATAGCTCCATTGAATGTTCAAACCCCGTGATAACACCGGCCACGCCTCCACGATTCTTTCAAGCATGGAACTCCGACTTAACCCAATAGATTTATCAAGGGTCTTTTTAACTGCTTCATAAACTCTTCAGTGTTGAATTCTATCGCGGCATCGACGAAAATCGTGCAAGAAGCAAACAATTGCAAACTTCAAGTTCGAAAATCCCCTACGTCGGAATTACATCGTAACAACGATGAAAATTCTGCAAAGATCGATAACCAATTCCAAACTTTTTTTTTCTGTTACGTTGAATGGTGCACAGGGTCTAAACGGTTTCCCGCGAATATTCCGCGAAAGCAATCTCCCAGGTTTCTTTCCATTCGCTTCCTCCCCCTCCCATTCCCCTGGTTCGAAGATCGAAGAATACGCCGAGCCGCCACAGTGGTGCCGAGTACATAAGAATCGCGGAAAAAACCTCATAACTTTCGTATTTCCCAATATTTTTGAATACTTTTTAATTGAAACAATTTGAATAGATTTTTCTTCCTTATTATAACTGGTAAACTAAATCCATTTTGACAGAGAAATACATTGGTTCATTGGCTCTCGGAAAATACTAATATATTCGTCGAAATCATACTTTCAAAATTCGGGGTTTCTTTCCGTCTTCGCACCACTGTGCACCGCAACTTTTCCAAGACCGCGCGTCGCCAAACTCTGATTGAGCAGCCTCGTAAATAATTCCGGAACTGCCGTAGACGCTCCTGGGGTATAATGTGTCCGGATAGTTTTCCGACCGTGTATACACAGTGCGGCCGAATAATATGTACAAACGGGTACGACGTGATTCCTTATGAAAAAATAAGAATGAAAATATAAGATGAAACTATTTTATTTAAGGCTTAGTTTTCGAGAAAATCTACTTTCAAAGTCTGCTAGAATACGGGGGCAATTAAATAGGCCTGAGCTACCGCGTCTGATCATTGCATTCCGTTTCTACTTACTACTATAGCGAATATACGTGTTTCGGGTTAATCTTCGAAGTCGATTTTCTCGAAAACTAAGTCTTAAATGACAAAATTTTATTCTATATTTTCTTTTTAGTTTTTCATAAAGAATCACCATGTATATATTATTTGGCCGCACCCTGTATAATGGCGCGCTGTCGGTCTCGAATAAGGATTAATACGAGTTGGCTCGGTTCGGCCAAGGTTTGGATTTATACACGGCGTAAAGGATCCGTATTACCGATTCGTTGATTGCCAAAACGAGCCCACTTATCTTGCACTTAACGACGCGCCTCCGCCCCCTCTGTGCGTCGTATAATGGCCTTTTCGTTTCGCGGAGCGGTAAAATACCCCCCGCGATATTTTTGCCAGTGATCCAGGCATCGGGGAGGATGCAGTTTAAGCGGCTTTTCACTCGAATTTCCCATAAAAATCGTATTTACTTCGAACGATGAATCAGGAATAGAAGAAAGGTATTTCGAGAATGCTCGGAGTCGTCTGAGTAGGTACTTTATTATTGATCACGATTCGGAGATTTAATCAAGACGGTTTTATTTGAATAATAGACGAGGATTAAGTGTGGCGCAGGAATTATCTCCGCTCAGGTGATCTTGTTAATGGTCTTCTCTATACAGGGTGCTCGAAAAAGGGATCCGAGATTTTAGGTATTTATTGTACTTACCGAACGGAGTGAAAAATATCTAATCAATTGATCCTAAAATCGATGTTTCGGATGCAAACTATAGAAGATTTTTTTCACATTTGTTACTGATGATTAGTTTCACTGTTAATCGGTTAGTATTATTTATTTATTTATGTATCTAGTATTATACATAGTATTTGACACCGAACCCTCTAGAATAGAAAAGTTGACAATTCATACAGACCCTTTTTTCCGAACACCCTGTAATAATTCAACGAAAAGATCATAGAACTCGAAGTTTCGAACAGCCCTCGAGCCATCATCTATATTCTTAATTACCCAGCGAAGATCTACAGTTTCAGCCGTGGCTCATTAAAAAATAACTTGCCTCCACTTGCAGCCCTCTCGTGGAACCGCCCACCAAAGATTCTCTGCAGCACACTGTGCCCACGCCGCCAGTTTCGAGGAAATTCCACTTTTTCTGTTCACGGGAGAAAAATGTAAATCTTCCGTATCTTCATCCGCCCGGAAAACCCCGAACAAATTTCCACCCCACACACAGCCTGGCTATACATATCCCTCCCTGAATAACAAATTGATGCGTATCGTGGCCGAGCTTGTATCATTCCCACCGAATCAGGGGAAACAATCGGGTAAAATCTGTTTAAGGTGTGTATCCGCGATTGATCCTCGAGCCCTCGATACATCCCGAATAAAAGGATCATGTATCGTCCATAGTATCTGGAGTTCTGGCTGCCAGGTTCGAGGCTCTGATACCAGAAAAATTACCGTCTATATGAGAGGGTATATCATCGTATATATCATCGTATATAAGCCCGATCCTCGTAGGTTAGAAAAATCACCGTCGGAGAATCCCCGTGTCTCGATAGTGAAGTTTTTGTTTTTACAACAGGAACTTGTCTCGAGTACGTTAGATGATCTTTGAGGAACGTTCCGTTAAAGTTGAACCGGGGACAAAGTTCCTTTAAACACTCGAGGGAACACTAGAAACTAGAGGTTGCAAAGAGTTCAGCTAGGATTGATCCTAACGGAGTTCTTTGAAACCGAAACGGTGGAGTTGGCATTTAATACTCTAGATCATCTTGTACGGAAATGAAGGGAGTTACAGAATACAACGAGTAGGAGGTAATAATACAGGATTAATTATAACATTAAAATAGAAAAAAGAGTTGACTGAACGTAGTAATGAAAATGAAAGAAATAGGGAAAATACTTGTAAACCGAGTCCCATTTTCTTGGCCTTTGGGAGTTTTTTTATCACCATCAGATCCACGCATTAAAGCCATATACATCCTATTTAGTTATTTTTTCTTACTTTAAATAGTAGCGGAATTAATTTCGGTGCTCGAGTTAAAATTAACACCCGGAATACTGCAGTATTCATCTTCACAAAACGAGTGGTGATCGTAGCTCACATATTACCTGGAAGGATTCCATAGTTGAGTGGCATAGCTTGAGAAACCCTATTCTAGATGACGGATTGCGAGCATCGGCCTTTGGTAAAATTGCACGGAGCCTGTGTGATGAAAACGAGCGCCCCCGCGTTACTCTGTTTCCAGGGAATCAGCGGGATTAGAGCCCGGGCCAGACATGTTCTATCAGCAGACTCCTTCTTCCAAGCTTTCATATTCGAAATGGCCGCCGCCTACGTTCCCCGCCTACGATCCAACGTGTAACGTGCACGGAATTCGATGGGAAGCTGAGCTTGGACCCGTAGGTTCTATTAATTAAGTTACTGGTCGGATAGCTCCTCCCTTGAGGCAGGGTAATCGAACTGGTAAGGCAGAATTTCCACGATCGAAGTTCGTTGGCATATAGAAAACTGAAAATCGAACAAATCTACGCGGCCCTGTTCGATTTCTGAACGTCCTGGAATAGGGGAGGAATGGGTCGGTTCGAGGGGTTGGAACCCTCTTCGACAATTACACGATAAAGAGATTCCTTTCGTTTGAATCTACTTATCGGAAGGGTCGTTCCGCTGGTAGATACCACGAAGATAAAATAATTTTAAAACAGAAGAAAATATTCGACGATAGTATTAACGAAGAAAGTTCGTCTGGTTTTTGGCAGGGATTTAAACCGGTATGGTTTTGATACCGGTATATGTCATCGAAGCTATACCGAAACCGATATATTACCGAAAACCGAAATAAATACCGGTATTTTATTGGTTTCTATAAGAGTTGCGTAAATAAATAATAAAAATCAATTTCCACGATAGCAGAACTCTCACATGATTAGAAATAGGGACATTGATCTTATACTGTATCGAGATCAAACGCCGAAAACAACCGTTCGATGTACCAATCGATGTAAAAACTGTACAAAAATTTTTCCAGGCATGCAAATAAGCAACCATAAATTCCACCGACCTGCAATCGTTGCCTGAGAGTGGGCCTGAGCTCGGCGCGCATCGTTTCGAACCGAAAGACCCACGCAACTCCGATCACCGCGTCGCCGAACAGCAACGCGAGCAGCAACGCCCAATAGGCCATCAGCAGCCGTTCGCTGAGCCGTCTGGCGGCGATACAGCCAACCAGCTGTACAAGGCCCAATTGCGTGGCGAGCGCCAAATAAGCATACAACGCGGTCGGATCGTACGCACGTGGCACGCCGGGGACCAGGTAACGACGTGGATCGCTGGTGAACAGAAGTGTCCTGGATATCGCGGCGACGAAACCGAGCGCGCTACCGAGCAGCACCAAATTACAGGTGTAGATCCATAGCCGGTAATATCGCATCGCGACGTCCTGGCCGCACTCTGTGTGCCTCTGGGACGTCTGCGACGCCGCCGCCTCCTCGGCGACGTATGGGGGATCAAAGTCTCCTCTGTTCCCTTGTTTGAGCACGTTATTGTTGTGATTCGTATTGTTGTTGTTGTTGTTGTTATGATTATTATTATTATTGTTGTTGTTGTGATTGGTGATGGTGATGGTTGTGGTGGCGGTGGCGGTGTCCGTGGTGTGCCGATAGTCGAGACCGTCGTCCAACAGAAACAAAAGCGGTGGCCTCGGGCCGCAGTCCTTGTTCGCTGTCTTTTGCGTGTGCTGCGTCGACTGCGGGGTGACTGAACGTTGCACCAGCATCGCCGTCATACTATCAAACCGTCCCTGGGTACGCGTGTCCTCGTCCCGAAGGGATTCACAAACGCCCCCAGGCTGTGTAGTGGTAAAGAAGGGACACACAGCGCGCCAAGCGGCGGCAGTTGCCGTTGCAGACCCGACGAACAACGCGACCCGACGACGGTGAGGGGTAGAATTCTATCGTGGAACCCGGACGAGTGTTGTCACGCGAGCCACATTATGCGCCTTGACAGCGACCCTCTGTTCATCGCGACCCGCTCGACCCGGCTGTCGGAGGGGAGGGTTTTGTGGGCTGCTTCTTGGTCTTCTTGGTTCCTCGTCGACCTCGTTGCACACGCGGCTCTCCCTTTCCCTCGCGGCCAACGATCGCGGTATCGGTATCTGCGGGGCAGAGAAATTTCAGGTTTAGGTATACAGGATGTTCTAAAATTGCTTCCACTCCTGGGAATAAGGGGTTCCTGGGATGATTTGAAATAATATTTTCCTTAGCGGAAATGTGATCCGTGGCATTGTTAACGAGATATTAACGAAAAACACCGACCAATCAGAGCGCGAGCTTGTCGGCCGAGCTCTCCGAGGTTGGGGTTTTTTCGTTAATATCTCGTTAACAAAGGACTAAAATGTAAATTGCTATTCGAATCGAATCGGAAATGTGATCCGTGGCATTGTTAACGAGATATTAACGAAAAACACCGACCAATCAGAGCGCAAGCTTGTCGGCCGAGCTCTCCGAGGTTGGGGTTTTTCGTTAATATCTCGTTAACAAAGGACTAAAATGTAAATTGCTATTCGAATCGACGAATTTATTGGCTGTTAATTGTTTATACAGCCTATTGAGTAACTAGTCCTAGTGGGCGATGTGTTAAGTTTATTGTTTAGGGGGAGTAGCCTCTCTGTTCAGCGACGTGTGGGTTAATAGATTGATGAGGGGTAAAAGGATACGGATCACTCGGTGGACGTGTCTCTGAGATATTAGGGATCAGTGGGTCCGACCGAGCTCAGGTGATGTTTACTTTGGATAATTATTTCGACTTCCCTTTTTGATCCTCTTGTCGTTACAAAGTTTGTAACAGAGACGACGCGCACACGCCGTTTAAGGGCACGGGGAATCGTGTTTGTGTTTTCGGTGCCGTCCACTCTGCGAAATGAACTATGTGTCTGGCTGGGACAGGTCGAATTCGTTTCAACCTACTTTTCGACATTCTTGTTACACTGCCAACGGCAGCCCACGAGTAACTGATATCGTGTGACTCGTGGCATTTTCCGCGGCGAAACAGGTGGATCGTGAATTTCGATTTTGTTACACCCTGTATACGACCGGGACATCCGTCTGTAAATCAGACTATCAATAAATACATCTAATTGAAGATTCCGTGTATATTCGAGAACAGTGACACACCGTTGTAGCATTCGCTGACTGATTATAATAGACAAGGAACCACTTCACTCGATCGCATTAACCTCCTTTCCCACCGTGACTTATAATAAAGCGGGAGAACATTAAGACGTTCTACAAGGTATCCCAAAATAGTTTCGATTCCCGGAAATGAAGGGTTTTTGGGATGATTTGAAAGAACTTTTTCTTTAGTATCGTTAATATCTCGTTAACAAAACCTCGAACAATATTTTTGCTAAGGACAAAGTTGTTTCAAATCATCCCAGGAACCCCTCATTTCCGGGAGTCGAAGCTATATTGGGACACCCTGTATAGAAGACTCTGTAGAGGCTGTTAAACGGTTACTTGGAGATTGTTGTCTGACCAGAACAGACCATGTCTACTTCGGCCATTTATTTCACGGTTTCCGTCGTTCTCACTACATTTCTATTTAAGTACAGGACACACGTCGATGGGGCTCAAGAGCTTCCGTAACGCACGGTTAATGGATTGATCAGGACGGACGTGGCCTCGGGGACAGGTGGATTAGGGGGTTGGAGCGTAGGCGCCATTTGGCTAGTAGATTGTATCGCCGTACTAAATGGGGGTTCGTCGTACGACCAGAACGGTAAACATCCACTTTCGTCGCTAGTATCAATATTTCCGTTTCTCCCGGAGGGAGAGGGGATTCAATAAAATCTAGGTAAAACAAAGAACCTGGCCATAACAGCAGTGCAAACAGCGTCAGACCGTTGGACAACAAATATTAAACGAAATGGCGTTGTCAGGGAGTCTCCAAGACATTTTTTATCTGGATGAAAGCAACGATCGTTCCAAGAAGAATCCGTAAAAATGTATCGTTTACCACGAAGGGCCTGGAGGATAGTAAAATCGAGGGTAAACGATCGACAAGATGTCGATCGAACGTGCGGGAATTTCGCGAAACGGTCAACCTTCGGTCTCGTTGGACGAGAAATCACTCGATCGGACTTTGTGTCAACGTTGCGAAGCAATAAAGCTACCGATGGAACGCGATCTATCTTACGGAGTATCGGACGCCCGTCATGGCCTAGTCCCCTTACCCGAGAGGTAAAGGGTTCCCGCGTCGGAAAATTGATAAAAATATCGCCGGCAGTAAATGAAACGTGCGGCGACACGGAACCGTACATCGACAACATTGCCAATAAAGTTACCCCGCTGTGTAAGCTTCGCTGGGCCTGCTGCGCTATTAGATCTGGGGAATTTCAGTCCTATATCATTGAAAGTGGGACCGAATCCTGCTGGGAGATGGGACGAAGGAAAAGATTGAACTTCCAACAAGGTCGTGTGAAAAATTATATGGAGGATCATGGGTAGAATTTCGAATGTCCAAAAATTGTTTAGAGTCACTGGGTGATGAGATTAGCTCTGCATTGAGACAAGGGACAAAAGAAGGACAAGACTGAAAGGAGACCAATACCAAGATGAGACCAGTACTTTCATAGTTTTCCGAAACTGTTAGTTTCCAATAATATAAGTGCTGTTTCAGACAAGACCATAAAAAATTGTGATAGGAAATTTAGAAATAGGTACTTGGAACATTTTTCGTCGGTGTCTCAGGCCTCTAACAAACGGTTTCCTCGGTGATATTCGACTATGTAAGCCCAGCTGGACGCACGTTGTCGCAGAACGGTAATTATTAGCCTCCGTAGTGATAGATCACACGAAAGGGACGTACGTACGCCGCGAAACGGCACGAACGGGTCCGCGTAGCGTGCGCCCTGTGATATTGTATTTCTTTCTGACAGTTCTAGCGTGCGATAGGCGATCCTATTATCGATCTCCCCGGCTCGGCCAATTCCGCGCTGCGTTATTCCCACCTCCGTCGAAGGAAAAAGAAAAGACCACCCTGGCCGGGGCAGTTAGTTGAAGGTATCGGTCGACGAATGTTTGTGAAACGACTCGTGGACGAATCTGACGGTTCGATTGAAACGTACCAGGGAAAATGGTGTGGGGGCCATTGATATTGAATCGAGTTTGCGTGTCGCTCTATTTATGCGTGGCTGGTATTTCATGGATAAACGTTGCTTTACCCCCGACCACTCGAAATGTCGCTCTTTGTTGTCGTTTCTGCCGAGGTTTGCGTCGCCACTGTGCAGAGGCGGTGGAAAATGTTTACGTGGAATAGCAGGCTAAGGTCCAGATTCATGCAAATTCGGAATAGTTTAAAGGTACTAAACTTGAATCGCAAGAAGAAGAGAAAAAAATACTACGAGGAAAAAGGAGAATATTATATTATTGGCATTAATCCGTGGTGACATTTGTTCACTAAGTCTGATCACCGTGTATGACGCAAAATTGGAGGGAAATTGTGTACAGTGGTATTAAAGTACTATTTCAATATTCTCTTAAATCGACTAATTGCATAGATAACGAATAATACTATTCTCTAAATGATAATTTGATTCCTTTTTGCAAAGGGAAGCAACCCTGTAAAACTGTACTCTGTACAGTAAATCTTCGATGAGTGCTCGAAGGCTCCTCTGCACTGAATATTAAATATTTCATAAACTAATGGCCATATAAAATTGAAACAAATATTATTGGCTTCAGGATTCCACGCTCTATCTCTTCATATGGATTTAATTGAATACACCTACGTGTATCGAGGTAGGAGTGAACAGTACATTTGTATCGTTTCTCGGACTGATTGGCGATTATAAATATCAATCTTCGAAATGTCACTCTCGTCCCAGCCCCCGTGTCATCGTGGGCCGTAAATGTCCCATTAATGCGATTTCGTTGCGCGATGATGATTGCCCGCGTGACATTTAGAACCGTATCGTTACGAGCCAGGTTCACCTGGTGTCCTCCACGGAAATGCTTAGTGACGTTCTCGATTCGTTGCGTGAGCGAACGTCGTTCCGTCGAACGTTCGGAACGGATCAAACGGACCTATTCATAGATTTATCTATTTACAAAGAAAAAAAAACAATACATTCTACTCCTAAAAATATTCCCCATCACTTCCTACACATTACGCCATTTCTCGGGCGGTTGATTAGTTCCCCCTTGAAAAAATGACAGCAATTATCGGTCAATAATTAATTGTGGGGACCATGAATTAATTCGTACACCTAATACAAATGAAACAAGACCACACACAAACATAATCTACCTAACTCAAACGATGGCCCGTGTACAGTAATTCCCACGGTCCATATTACATGTTCCACCATTGTATATGTTCCAAAGTTATATGTGCACACCCCGCAGACATTGTTTCTCCTCGCAATAACAATTAGAATAGTTGCAACGGATATTAGTCCGACGTTACGTAAACGGAAGGCGGTCGTATAAACAGGTTGGGTTAGCGTTATATGAAATCGAATCTGTCCTGGGCTCTATCCTCCACCACAGGTTGTATCGAGCGAGACCGCCAACCGGCTGATTTATTATCCAACGATAAAACGGCGAATCCGTGTTTACGAGCATCCTTCGATCCCTCCCCCCTTCGTAGTCGCTGCAACTAAAGCCTAAAGAATACGTTTTCTCCGCTGAGATTTTCAGTGGAGCACTTACGCTTCTTATTTAGACATTACCCACCTGCTCGCGTCTTTTCTGTTCCCGTCCCCCCTGTACTCCTTCCGTGCGGCGAGAGAACACTTCCAAACACGTCCCCTACTCTTTCGTTTACGACCGACACCCGGCCCCATTCAAGCTTTTCACCGGTTCGAGGAGCAAATTGTGCACGGAGGGGATCTTTCCACGAGGGATCGTTGCTTAACGCGTTTTTCCCGCCACTGAACAACCGTGGAGGATTTCTTCCACGGAGGAGAAACTTTCAGTGGAACCTTACTTTGTTAAATTTCGTTAGTCATCATTAAACTGCGGATTTTTATGCGAAATTATATTTTGTAAATTAATTTTTGACGACAGCAGCAAAGATAGGAATGTATTTCTTCTCTTAAATATCTTATTGGATTCAGAATAAAGTAAAAAACACATTACATGTGACGAAAGTTTTTACTTTTTTGTATTACACAAAGCCCTCTTGTGTTTTATTCTCCTCCGGTTTTTGTACGCCAAGGGAATTGAACCACTAATGGCGTAACGACGACAGGTGCAATACAAATAATAAGAATAAACGTAAGATATTTTATTCTATTGTACACTAGATTCTGTTTATTTGGCCCACAAATCGAGACAGACATCAAATCGAATGTTAATTTTGCATAAATTTCACTAACTCCCAAGATCAAGCGATGCAAAACCCTACACAAAATTTCCCCTAGCGAAAGCCGATTGTGCTTGCAAGAATACACATAAAACCTGATCCAAATCAGTATCTATTTGATAACCTTGCATTAAATACTTCCAACAACGTCCTATACATCCCCTCCCATTCACTCGAAAGCTTTATTCCGATATATCGACTTCCTCGTGGGAAATCATCCGGCTAAAAAGTGTCGCCGGATTACGATCACGAATTCCTGGCACGATTGACGGTGAGCCACACACAAGGTGGTTGAGAATCACTGTGGGCTCCCTCGTGTCGGAATATATAACGACGCGGTTGCATGGATAAACAGAGTTGGGTTGAGAGGGAGGGGAGGGGGCGGAGAGTGAAGCGAACGGGTGGTGCATATATACTGTGGTAGTTCTCTGTAGTCCGTACACACGTCCTAGAGGCTCCGTCGCGGAAAGAAAAAGAGGGTAAACAGCCGCCCCTCCCTCCCCGCCGCCGGAGAGACACAAGGGCGAGAACGGAGACAACGATGGAGGGGCGGAAGGGGGAGGGGCGTCGATAGCTCCGCGAGGAGGAGGAGAGCTAGGCTTGCCCCGGCGAGAGCGGCGGGAACGGGGCGACGCCACACACGTTTGCAAGTGGTGTTGACTATCTGCGCGGGCAAAGTGCACTCTCGCTGGCCGATGTTGTGCACCGCCGAGTGGTGTGTGCATCGTAACGAAACACGGAAGAAAGTTAAGGGCCCCATCGATCGTTTAAGCCCCCGGTCCGCGCTTGCTCACGCGGAGAAGACGGGATTAGGTGCATATATGTGTGTACATTGCGGACGGGAATCGATCGAACGATCGATCTAGTGGGTTGAGTCGTGAAGAATTTTTGTTCGGAAGTTTTTATGCTTGCTTCAAACTTGAACCATACACTAGTGATGGCGATATATTGAAATGTATCGATTTGAATTGTATCGATATTTGGTACATCGGTAATAATGTATCGATGTTATGGGTATCGATACTTGCAATTAAATTAGAAGTAATAAAATCCAAAAGTGAAAATAAATCATTTATTTAACCAGATACTTACTAAAGCAGCTTCTCGGGTAACAGTGTGGAAAAAAATTGACCAACAGCAAACTTTATGGGAAGCTCGCGATCGGTCCATTTTCCTTACGACCTGTTACGCTACGGCAAATGTAACGAATGGGTTAAATATCGATACTGGAATATATCATCATATTAAACATCGGTATTTCAATTGAAAAGTATCCATACTCGAAATATCGGTACTGTATCCCCCATCACTACCGTACACCTTACGACAGCTGCTTCAATTAGAACGTTGACATTCGACAGTGGCAAATATTTATAAATTCCATGAATGTATAAAACAATTAGAGATTATAGAAAACAAGATCATGTACGATCAGCCCTCTGCCTTGTTTCCTATGGGACAATCATTGTCGTCGCAGAAAAAGACCTCGGCACGTTGAGGTCGCGGCAGATAGGAATCGGATCATGATGTCGATACGGGTGTCGCGAGGTGTCAAGGTTCCCTTCAGCTTCACGGTCCGTCCTAGAAAAGCTCGTCGTCCCGATGCCACGGGATTTAGGAAAGGATCTCGCCGATGATATCGACGTCCAAGCGTGAACGATATTAAGGGGGAGCGTTGTCAAACTTTTCTCGATCATCGACGGTTCGTTCCACGATGGGGTGGTTTGAGAAAACGTCGTTAGACCGTGTCCGAGATCACATCAACGGTTATACAACCGAGGACAAGCGTCGAACGACGATATCGATGAGTAAATGCGTTTATGGAGGATCCTCGTGAGGATGGAATCGCTCGGGGTAACTAAAACCAAGAGTCTCGTAAAGCAATCAGTGTCGCAATCTGTGTTCCAAATATCTCCCCCCGTGTGCCTTCTTTTCTCCGGTATAAGGTACTCCGATTCAACGGTCTTTCCCCTTAACTTCCGTGGTAACGAACCGTTAACATTGCTCTGCTTATCTGGGACGGTAGTATAACCTTTATATACAGAGATAGGGGAGTTTAGGAAGGAGCTAGCGAAATACCGATCTCAGAGATAGAAACTATCTAATCCTTATCGACGAAGACATCCAAGTACTTCTAGGATCAAGCACGGACTTTAACTCGTTAGCGTCCAATTTTTGATCGCCAACGTGTTAATCGGGCGCCCTTGAATTTAGTATGGGATAGAATGAAAACTGGTATTACTTGAATTCTAAATAACGAATAAACCAAAGAAAAGACATTTGTCCCATCGAATAAACTAATACATGATTATTTCAAATAACATGTACCCAGATAAGATGATATATGGGAAGGATCTCCTAAGTTGGACCACTACTATAACTTCGTGTGTGTAGACTGCAAATGTTTATGCAAATCTTGAATTTTATGGATTAATTCCTCGAAACTGGACACAAGGAAAAGTATGTTTACTCTGTTATGGGGTTTCAGTAGATTCGAAATAAAAAGAAAACCTCGATAAACTCTCTGAAACATTTTACAGATTATTTTTCAGACAATTTATAACGCCCAGACATGATGTCGGGCATACCCAAAGATAGCATCCACGCGTGCAAATAGCAAACCGATACCACCCGGAGAGTGTCAGATTCCGAACATGTAACAGTCAACGTCCCGGTCAACGTCCAGGTTCACGCAATGCCGATGGTGTAAAGCCAGAAGGAGAATCGATCCTCGAGGCTCGGTCCCTTTTTCCTTGTTCCACCTCCCACAGGAAAGAAGGAGGCGGTTCACCCCCTCCTCGTGGCGGGTTGGTGGGTAACAAAAAGGTTGACCTTGCCCGGTGAATTAAACGACACCGCGACGGAGGATGCCTCCGAGGAGAATAGGTCGCGGTCTTTTTTAATTAAATACCTTCGTAACGGAAGAAAGAAAAAGAGAGGGAACCGTGAAAAGGCTCCTGGAAGAGTAGCTCGGCCCTCCTCGGGTGCTTTTAATTAGCTATCGGCGGGAATGTTTGTTACCGTTTGAAGGAGTTACTGGCTGACGCGGAGGGGAAACGGAGAACGCCGCCTGGAGGGTGGCGGAGGGCGGTCAGAGAGAGAGAGAGAGAGAGAGAGAGAGCAAGAGAAATAGGCGGTAGGGGGTGGTGGACGGTTATGCAATCCTCCTGGCGACCTTCCTGAAGGAATTTATTGTCGCTTTCCTTCGCCCCGTTTTTCATCGCCCGCGGATTTATTCGGCAGCCCTCCCGTCCACTGTCACGGCCCCGCCTCGATTTTCTACGCCAGTCTATGGCCTCTCACGGGGCTGTCCTTCTTATAGATAGATCATCCACACAGTAAAAACAACGGACTCTCCTAGTTGATCAAGAGACCCTAACGGAAAGAAAGATTCTCAAGAGCGAAGTAGCACGGAACTCGATGCACCGTCGGATGGAAGAGACTCGAAACTACCCCTCGGGGAATTTTCTTCGGATATCACCGAACCTCCAAGAAAAATATATCTCAATAGTCGTCGATGGTTTTTCCACCCTCTGCACACACGTGACACCTATACCCCCTCTTCTATCCATACAGGTCTCTCTGTCTTTCTCTCTCACTCTAGGATATATGATAAAAGAAGGGGAACGCGAGAGAAGTATACCCTCGAAATTGTTCGTTTTTCCCTGACTGCCCTTTAAGGGTTCTACTGACCTATCAGGGTGGCGAATAAAAAGCTCGTTCAACGCACCGTCAATCGGCCGCGCACATCATTCTCGGCAGCCCAAGAAGTTATCGCGAGCGGGAACGAGCGTAAATAGTTCGAACGTCGCCGCAACAGTCACGAACATGTTCCTCGTCGTCGTGGTTGCGATGATGGTGGTCGTCACGTCACGTCTATAACCATCGCCGCGAGCGTCGTCGGGAGGACTGTTCCCCGCGTCGTTCATGCCAGCTCGTTTCCTTTCTTCGCCGTTTTCCCCTGCCTCTCGCCGCGGGCCCGTTCACCACCATGATCCCGCGCGTGTCCTCGTTCCGACGATCGTCATCATACCTGGATAGGGTAGGTTACAGGACCGCCTACAGCACCTGGTGTCTCTGTTATGCCAGGAGACGATCCTCGACTGCGGTCTGTCTTCGAAGATCTTGTATCTTCTCCGATTGTTACGATCAACTTTGTCAGTGGAACGATAGCCTTAACGGACTCCCAAATAGACAACAGCGTGTAATAATGAACAAACACACTGTGTCTGTCTGACCACCCCCAAGGATCTTGGTCCTCCACGTATCACAGGGACGACGAACGGAGCTGCTGCGTAAACGACGACGACCAGCCAAGGATAAAAGAAGCCGCGCACGTCCAGACAGGGGAGCGGCGGTTTACACGCGGAACGGAAACGGAAGACCCTCTCGACGGGGGAACGTTTTCTTGCTAGCACTGACAACGAGGAAGAGGACCGACGATTGACGCGATGGTGGGTGGCACATCCGAGGGAGGACCGAGGAAGGGTTGCTGCTCGCCGCGCGCGCGATGGGAGCTTGCCTGCTTGGCTGTCAACAGCGCCCGAGGTAGGCAACCGGACTGACTCTCCGCGTTTGCACGGTGTCGGCGACAGACAGCGCGACCAACGCGAGCCAAGAGAGGGAGTGAGAGGATTGCCTAGGCCAGAGGGGATCACTGAAGGATGAACGAAGGTGGAGGTAGGCCTCGTGAGGTGGAGGCGTTGCTGGAGGGATAGGGAGGTCGGGAGTAGGATGGGAAATTGGTGGGGAGGAAGCTTAACGGAGCGGCAGAAGGCGGAGAGCAATGGAACGAGTTGGAGATACGTAGGTTGAAGAGAGAGAGAGAGAGTGGTAGAAATTGGATAGAAGAGGGGAGAGGAATGGTAGTTGATTAGGGTGAGATAGAACGAGTTGAGGAATCTGCGAGCGCGTGGAATGGGAGGGAGAAAGCTTGATGGAAGAATAGAGAGGGAGATTGTAGGCTCGAGAAGGAGGAAATTGTAGGATCTGGTGGGGAATGGAATGCTTGGCAGGTGGAGAGGGAAGCAAGGACGAGGGAAAGGGGCAGCGAAGCAGAGAGAGATGAAAGGAGGTAGGAAATCTGTGCGTGTGTGTATAGAGAAAAGGATGTGAGGAGGAAACGAGTTAGGAAATGGAAGAAACACATCGAGAAGACGGAACGTGGAAAGAGGATTTAGAAGGGAACGGAGAAAGAGGGTGTTTGAGTGGAACGAAAGGGAAAGA